>NC_088879.1:105345-462845 GCF_032884065.1 Artemia franciscana | reverse complement strand
CAAACTCGACTAGCCAAACCTAAGCTGAGATTAGGCTTCTGTCTGACCAAATTTATGCTTTTTTTAACTTTGTTATGCTAAGCAATGCTAAAATTTAGTAGTTAATAAACCTATCGAACTTTGGAGTCAATATCTCAAGCAACGTATTACCCCTTTCTGTATTAAAATTATATAGACAATGTGGGCTGTGGGCTGCAAATTGTTTTTCACATTTTTTTTTGTTTCCACAAGCTCAACTTTTTTGAATGGGTGGGAAATATTTTAAGCTCAAGTCTCCAGGAAATAATTGCAGCGGGGAATGATCTGAAAATACGAGGGCTGTATTAGTAAGCCCAAAACTTCCAAACTGTTCTAGATGCTTGGCCAGCGCTGGGATAAAAAGTTTCTCTAATCCTTCACGTAAAAGCATGATCCGAAATTAACCAGTCATACTACATTAAGGCAGAGGGATACTCAAATAAAAAAAGACAGAATTACGCGAAAGGCGTGTGGAATTTTGGGTAAATCAATACAATCTCAATACATGCTGGGGAACCCAGGTCTGGAACCCATACTTCTTGCTTGGGTGTGAGGATTAATTTTGTGCGCATTTGATTTATTTTGCTGACTTGAGCGTAAAAAGCTGTAAATCGCGTCCGTGAAATTTTGCATTGGTTAAGATTTTCTTTTCTTTTTTAGTTTTACCTGGGCTCGGTAACAATGGTTTGTCAATTCACCAAATGCTGAAAAACTTTAATTCTTCGTCGGGACGTCAAAATACAAAACAAATTTTGAGCTTCACTGCCCCTTTAAGCGATACATTTATGTGTCATTTTAGAATTTTCGCTACAAAACACAAATTCTGGGTCTAACAGCACCAAACTGCTATTGGTTAAAAATTTTTGGCTAGCCAATTAACCAATTTATAGCCAATTAAATTTTTGGACGTTCGCCAGCAGGGGTTTACATTCTATCCACAAGGGCTATAAAATGAAGAATAATTATAATCAACAATTATAAAGCTTCTTTAGAATGGTTGGATACATTGGAGACATTCACTTATTTATATACAGTATCACCTAACTTATGCATTGCATTAAACACTTGTTAGGAGGGGATCGGCAGATCCCTTTGCGGGGAGACTCAAAGTGTATATTCTAAGGTCCAAGCTTTCCAAATCTGCCTTTGAGATCCTTCCCATCAACCTTGTGAACTACAAGTGGTGAGCTCAGCTACCTCACCCCCTCTCCCATAACCTCCCTTTGCTTCAAATGTTCTTCTCTTACTGCAAACAAGATTTTTAGCATATACCACTATATTCGTCTGTTGAACGGCAAATAAGGATAGAGAACATCACGCCAAGATCAAGATTGTAGGAAGTAAAACTACCGGTTAAAAAGGTGGGAAACTATATTCAGAATATTTTTGGCAATTAAGACCACTCAATCCACTAAAAACTTTCTAGGGTATACATTTTTTTAGGGTTGAATGTATCGAGTGGTTATAAAAAAAAACTAATAAAACAAGCTTTTTAACTAAAAGAAAGAAGCCAAATTAAAGGTCAAAACAAAAAAATAAATTTGTTCTGAATAGCCCCTTCACGGGGAACTCCTTCATCGAAATTTCTTCCCAGGTAAATACAACCCACTTAAAATTCCCTCCGAACAGTTCCCTACTCGATGAAAATCCCCTCTCCCCTTAAAACTTCTTGCGGTCGATTCAGCCTGAAAAATTCTTCGTAGAATGCTTTCATTTGGAAAAGATTGATTTCTAATCGCTTTCTCGATCACTCCGAAAATCCCCCCTTCCATGGGAATTTGTTCCTGGAAACCCCAATACCCTTATAAAACACCTGGATCATTACCAAAAAAGATCTCCACATGCCAAATTGAGTTGGCAAAGATAAAGCAAGACAAATAAAAGACTTTCGTACAGGAATTCCGTCAAAACCCCCAAATGTAAAATTTCTCCTAGAAAGTTCGCCCCCTGCTAATTTCCCTCCCCATGGAAAACTTTCCCTATGTAAACCCACCCCGAGAAAGAGAACCCCGAAAAAAAATTATGTATACTTCCCAATAGAAAATACTATACGGAAATAATGGGCAAATTCCACAGCTAACAGGCCTCGCCCCACGGACCATGGGGGGTGTTACCTATAAAGACATAGCTATTGGATCTTTCTACTATTCTAAACAAAATGACTATCTAAAAAAATTTATCGGGCAACTTTGGGGAAAAAAGGGCGTGGGAGTGGGACTTGTTGCCCTTCAATTAAGAGACAAAAGTGAAAGGGCTAAGAACTGTGATAGCCCCATTCATAATAAATGGAATTTCTCTTGGTTTAAGATTTGAATTTATTACTTATTTTAATACAATCAAAAACTTACTTCTTTTTTGTAAGGAAGCGTTTAAACGAACTTTTAGTCACATTTTGTGCGGGTTGTAGATGGCACGAGTCAATGATTTTTTTTTTTTTTTATTTCTCCAGTTTTACATGAACTTCGATTTTCCGATAAGTTGGATATCTTGTAAGGGCAAGTTCTGTCCATTTTTTTTTATTCCTTATTTTATTATTATTATTTTTTTTTGTATCAAGAAGGTTTCTTTTACTCAACTGAGCTACATTGACAAAGTAATTGATACCAACCCTATAATATTCGGTTATTATTCTACAAAACAGTTTTTGACTTTATTAAGCACCAAAGGGCTTATTTTCATAGAATTATGGTATATTGCAGTTTTGGAGAGCCTCAGAGTAGACGCTGAAAGTAAACTTACAAGTTTGGGAGTCCCAATGACACTAAAGCCCTGGGGATTTCTCTGGGCTCTCTCATATAGCCTATATCCTGGGTTATATATATCCTAGAGGTCTTAAGACAAAGAGAAATCAATTAATATTTTGTTTTTTAAAAGGCAAAAAAATCTGGTTCTTAGCTCGTTTTTCACCTAATAATGCGGATATTAAACCTTTTCTCGTGGGAGGTAAAAGACGATTGGATCTTTTAATACTGAGTCCTTTAAATAAAAGGTCAAAAACCTACTTCATTATTTCTGTCTCTTTCTGTTCCTCCTCTTTCTGTCTCATCATCACTGACTCAATGATTCTTCTTTCATCCTCAGTTAAGTGAGATAAATCAGGTATCAAATCCGTTTTCGTCATGTTTCTTATTGCACTCCACTTCACTCAGGGCACTACTTAGCATCACATTTAACAGGTGTTAATCACGTGAATCTATTTATAAAAATATCCAGCAGTTTTTATTTTTAATCAAACTGATTTTGAGGGACGAGTCTTGAGAGACTTAGTCTTCTTAATGCGCAGGGCAAATGACCAGAGTTGCCAATAGAGTTTTGTAAAGACTTCTCCAGATCCGGCTAAAAGAGTTTATATCTGGTAGCATTGTCTTTAAAGCTCATTAGTATCGCCTTTGGGTTTCAAATCTATTAGCTATATTTTTGTTTATATAATTTATAAGAGCTAAATTCCTTTAAACATTAATCAATAAACATCATTACTTATAAAATTAAATTATAGGTCCCTGAAAAGATTCATTCTGACAAGATAAATATCCTTAGGCGGCAACTCTGCAAATGGCTTGAGGTTTCCATGACAACAGGCAAAATACTGCCGAGGGAACTTAGCTCAAAGTCTAAAGGAAGCCGATGCTCAGTATTCTTCTCTCATATGACGTCACGCAGATGTTTCATAGATAAAGGCTGAAAAAAAAACAGGACTTCAAAAATTACGGCTTAATTGTTCATGTCCCACTAATAATATCTGCTGCCCTTCAAACGATAAAATGCGCATGCGATAGTAAGCTCATTTCTAGTCACTTTCTGACTTACTGATATTAGCCTATAAATATAATAAGCGTGATAGAATGGCAAATGCAAGAAAACACACATTAGCAGAGTAAGCTGATTGTAGGGACCGCAATACCACTGTTTTCAAACAGTTCGTGGTAACGAACTGTAGTAAGGAGCGACCCGGCTCAATAGTAACCAAAACTCTAAGAAATTGAATTTTGATATCAATAGCTACATCAAAAGAATCGCATTTTAATGCTGATTTTAAATATATATGTTTCATCAAGTTTAGTCTTACCCATCAAAAGTTACGAGCCTGAGAAAATTTGCCTTACTTAAGAAAATAGGGGGAAATACCCCCTAAAAGTCGTAGAAAAAAAAGTCGTAGCAAAGTTTGACTCTTTGCCACAATTCTACTTTTTAAAGCAATTAAAATCTTTAGCGTAAAGAGCGAGGGATTGCGGAGGGGACAACCAATTTCATATACGGAGTAATTTCTGTTCGTTTTAATTTTTAATGTCGCTCCTTACTTTCAGCTAAAAAAATTAGTTTTTTTATTTAATTTAAATAAAGAGCGAACCGGGCTCTGATTATTATTAATAATAAAAGAAGTTTTTTTTCAAATTAAAATAAGAAGCGGTATTAAGACATAAAACGAACGGAAACAATTTTGTATTTTAGAGGGGCTGCCCCTTCCTCAACCCTCACCCTTGACACTAAAGTCTTAAACAGTTTAAAAATATTTCTCATTCAAAATCAACAGCCCTTGTGTTAGAGAAATAAATTACTTCGTGGTAACGAACTGTAGGAAGGAGCGACCAGGCTCAATAGTAACCGAAACTCTAAAAAACGGAATTTTAATACCAATATATACATCAAATGAATTTAAATTTTATGCTGACTTTAAATATATAAGTATCATCAAGTTTAATCTTACTCATCGAAAGCTACGAGCCTGCGAAAATTGGCCTTATTTTCAAAAAAGGGGGAAACACCCCCTAAGAGTCATATAATCTTAAAGACAGTTACACCATTAGATTAAGCGTATCAGAGAACCCGACTGTAGAGGTTTCAATCTCCTATCTGCAACAATGTAGAATTTTGTATATTTTGCCAGAAGAAAGATCACGGATGCGTGTTTTTTTTTTTTTTTTTTTTTTTTTTTTCAGGGGTGATTGTATCAACCCAGTGGTACTAGAATGACGCTAGAGAGCGTTTTATTTTAACGGAAAATAAAAGTTCTATTTCTCTTTTTAAGTGACCAAAAAGCTGGAGGGCAACTATACTTCCTCCCACGCTCATTTTTTCATAAAGTCACCGGATCAAAATTTTGAGATAGCCAACTTTGTTCAGCGTAGTCGAAAAATTTTAGCTATGTCTTTGAGGACGACTTAATCCCCCACAGTCCTCGGGGGAAGGGCTGCAAGTTATGAACTTAGCCCATTGTTTACCTATAGTATTGGTTATTGGGAAATATACAAATGTTTTCAAGGGGATTATTTCTGGTGGTGGGGCGATCGGGGGGAGTGGGTTACGTGAGAAGATCTTTGTATGGAGAAATTTATCATGGGGGATGAGAATTTCCATGAAAGGGGCGCTGGATTTTCAAAAATTATTTAAAAAAAAGAAAATTAAATAAAAAAGCAAGGTTTTTTAACTTAAATTAAGGAGCAATATTAAAACTTAAAACAACAGAAATTATTGCGCATATGAGGTGGTTCTCCCCTCCCTCGCCCTTTTTTTCTCAAAAATTTGACAAAAACAATTAAATAAAACAATCAAAATTAATATGCAAATTTCTTTTTAATCATTCAGGTATGTTGAGCCGAAATCGAACCCTGCATTAATTCAAAAACGTTCGGAACTAAAAAAAAGGTTTTTTTCAACTGAAAGTAATGAGCAACATTAAAAGATAAAGCGAACAGAAATTATTACGTATATGAGGGGGTTCGTCCCCTCCTCATTACCTCGCTCTTTGCGCTAAAGTATTTTTGTAATTTCAAAAGAGCTATTGATTCTAATTAAACGGCCTTTGTAATTCAGGGGTCATTCTTAAAGAATTGGAACAAAATTCCAACTTTAGTGTAAAGAGCGAGGTATTGAAGTGGGGGCGAACCCCCTTGTTAAGGTGATAAAAATATAAGATTATAGAAGTTTGTTACATAAGCTAATTTGAGAGTTACGTATAATTATTACTAATAAAAACGTTCATAAATAAAAGTAAAAGCTCTAGTGGCCTTTTTAAATAACCAAAAAAAGGGAGGGCAACTAGGCCCCTTCCCTAAACCCTTTCACAATATCGTCCGATCAAAACTTTGAGAAAGCATTTAGACAAAAAAATTAAAATTAATATACAAATTTTGTTTTAATTATTAATATACGGTGGACCAAAATCAAAACCTGCATTAATTCAAGAATGTTCAGAAATTAAATTTAAAAAACAAGTTTTTTAACTGAAAGTAAGGAGCGATATAAAAACTTAAAACGAAAAGAAATTATTCCTTATATGAAAGGGGCTCTCCCATTCTCAACGCCCAGCTCTTTACGCTAAAGTTTGACTCTTTCTCACGACTCTACTTTTTAAAACAATAAAAAACTTAGTGTAAAGAGTGGGCCGGTGAGGAAGGAACATTGTATACGGAATAATTTTTGTTCGTTTTAAGTTTTAATGTTGCTCCTTACTTCCAGTAAAAAAAATTGTTTTTTAATTTAATGTTTCTTAAAGAATCAGAACAAAAAGTCAAACTTTAGCGTAAAGAGCAAGTCTTGAGGAAGGGGTAGCACCCTCATATATCGAAAAATGTATGTTCGTTTTAAGTTTCTCTTTACTTTCAACCGACACCTTTTCTTTGCTAAAATTTATTTTAGCCATAATTCCAGTCAAAAAATCTAAAAAAAAATAAAATAAAGATAAAACTAGATTATTGCCTGAAGATAGATTACACCCTCTGAATGTGAACCGTATAAGCTATAGACCAACAATTTGTCCAAATCACTCAAAGTTCAATTTTTTGATCGACATGTCAAAAAAGTAAACATCAAATAGCTGACAATCGAATAAGTTTTCAGTCTACCGGATGGCCAGTCTACAGCTTGGATGAGGGGCAGAACATTGTCAAACAGTTTGTGCTAACGAACTGAATTTAGGAGGGACGCGGCTCGATAATAACCAAAAGTTTAAGAAAGTTGAGAAATTTAGCGTGAAGAACAAGGTACTGATGAGAGGGGCAACCCCTTCATATATGGAATAATTCCTCTTCGTTTTGAATTTTAACGTTGCTCCTTACTAACAGTTGAAAAAACTTGTTTTTTTATTTAATCTTCAAACAAGCGCTACATCATCTTTGGCTCATCTTCTGGAGTTATATCACGAGACTGAGGAGGACTTTTTGATAGAAGTGAAGAGGGAATTATGTTTTAAAAAAAATAGAATAATAGATAAATTAACGTCATATACGAGGCCTAATCGGCTTGAAACAACTAGACCAAAAGAGTTACCGGACTTGAAAATGTTCAATCAGCTTAGATCAAAATGAGTCACTACCGCTGGACAACCTGACCAGACTAGAGACGTCTCAGATCTACAATATTTTAGATGATTGAAATTTTTTCAAAATTTAGAGGGCATTCATCTGCAAGTTTGGGCTCAGAGGACGTGGATCCTGGGCCAAGGAAACCCCAAGCCCCATGTACTGTTTCTCAAAGGACGATGTGAAAGAAAGACGTTTTTATTGTCCAATCCCCTTGAAAATGATAGATTATGTGCCTTGTATCAATTGAACTGCAGCCCAGAACAAAAATTTTCCAAAAGGGCATTAATCAAAAACGCAATCGACACATTCGTGTGCCAATTGCGATCAGTCTGGGAATCTGGTGTTGATTTTTTCGAAAAAGTTCTAACGAATGGAAGCGTTTTGTTAATTTTTCGAAACTTTAATGTCCAGATGGTGATAATATATGGCAATGTTTCTGGATTCAGCACTGTTGTTTGAAGAAAAACGTTTTTATGGTCCAATTCCCTTGACTATTCATGCTCGGTTTTCCATTCTTTTGTCTCGATATTTACCCTGAACTGTCACAAAATATTGTTATTCTTGTTTCACTTGATGGTATTATGGCGTCAATAAAGCGGCTGAAATCTAAGTCATCTGTTATTGAGAGTATTTGGCTTTTCATTTGAATCCTCATTCTAAAGATTTACTTTTTCATCTGAATGTATCCTTGTAATTCGGTTGTTCCAGATAGTTTTCCTGGGGTACGCTAACTTCAGTTTTGAATTGGGGTAATGATACTAATTTGTGTGATTTCTATAGGCCTATAACTGTCACGTGTAATATAACTAAGCTATGTGAGTATACTTTATTACCTCATGGTAGAGATATAGTTAATTATGATGCCGATCATTTTATGTTTTAGAAACATACTGGCTGCTATCAAGCACATTGCGCCCTCTCAGTTCTCTTAAGAAATACTAGTGTCAAGGGACAAGTTCTACATATACTATGCGCACTTAGAATTTGGGAGACATCATAATCGGGGTCCATCTTGATAATACCGGCTTGTTCAGTTTTAATAGCTCTGGCCTAAATTTTCAATTTGAGGGAGGTGTTATCTGCAACTGCTGAATCTGGGAGACATCATAATCGCGATCCATCTTGGTAATACAGGCTTGTTCAGTTTTAATAACTCTGGCATAAATTTTCAATTTGGGGGAGGGGTTATCTGCAACTGCTGCAGTGGCCGACTCTTCATCGACTCTTCATCGATTTTTTTGGGTTTCTGAAGCTTAAGAAGCACCTCCCCTTTCAAGAGGCTTCAGGAAGATTTACTTCATATACCCATGTTTAATCTTTAAGCGATGATAAGTTCAAATTCAGTTGTGTCGTTGTTTTATCAAAATAATAATGGTGCTCATGACAAACTTAGAACTCCCGAAAGGCTTTTTGGTAGTTACAAAATTGTGCGCATCACCGAACACCTTCTAAGTGGATAGAATGTCTCACTAGAGCTCTTACGTAACCACATGCTCCTTTGCGGCCCACCAAACTGACATCTGGTCGTCCATCCGGTGGCCTAGCAATTGCAGTGAATAAGACATTTTCTTGCACTTTTTTGAATCTGCCAATGTTTATATTTCATTTGATTTTAGTTCTTTTGTTTTGATGTGTGTGTATATGCAAACAAATAACAGAAGTGAGTCCTGTTATCAGAAATTTGCGATAAATTTGTCACAGCTTGTGCTTTGCTTTTTAAATCCATTCATAGGGTTCGGTTAGAAAATAAGTCAATATTTATTTGCGGTGATTTTAACACGGATCTAAAAGATGAGAATGCACCGCTTACTCAAATATTACTTTCGTCACTTCCAAGTGGCGTTTTTCTGCTACAAAAATCAAACCCGGTTTTCATGTGTGCACAACTCGGACTACACTTACCGATTCGTATTTCGTTCTAACAGACACCTACCGGATGCAGGGTTCCACGGCTGATATTTCAAGCGACATCTTAACAAGTGATCACTTAAATTTGTAGTTTCGGCATACCTATTCTGTTCCTCCTCATGCGCAAAGGCCAACGTGGTGTTTTAAACCTTGTTGGAATCATCTTGATCCCTCTCTATATCAGAGAAAATTAGATTCTATTTTGTCAAAAATCCAAATTCCATTTCATGTTTTATGTACATCCATAAACGGAAACACCCTCGATTTGAATTTTTATTTTACGGACTTAGTTCATTCAATCAAGGTCACTACTTCAGTCTTTTCCTTTACTAAGAGTTCGATTTGGGACACGTAAAAAAGGGTGGAGTGATAGTATGATTAATGAGTTTCTTAAATATGGTGGCTCTGAGGTTAGGAATAAGCTACTGAAGATTATGAACTTGTTTTTTGAAAATGGGGAAGTACCCAATGATTTTAGGAAAACCTTAATTAAACAACTGTATAAGAAAGGTGACAAGAATGAGTGTCATTATTATCGAGGCATTAGTCTGGTCTCTGTAGGTAGCAAATTACTGAGTAATAATGATACTTTTTAGACTGAGAGATGATGTAGACAAAGTTTGAAGGGAAGAACAATGCGGTTTTAGAAAAGGTAGAGGATGTGTCGACCAAGTTTTCACTCTTAGGTTAATAATTGAGAAGTCCCATCGTTGTCAAACACCTTTGGTCCTCAGTTTTATCGATTATGAGCAAGCTTTCGATTCTGTTGATAGAAGAGCGTTAACAAAGGTCTTATCATTATATGGTATACCAGAAAAATACATTAAAGTGATTTGTGCTATGTACGAGAATAATACTGCTGCGGTTAAGGTAGGAAATCAGGTTAGCAACTGGTTTTGTATTAAATCAGGAGTTAAGCAGGGTTGTGTTCTATCCCCCTTTATATGGATCATTTTGATAGATTTCGTCTTAAGGAGCACAGGAAAGGCAATTGGAGACCACGGAATCATATGGGGAGGAAAAACGCTCCTGGACTTAGATTATGCTGATGATTTAAGCATATTAGATGAAAATGTGAGGAAAATGAATGAAGTTTTAGAGGTTTTGCGAGTTCAGGGTGCTTAAGAAGACTAAGTCACTAAGGCTAGGAATAAGTGAAGATGAACAGGTGACATTAGGTAACGAAAAGATTGATCAGGTTGGGAGCTTCAGTTAACTTGGTAGTATTATTAGTAAAGATGGTGGGAGCAGTGAAGATGTTAAAAGTAGAATAGCTAAGGCTCAGGATGTTTTTTCACAGTTAAAAAAAGTTTGGAAGAATAGAAAGATAAGTCTGCAAACCAAGATTAGAATATTGGAAGCTACAGCGATAACAGTGGTCAAATATGATTTTGAAGCATGGGCGCTCCGAAAAGCAGATTAAAATTTACTAGATGTATTCCAGAGAAATTGTCTACGGATCGTTCTGGGTACCCAGCTGACTGACCGTATTTCAAACAGTAGGCTGTACGAAAAATATGGTTCAATTCCACTTTCTTGGGCTATAATGAAAGAAAGGTTGAGATAGCTAGGCCACGTTCTACGGATGAAGGATGACAGATTACCGAAGATTGTCCTTTTTGGCCAACCGTCTGGGGCTACACGGAAAGCAGGTCGTCCTTGTCTGGGTTGGGAGGATGTCATAAATAAAGATTTAAAGGAAATGGGAACTTCCAGGGAGGGTGTAAAGAGGGAGGCTTTAGATAGATTAGGTTGGAGGAGGAGCGTGCGTAGCTGTGTTGGCCTCAGGCGGCTTGGTGCTGCAGTGAGTTATTAGTAGTAGTAGTAGTAGTAGTTGTTGTACGTCATAGTACTAAACATATACACAAGTTCTGGTTTCGTATTTGGGCCCATTACGGTTATCCAAGGTCAGGTAGTTTATTTCAAGTCGTCAAATATATGAAGCATGTATGAGAAATGCCATGCGGCAATGGAAACGGCGTCAAGTCTACAACCTTTTGCGGGATATTAGAAATAACCTCCAGCTGTGTGGTGTCACGTGTTAAAACTTACCTCAAATTCTTCATCTGAGGACGGTCCGGTTGGTTTAAGCTCTTGGGAAAGTCATTTTTCCTTTTTATTTTCTGACAATCCACCTCCTCTTGATACAACGTGTCAATTTATACTTTTTAGTCATTTTGCAGAGTTAGACCATGCTAAAACCTATATCACTATTACGATAGCATCTATTCAGCCACATATTCGCCGTCTTAAACCAGGTAAAGCATTGGATTCAGACGGCCTGCCACCCAAAAATGTGATATACAGGACAGTAGAATTGTTCTAACCTCTCGCTATTTATTTCAGGCTTGTATCTCTTGCATTTCCCTGCAGCATATTTCTGATCCGCTATGCGATGGTCTAGTAACGGGCATTTTAAGAAAAGACCCGAAATCCTATGAAGCATATATCACCAATTACTGTATTTTCGACGATTGGCTAGCTTCTTGAGAAGCTTAGATATAATAAAATTAGCATGAAGTGTGATCAGGGCGATACCCAATTTGGTTTTCGGGAAGAACTTGGCGTGAAAAACGCCCATGCAGTATTTCTAGCGATTCTTGAAAGACATAAAAAGCAAAAAGTAACTTATATGTTAGTGCCATTGATATTTCACAGGCTTTTGATTCCATTCTTCACTTCCAAGCAATTCTTCCTCTCTTTAGAAGGGGAGTTAATCCATTTGTTTGCACCTGCCTGTGGCAGTGGTATCAGAACTCCTCAATCCAGATACATTTGCTAGGTACTGTTAGTAATCGTATTCGGGTGCACCGTGGTGCTAAGCAAGGTACGGCAATATTTAATAACTATATTAGAGTAGTCACTCGATATATTCCACCATACTTATTTGAGCCATACATCGATGCAAGTCACTTGTCTTATTGACATATTCTTCTCTTAGCTGATAATCTTGGAGCGCTCCATAAAACTGTTATTGTTGTTTGCTCCGGACTGAAAGAAATCGGTCTTTTGGTTGATACCTCCAAAAACAGAGTTTCTTGTGTTTGGACAGGAGATTGCTTCCAACAATACAATCCAAGTTGGTCCCACTTCCTGTTTTAGATTCAGACAAAGTCAATAAAACAGTCCTAATTTTAGGCGGTATAACATAGATTTTACAATGATTTAACTGTGTATACGTTATTAGTTGTCTTGTTACTTGGTAATCATACACTACAGAAATAAAGGAAGAACTCACCTTTTAATAACAGAATTATCGGGTTTTTGGGTCCTCTGAAATAATAACGGTGATCTTAGGTCCTCTACTTGATAGTGTTTTACAATTTTCCGATTCCAGAGTTTGAAAAAGGGTATATGAGCTACAATACAGTCCTTTCACCCCTCTGGTTTCAAAATCATATTTTCAAATGGATAGCAAGCCATTGTCTTCTTCATGATCTGGATCGTCACATTATAGACTGGCCTTCCAATATTTGGATGAAGTTGTATACTATTGATGGAATCAAATATTCCTGGGGTTTTTAGTCATGTGCGGCTTATCTGAATCTTGGTTATTTCCGAAGCAAGCATAACAAAATTGAAAAAGACATGTTGGGGAGTTTCCAGTGATGTGGAATACCACCTACATAACGGCGAATGGTGTAAACTTTACTGGAATCGGACAGAATTCAATAAAAGACATCCTGGCTTCAGACTATAGGAAAACATTGTATCAACTGTAGTAACTATTTTTGTTATTACTGATTTAGGCTACGTTGGAGTCCTTGCGTACCCTCCTATTGATAATTATACTGACCGCTCTTGGTATTACTTTACACTTTTAAACAGTCCAATTTAAAACGCCATCTACGATTTATAAAATCTAGTTATATTTTATCCAAATTTTATTAATAAGAGACGAACATTGATCGACTTTATTCCAGTTCAGTGCTACCATTCAGACGGACCCAGACAGTGGCTTAAAATTGAACAAGGCAGCCTATTACAACGGTTTACTTAAATCCCATTAGGATTCGATTGGTGAATTATTTTCTGCTGCCCAATCATAGATCATTTTCTACTCTTAGGTTAAGTAGCTCACGTTACGAAGCGGCAATGAGAAACATTGTAATAATTCTGTATACTTTGTATAATTTTTGTAAGTCTGGTTTTTTAACCATTAACACTGTTTGAACAATTTTTATACTAAATTAATATCACTGAAAACAAAGTTTGAGATATGTCTAAAATAAAAAATGGCGGCATTTCTTGAAAGAAATTGATTGTCCCGTCACTACCTGCTATATAGTGCATAAGGCTATTTCAAATATATTGAATTTCTGTTGATGATGATGATAAAATGAAAGGCCTTGACTAAACGAACCGTTTGATAGCGTTCAACTTATCTAGTGAATTGTGCGTAAATACATTGAATAACTATCATGTATGTAACGGAAAATAAAGTGATGGATACAGTTGTTGTATTGGGCTAGAACACATGAAGTAATAGTGTTAGGTTAGTAATAGTGTTTTTTCTAAATTAGGCTCATAACTATTGATGTACCAATTCATTATTCCAAGTAGAGGCAAAAGGCGCTTAAATCAATATAGTTCACATTACCATTACAAATTAGTAAGTTTCAGATGTTCCATATATCTATGACTATTTCTCGTACATATCTGTTTTTATTAGATTATGATGCTTTATTCTGCTGAGTTTACAAATGTAATCCTCAGTAGGAAATGTACCTTCAAATCTATATTTAATCTCATGAAGATTCGTAATCAGCTGATCTGAAGATCATGTGATCTGCTTATGACATGCTGCTTTTCAAACGCTAGCAGACTTTGCTCTGACAGCACAATTCATACAGTTGTATGGCAGGCATATGTTTTGTCTATAATCGAAGAAGATTATACCGTCAGGCATCCATTTGTGGCGAGCTATTTACTTTCGCTAAACAACCTGGAATGATTAAAAAAACAGCATCGTAATAAACCGCTGAAACTGACAAAATTGAATTTAGAACGGCTAATCTAAGCCCAGTCAGCCAATTACTCCAATTAAGAAAAATATCTTATTTTTAAGCTGGAAAGATTTTTGCAGAGAAATTCATCCACAGGGTATTCCACCAAGAAGAAGGGTATTCCACAGGGTATTCCACCAGGGTATTCCACATCATACTTAAATTCCAAAAGTTAAAAATTCCAATTCAGTTAAATGTTCCAATAGTTTTTTTTTGCCAACTTCAATAATAGTAAAGCGAGTCTTTTCGTTGTAGTTGTACCAGTAAGAAAAAAGTATTAACAGTTCACAAATTTTATCTTAAAAAACTATGTCTCTATATATTTTCTTGGCATTTTTCCACGATTTTCCCTGATAGATAATTTGGAGATTGGAGATGACACTTCATTTAAAGTGACATACAGTTCTAGAGTGGAGTCTTTTTAACAAATGGTGTAAGATCTGACCAAACAAATTTTAAAATTATTTTCTGCAAAGAAAGGCAACGTAACTTCTTCTAAATAATCTTTTAATATTGAAAAATCATTATTCCTTTTCAAGCTCTCCTATCAAATATATATGGTCTAAAAATGCAGGTTTACGTATCGCGGATGACCTTGTGTTCAAATAAACAAAGAATTTAAAACAGTGTTTTTCTTCCTATATATTTTTTTACTGTGTAACCCTGGGTGACACCGGGACATATCAAAACTTAAAAGCAAAACTGTATCGACCTTGACAAAACCCACCGGGAAACATTGAAAAATGAATTTTATTTCAAACCTAACCCTTAATAATTGTGTTTGTGACTACTTTTCTGTGAACAAATATACATGTACTTCTCTTATTTGTAATTTCCTATTAATTAAGGACTTGTTCTCCTTTCAGAGGCGAAAATGGCAACCCTACACAAAATTGAAAATTGAAGAACATGGAAAGTAACCGTTTCTCGCTTTTGCTGGGAATTCGGTTCCCCAAGGTTTTGTCAATGCTGGTATCCCATAGATTTCATTTTAGCCTACTATAACAACTTATTGGATGCAGCATATATTTGGAATGGCTTGAACGTGTATAAAGAAACGAAACGGCTTAAGGATTATTTGATTCTTTTGGTTTACATTTTCTTGTTTTGAATAAATTAGCATCCACAGAACCTGATGGGTATTCTTGATATAAATATTCTAGGTCTCTGTTGCTTAGTTTCTTCTGCCACAGCTCTTTGCGCTCTTCACTTGATTCGGCTACGATGATTTTTGTAGTGTGCGGGGCAAAATTGACAAACAGCAGCTAAAAAAAAAATTAAATCATTTACAAATAGTTTTTAAAGTATCCAAATAGTCAATAAGTACCCATTTTTTTCCTTTTTCCATTGAAGATTTGTCTGTGACTGGTTGGAGTATGATTGTGTTGCGAGAGCAACACTTTGGTTTTGTCCCGTTTTTTTTTCCTATGCCGCCGATGTTGGCTTATTCCTGGAAACTGGTAAGGGTCTAACCTGTGCGGTTTTTACGGAAAGTGTGGACCTCAGGCCGGATTGATGAATATGGCATTACATTTTGGAAAGCTCCACAGAACTCTTGCCTGGGGCCAAAAAGGATGGTTTTTGTTTGTCTACGAGCCAGGGCCTATGGTGTGCGAGGTGAATTGGAGCTACGTAGCCTATGTCAGAGAGGAGTATCTGAAGTTGTGCAGCCAAGCTTTCGTTTCATCAAACCATGTTTCTGCTTTCGAGTGGAAAGCTCCGTTCTGGCAGGCAAGCAGACAGGCACCACTTTCAAATTGAAGATGGACTAAAATCTGTAAGTGTTAAATATATGCGGCAGTTACCCGGCCCCACAGCCAATACATCTTCTTTGAGTGATAAATAGAAAAATTTACAGAAACAAAAAAGCGGCATTTTCCCACAGGTCCGAAAGTGCTGCCGTGATTTTGTCTGGGTTTATCATTTGTTTTTTCGGACTTGGGATTGAGTTAGAGAAATGTTACCAGATGTACCTCTTACACTTTAAAAGTTCTGTCATTGCTGAAGAAATTGGAGCTTATCCTTTGTTCCTTTCTAAGTGGTGAGGTTAGAAAGTTGGCCTACGGCAAAAAAAAAATCAACTTTTGAACTAAGACAGATAGATTTTTTTCGACGGCAATCGATAGTTCTTGATGAGCTGATCAAAGTATATGTCATCTATTTTTTGGTAAAAAATTCCTTCATGAGATATACTAGTTTGAAAGTTTCAAGGGGTTGACAACTTCAGTAGTAGGGTACACACTGAAACCAAAAATAAGCCGATACCAATTGTGAGACATGTAGGGGACTTGTAAGGAAAGATCGGCTGTTAGCTCATAATCATCTTCGGCAGTGAGGGGTTTGCAAATTTTGCTATTTGGTGTACCTATTATTTGTTTCCAGTGTATTTGATGTTAAGACCGAGTTGGTTCCAGAGGTAAGACATGTAGGGGACTTGCAAGTAATAAGCGTCTGTTAGGCTACAACCATCTTTAATGAAGAGGGGTTTGTAACTTTAGCTAGTTGGTGTAGCCTACCCATACTCACTGTAACCTAGAATTAAGTGTTTAAGCAACGGATACAAACGATAACGTAAAACAACGAGACAGTTTCGTAATAATTAATAGAGTGTCATCTATGGTATTTTGACCCTGAAAAGTTATGGATAGCTTTACAATACGAACTAGATTATATAAGATATTTAACTGGAAGTAAGGGGCGACATTAAAACTTAAAAAGAACAGAAATTACTTCGTATATGAAAGGGGCTGCTTCCTCATCGACGCTCCGCTCTTTACGCTAAAGTTTGACTCTTTCTTTCAATTCTTCTTTTTAAAACAGTAAAAAAATTTAGCGTAAAGAGAGGCGCGTTGATGAGGAAGCAGCCCCTTTCATATACGAAGTAACTTCTGTTCTTTTTAAGTTTTAATGTCGCTCCTTACTTTCAGTTAAAAAAACTTATTTTTTTATTTAATTTCTGAACGTTTTTGAATCAATGCATGTTTTGATTTTGGTTCTCCACAGAGGAATAATTAAACGAAATTTGCATATTTATTTTTTTTTGCTAAATGGCTTTCTCATAATTTTGATCGAATGATTTTAAGAAAAAAAGAGCGGGGGAGGAAGCCTAGTTGCCCTCCGATTTTTTGGTTAATTAAAAAGGCAACTAGAACTTTTAATTTTTTACGAATCTTTTTATTAGTAAAAGATATACGTAACTTATAAATTAGCTTACGTAAAAAACTTTTGTATTCTCATGTTTTCATTACATATAAGAGGGGTTCGCCCCCTCGTCAGTACCTCGCTCTTTACACTAAAGCTTAAATTTTGTCCCAATTCATTAAGAATGACCCCTGAATCACAAAAGCCGTAGAATAGATAGTTGAAATTACTAAAAATACTTTAGCGTAAAGAGTGGGGTATTAGGAGGAGGTGAGCCCCTCATATGGGTAATAATTTCTGTTCGTTTTAAGTTTTAATGCTGCTCCTTACTTCCAGCTGAAAAAATTTTTTCATATTTATTTTTTCATTGTTTTTTTTTAATAATCCTAGTAAATCCAGCGCTCCCTTCATGGAAATTTTCTTCCTCCCCCATGGCAAATTCCTCGATGGAAAGTTCCCCCAGCATATCCCCTCTTCTCAACCCCTCCCCCAACCAAAAAATCCTCCTTAAAACGTCTGTACACTTCCCAATAACCATTACTATATGTAAGCACTGGTCAAAGTTTGTAACTTGTAGCCCCTCCCACGGGGACTTTGGGGGAGTAAGTCGTCCCCAGAGACATAGTTATAAGGTTTTTTCGACTACGCTGAATAAAATGGCTATCTCAGAATTTTGATCCGTTGACTTTGGGAAAATAATTATCGTGGGAGGGGGCCTAGGTGCCCTCCAATTTTGTTTGATCACTTAAAAAAGGCACTAGAACTTTTCATTTCCGTTAGAATGAGCCCTCTCGCAACATTCTAGGACAACTGGGTCGATACGATCACCCCTGGGAAAAAAACAAACAATCAAACAAATAAACACGCATCCGTGATCTGCCTTCTGGCAAAAAATACAAAATTCCACATTTTTGTAGATAGGAGCTTGAAACTTCTACAGTAAGGTTCTCCGATACGCTGAATCTGATGGTTTGATTTTCGTTAAGATTCTATGACTTTTAGGGGGGTGTTTCCTCCTATTTTCTAAAATAACGCAAATTTTCTCAGGCTCGTTACTTTTGATGGATAAGACTAAACTTGATGAAACTTATATATTTAAAATCAGCATTAAAATACGATTCTTTTGAGGTAGCTATTGGTATCAAAATTCCATTTCTTAGAGTTTTGGTTACTATTGAGCCGGGTCGCTCCTTACTACAGTTCGTTACCACGAACTGTTTGATTGTTCCAAGTCTTGATCCGTCACGATGTCTACGATTCAAAAAGGATAAAGTTCAACTGGCTGCAAAGTCAATTTAGTCCCTTCTTTCGATATTGTTTTTTTATTGTATCAATACACATCTGATATAACAAGATAAAATGCTGGTAGGGTAAGTCAGACCCGTGTTGGAGGTGTTCTGTACTTATGGCATCGAAAACAGGGGCTTTCCGGCGCTTTAACTGACGAATAGTACACTTTATTTCTGCAGGAGCAAATACAAATATGCTTCTTTTTTTAAAAGGTGGCTGTAATTTACATTTCAAACTAGTTTCACTGTCACTTTCCAGCTTTAAACTCTTAGATTTAAAGACGCCACTGTAATGCTTAACCCACTCACTAATGTTTGAGACAGGTCGACTTTCCGGACGCGATTTTTTAAAATACTTCCATATGTAGTTTGGATTACTGATCGCTTTTTTAGATACTCGGTCAGCATTTTCCATCTTTGCTCTGTCAACCAACATACTCTGTTTTTTCTTGGTTTGTTGGAAAAGATTAAACAGGGTCCTACTTCTAGGCTTATTTGAGTCGAGCCATATGCGATACCACCACATGGCTCGCTGTTTAGCAATTTTTAGTTTGGGGGAGGTATCCCACCCCGGTTTGCGAGCGCCTTTCCTAATTTCGCACTTTGGTACAGAAGCAGTCTCTACAACTTTCATTGCAATGAATCATCTCCCAACAATAAATATCCAGGGCTATTGGGTCTTTAGTTACATGAAGTAACAAATGAAACGGTACTTTAATTTTGTTTAGAATACAATCAGATGTTGCAGTGTACAGCTCTCTGTTTATTTTTGACCACTCCGGCTTAATATAGAATTTTCCACTTTTAGGGGTAGGGGCAACTGGCTTGAATGGAACTTTGAAACTTAGGCAAAGATGGTCACTCACTGTGTGTTCTGATTCAACTAGAACTGATCCCGATAGGCTTACGTTGGTTAAAACATGGTCGATATTACTAGTCAAGCCTGAAATATGAATAAAAGTAAATTGCTGACTTTTCGGTATATGTGGAGACATCGTCAAGTAAGCTGACGAGAAATATATAGGTTAGTTTACCAGGACTGTTTGGGTTGCACTGAAAATCGCCACAAATCACGTAGCGCCTGTTGCCAAGTTTATGGGTGAGCCTACTTAAGCGGTTGCACGCTTCTGAGAACTTTTTCTCCGATCGCTAGCTGTTAAGGTTTGTCGGTAAGTTGACACTAATTAAAAACAAGAGCTAAGAGCTCATATGGCACTTGTGACGAGGCAAGAAGAGCTAAGAGCCAAGAGCTCATATGGTATGAGCTCTAAAAAATTCTAAGAATCAATAGATTGATTTAAAAGGAAAATCAGAGGCTTAATGCCGGTTAGGATTTAAAATAAGAGCACTGAGTCACGATGTCCTTCTAAATATCAAAATTCATTAATATCCGATCACCCACTCGTAAGTCATAAATACCTCATTTTTCTAATTTTTCCTCTCCCTTTAGCCCCTCAAATGGTCTAATTTGGGAAAACGACTTTATCAAGTCAATTTGTGCAGCTCCCTTACACGCCTACCAATTTTTATCGACCTAGCACGTCCAGAAGCACCAAACTCGCGAAATCGCTGAACCCCTCTCCCCAACTCCCCCAAAGAGAGCGAATCCAGTACGGTTAAGTCAATCACGTATCAAGGACATTTGCTTATTCTATCCACCAAGCTTCATCCCGATTCCTCCACTCAAAGCGTTTTTCAAGATTTCCCCCTCCACCCCCCCCCCCCCCAATGTCAGCAGGTCTGGTCGGGATTTGAAATATGAGCTTTGAGACATGAATTCCCTCTAAATATCAAATTTCATTAAGATCCGGTCGCCCGTTCTTAAGTTAAAAGTACCTCAATTTTTCTAATTTTTCAAAATTAACACTCCCCAGCTCCTCCAAAGAGAACGGATCCGTTCCAGTTATGTCAATCACATATCTAGAACTTGTGCTTATTCTTCCCGTCGAGTTTCATCCCGATCTCTCCAGTCTAAGCGTTTTCCAAGATTTCTGTTTCCCTCCTCCGACCCCCTATGTCCCCGGATCCAATTCGAGTCGAAAATGGACCATCTGAGACATAAGATCCTTCTATACATATCAAGTTTCATTAAGATCCGATCACCTATTCGTAAGATAAAAATACCCCAATTTTCACGTTTTCCAAGAATTCCGGTTTCCTTCTCCAACTCCCCCCAATGTCACAGGATCTGGTGGGAATTTAAAATTAGACCTTTAAAGCACAGGACCCTTCTAAATATCAAATTTCATTAAGATCTGGTGACCCGTTCGTAAATTACAAATACCTCATTTTTCCGAATTACCCCCCCCCCACCCCAACTCCACCAAAGAGAGAAGATCCTGTCCAGTTATGCCAGTCACGTACCTTAGACAGGTTTTTATTCTTCCCATCCAGTTTCATCCTGATCTCTCCTCTTTAAGTATTTGCTAAGATTTCCGGTCCCCCCAACTGACCCCCCCCCCAATGACGCTGGATCCAGTTGAGATTTAAAACAAGAAATCTGAGTTACGAGGTCCTTCTAAATATGAAATTTCATTTAGATCCGATCACCCGTTCGTAAGTTAAAAACACCTCATTTTTTCTAATTTTTCAAAATTAACCACCCCCCCCCCCCAACTACACCAAAGAGAGTGGATCCGTTGCGGTTAGGTCAATCATGTATCTAGGACTTGTGCTTATTTTTCCCATCGAGTTTCATCGCGATCCCTTCACTCTAAGTGTGTTCCTAGATTTTAGGTTTCCCCCTCCCAGCTCCCCCCCCCCAATGTCACCAAATCCGGTCGGGATTGAAAACAATAGCTCTGAGACACGATATCCTTCCAAACATCAAATTTCATTAAGATCTGATCAATCGTTCGTAAGCTAAAAATACTTCATTTTTTCTATTTTTTCCGAATTAACTGCCACCCCCCACTCCAGATGGTCAAATCGGTAAAACGAATATTTCTAATTGAATCTGGTCCAGTTCCCGATACGCCTGTCAAATGTCATCGTCCTAGCTTACCTGGAAGTGCCTAAAGTAGCAAAACCCGGACCGACAGACCGACAGAATTTGCGATTGCAATATGTCACTTGGTTAATACCAAGTGCCATAAAAATCCAGAGGGTCCTAGGAATTCTACAGCTAGATAATAATCACAAGATTCATGAAAGTTGCAATCGAGTTGCAGCTCGAACCACAACTATATCGACGCTTAACTTCATGAAGGAAAATAGTTTTATGAGGAATTTGTTGCAGTAAGCCGAGATTGTCACTTGTGAGGAGGTGCTCTTGGATACACACGACATTAAAGTTCGAACACATTTCATGAATATATGCTAGTTTTCCCGCATTATGCCCGTAGACATTTCTTGAAAAAATTGAAATTTCAGTCATTTTCTTCCGTCTTTCCTCTTCAGGAGCGCTTTCTTAACTGCAGGGTAACAGAAACTTTAGCTCGGGTGGGCGTTATGCCCGTTTGGGCAGAGAGCACACTGCACAGATTCTACACTACATGGGTTTTCTTTCGTCGATTCGTGGGAACCTGCACAACGACAACACTTGACCTCGTTCCTGCAGTTGTGAGCAAAATGGTCAAAAGACTGGCAACGAAAGCAGCGTTTGGGGACATCTCTAAATTCGGCTACTCTCAGATGGGTTTACTCCACATAAATCCCTAGAGCTTTTTTTCGAGCAAGGGTACTACCAAAAAGGAGTTTTACGGTACCTTATTTGCCGTATCGTTTAGCTTCTAGTTTGCTAAAATTACCTTTAAGGATGTCATCTGGTGTAGTACTTCGGTGGACAAAATTGGTAATTGCGGCGAATTTAGGTTTCTGATATTTCACTTTCAGTTCGGGTTTGCAGCTCAGTGACCTTGAGAGGACTTCGGCAGCCCCTTCTGATTTAAGATAAGCGACGATATCTCCTCTCACGAAGTCTATTTTTGGACTTGTTCTTGATCAACAAATTCACTGAAAAACTGCTTTTGTTTGGAGCATGATTCAGCTACTTCCGGAAAAATGTTACCAATAAATACAGACAAAGATCCGAGGGGAGTGGCCATTCGCTGGGGGTAGGCACACAAGCTCTCCATTTGTCAACGAGGGACTCAAGTTTTTCAGTGCATTCAATGACACGTATAGTTAAAGCTGTTAAAACAGCTTGGAGGACTCGTGGTAGCCCTGAGATCTTCCAGATGAACCTGAACTTGCAACTGATAATATTTTCCACTGCTTTAAGGCTTTCATAGATATCACCCATTAATAATTCTCTCCCAGTCTGAGCTCTTCTCTTTTTAATCCAATCACTATTATAAATTTGAAGTATTTTCACCAAAGTTTTTTACGAAAGAAGTATCACACAGTTCGTGGTAACGAACTGTAGTAAGGAGCAAATCCGCTCAATAATATCCTAAACTCAAAAAAATGAATTTTTATACTAATAGCTACATCAAAAGAATTGCTTTTTAATGCTGATTTTAAATATCTAAGTTTCGTCAAGTTTAGTCTTACCCATCAAAAGTTACGATCCCGAAAAAATTTGCCTTATTTAGATAATAGGAAAACAACCCCTAAAAGTCAAAAAGGCAGATCACGGATGCGTGTTTATTTGTTTTTTTGTTTTTTTTTTCCCAGGGGTGATCGTATCGACCCAGTGGTCCTAGAATCTTGCGAGAGGCCTCATTCTAAAGAAAATGAAAAGTTCTAGTGCCATTTTTAAGTGACCGAAAAAATTGGAGGGCACTTAGACCCCCTCCCACGCTAATTATTTTCCCAAAGTCACCAGATCAAAATTCGGAGATAGCCATTTTATTCAGCGTAGTCGAAAAACCTTTTAACTATGTCTTTGAGGACGACTTACTCCCCCACAGTCCCCGTACGAGGGGCTACAAATTACAAACTTTGACAAGTGCTTACATATAGTAAGACGTTTTCAGACAGACGTTTTCAGTGGGATTTTTAGGTTGAGGGGGGGGGGGGGTTGAGAAGAAGGGGATTTGTTGGGGGAACTTTCCTAGGAGGAATTTGTAATGGGGAAGAAAATTTTCATGAAGGGAATACAGGATTTTCTAGCATTATTTAAAAAAAAAAACAATAAAAAAAATAAATATGAAAAAGTTTTTTCAACTGAAAGTAAGGAGAAGCATTAAAACTTAAAACGAACAGAAATTATTACGCATATGATGGGCTTACCTCCTCTTAATACCCAGCTGTTTACGCTAAAGTACTTTTAGTAATTTCAACTATTTATTCACCTACTTTTGTGATTCAGGGGTCATTCTGAAGAAATTGGGACAAAATTTAATCTATAGTGTAAAGACCGAGGCAATGACGGGGGGGGGGTGAACCCCCTCATTTACGTAATAAAAACATGAGAATACAGAAATTCGTTACGTAAGCTAATTTGTAAGTTACGTATATCTTTTACTTATAAAAATAATCGTAAAAAATTAAAAGTTCTAGTTGCCTTTTTAAGTAACCAAAAAATCGGAGGGCAACTAGGCCTCCTCCCTCACGCCATTTTTCTCAAAATCATTCGATCAAAACTATGAGAAAACTATTTAGCCAAGAAAAAAAAATACCAACTTCGTTTTCATTATTTATCTGCGGAGAGCCAAAATCAAAACATCAATTGATTCAAAAACGTTCAGAAATTCAATTAAAAAAACAAGTTTTTATAACGGAAAGTAAGGAGCGGCATTAAAACTTAAAACGAACAGAAATTTTTCGCATATGAAAGGGGCTGCTTCCTCATCAGCGCCCCGCTCTTTACGCTATTTTTTTCTGTTTTAAAAAGTAGAGTTCAGAGAAAGAGTCAAAATTTAGCGTAAAGAGTGAGGGGTAGATGAGGAAGCATCATATACGAAGTAATTTCTCTTCGTTTTACTGCCGCACCTTACTTTCCGTTCAAAAAAACTTTTTTTTTAATTTTCTTTCGTAAAAAAACTTACTCGCGGTAGTGAGAGCCGCTTCCTTCGCAATATCCAGATGTCACAGACAGGTTTGCGTAAAGTTCAGCACAGGCGAGTATACATATTGGCATTCACCCATTTCATCGACGTCACTAAATGCTATCCCTCCAATTTCATGCAAGGTCGTTATCAAAGATTCTGATTGCGCATAAATTTCACATATTGCGAAACTTCTATAATCGCTGATGTTACTGTTTTCCAAATATAATTTATTCCATAGTTAGTCCTGTGAATTTATAAGTTCAAAATATCCAATTTAAGCCAGGTGTGTTCACTTTGAACTCAGAATCAATACTGATTCTGAATCAATCGATTCTGAAAACATTGCTATCTATTTTTAACAATTGAAAAAATTTGTGTTCTCGAAAAATTACTGTTGATTTGCAGTTGCTGACAAACAAATCTGTTTTATCCATTAACATTGTTTATCAATAACATTATTGGCAGAAAAGGTCTCAAGCCCTATTTAAGTCTTATCTAAGTCATGTCCCCTCAGTCTTGCTCTTATTATTGTCAAAATTTAGTCTGGATGATAATCTATATATTTTGAAGTTTGCCATTATGTGCTTGATATTCAAATTGGAAAGTAAAAATAAATTAAAAGTTAATATCCGAAAACAGGGAGGCTAATTCAAATATTTGTTTTCGCAAACTTAAATTTTTTCCTTAGATTTCCTTTTCATTCAGAGCTAATGTGTTTTTGGATATTTAGGAGTCTAGTACTATTACTAATACTACTACTAATTACTCACTGCAGCACCAACCCACCTGAGGCGAATACAGTTACGCACGCTCCTCCTCTATCCCAATCTATTCAAAAGCATTCTCTTTATACACTCCCAAGAATTTTATATAATGATCAGTATATAGTAAAAGAAATAGTTTGTCATTCCTCACCACGGAGTTTAGTAGTAAAACAGAGTTTTAGTAGTAGTAGTAGCAGTAGTTGTGGTAGTAATAGTAGTAGTAGTAGTAGTAATAGATGTAGTAGAAGCACCAGTAGCAGTAATTGTAATAGCAGTGTCATTAGTAGTAGTAGTAGTAGTGGCAGTAAAGGTAGTTGTAATACTAGTAGCAGTAGTATTGCTACTGCTACTACTGCTGCTACTGATATTACTACTATTACTACTGCTACTACTTACACTACTACTACTACACTAGTTATCTACACTACTACTGCTACTACTTCTACTACTACACTACTACTACTACTACTACTACTACTACTACTACTACTACTACTACTACTACTACTACTACTACTACTACTACTACTACTAATACTACTACTACACTACTACAACTAGTACTACTAATACTACTACTGCTTTACTACTACTACTACTACTACTATTGCTATTACTATTTCTACAACTACTACTTTTACTACTACTACTACTACTTACACTACTACTACTACACTAGTTATCTACACTACTACTGCTACTACTTCTGCCACTACACTACTACAACTACTACTACTACTACTACTACTACTACTACTACTACTACTACTACTACTACTACTACTACTACAACTAGTACTACTAATTCTACTACTGCTTTACTACTACTACTACTACTACTACCAATACTACTACTATTACTATACTACAACTGCTACTACTGCTACTGCCTTTAGTACTGCTGCTACTGCTACTACTACTACAAGCAGAGTCGTACACAAGAGTTCGAATTGGGGAGGATAGACTGCAAAAAAAAAAAAAATCAAACTACAATCAGAGGCAACGCTAAAGTATTGCCTATTTTACAGGCTAAAAGGCTTCAATTTTACCCTTTTTTCCCCAAATGCATCCAATCAAAATTTGAGATATCGATTATGTTAAAAATAATCCAACGGTTAAATAATTATGCCTCAAAGATTGCAATCACCCCACATTCCCCAGAGCAAGGACTGTAAGTTATGGAGGTTGTCCATTGAAACACCTAAGGTAAAAATGGAAGCGGTGGTCATATAGACTTCGTAGAAGACTCATGCAGTTTAAAATCGAAAGTTCTAGCTCCCTTTATAAGAGTCAAGAATTATAGGACGACAACCAGTCCCCTCCCCACGCCCTTTTCACCCCAAGTGCTTCTGATCAAATTTTGTAAAAATCTACTCTGTTCAAAACAGTCCAAATGCCTAATAACTATGGATCTGGGTTTGATGCCCATCTCGCCCTCGAAGCACAGGCTATAAGTTGTACGAGTTGTCCATCGTTAACAACGATGTGTTGTTTTTATGGAAGGGGTTGTTTTTATGGAAGGGGTTGTCACATAAACTTTAGAGGAGGTTCATGTGAATAGTAATAGAAATTTCTTGTGTCGTCTTTAAAAGTCGAAACTGATTGGAGGGTAAACAGCCTCCCCCATCCCTTTATGCCATTTTTTCCCCAATGAATCTTATTAGAATTTTAAAATAGCCATTTTATTCAAAATAGTCCAAAATTCAAACAACAATAACTTAGAGGTTGAAAAATTCCCCATAGCCCTTGATACTTGGGTTGCAACTTATGCAAGTTGTCCATTGTTAACATCGGTCACATTAACTTTGGGGGGGTTCATTCGATTGGAAATCAAAATTTCGTATGCCCTTTTGAGGGTTGAAAGTGATCAAAGAGTAAGAAGCCCCCCCCCCCTCGTGCCCTTTGTTACCCAAATGCATCTGATCAGAAATTCATCATTTTTTTAAAAATGGTCCAATATTCAGCTTTTTCTTTGACAGCCGTGATGTCTTTTGTTTCTATACTGAGTAGAGACTGATGATTGAAGACGTAGCTCTTGACTTTCGGAACCTGAGTCATTTTTCAGGATTTCAGTTGGTTGCCGAGTGCTAGATTTAAGATTTTGTGAAACACTTTCCTTAAAACTCTTACTAGATCCCCAATCGTGCATTAGAGCAGACAAAATCTGTAGCACATTGTAGGCTACAATGTACCTTTCAGCCAGAGGTGATGCAGAACAGCAAAAACTAGTAAACGAATTGCAATACCATACCCTGATATTGACATGCGACCCTTGCAATGGTCCATTTCAAAATCGAAATTTTGTGGTATAAGAGCAGACAAATGGCAATCAATACCAGGATAAACGAATTTAATTTTTCTATTACCCATCATAAACGGGTCAAAAATTACATCTAATCACAGTCAAGCCCTTTTTCATTGCTAAAATGTCACTGAATTCCGCTATTAGTGTTATTAAATATAAAAAACAGGTTTTTTAACTGAAAGTAAGGAGCGATATTAAAACTTAAAAACGAACAAAAATTACTCCGTATATGAAAGGGGCTGTTCGCTCCTCAACGCCCCGCTCTTTACGCTAAAGTTTGGCTCTTTCTCTCAATTCTACTTTATAAAACAGTAAAAAACTTTAGCGTAAAGAGCGGGGCTTTGAGGCGGGAACAGCCCCTTTCATATATGGAGTAATTTCTGTTCGTTTTAAGTTTTATTATCACTCCTTACTTTCAGTAAAATAACCATTTTTTTTATATTTAATTTCTGAACGTTTTTGAATAAATGCATGTTTTGAATTTGGCTCTCTGCACATGAACAATTAAAACAAAATTTGCATAATAATTTATTTTTATGGCTAAAGGGCTTTCTCATAGTTTTGATTGGACAATTTTGAGAAAAAGGGAGCGGGGGAGTAAGCCTAGTTACCCTCTAATTTTTTGGTTATTTTAAAAAGCAACTAAAAATTTTAATTTTTTACGAAGGTTTTTATTAGTAAAAATATACGTTACTTACGTAACGAACTTTTATATTCCTATGTTTTTATTACATATATGAGGGGGTTCACCCCCTCGTCAATGCCTCGCTGTTTATACTAAAGCTTAAATTTTGTCCCTATTCCTTAAGAATAAAATCTAAATCACAAAGACCGTAGAATAAGTGGTTGAAATCAATATCAAAGCGTAAAGAGTGAAGTATTAGGAGGAGGTAATCCCCTCATATGCGTAATAATTTGTGTTCGTTTTAAGCTTTAATGCTTCTCCTTGCTTTCGGTTGAAAAAACCTTTCCATATTTATTTTTTCATTGTTCTTTAAAAAATACTAAAAAGTCCTGCGGCCCCTTAATGGAAATTTTCTTCTCTCATGAAATTTCCTCCATGGAAAGCTCTCCTGCATGATCCCCTCCCCTCAACCCTCAACCCCAACCAAAAAATGCCCCCAGAAAGAACCTGTACACTTCCCAATAACCATTACTATATGTAAACACTGGTCAAAGGAGGTAACTTGCGAACCCTCCCATGGGGACTGTAGGAAAGTAAGTCGTTAGTTAAAAGGGCACTAGAACTTTCAATTTCCTTTAGAATGAGCCCTCTCACGACATTCTAGGACCACTGGGTCGATACGATCACCCCTGGAAAAAAAACAAATAAACATGCATCCGTGATCTGTCTTGTGGCAGAAATTGCAAAATTTCACATTTTTGTAGATAGGAGCTTGAAACTTCTACTGTAGGGTTCTCTGATACGCTGAATATGATAGTGCGATTTTTGGTAAGATTTCATGACTTTTAGTGGGTATTTACCCCTTTTTCGAAATTAAGGCAAATTTTCTCAGGCTTGTAACTTTTAATGAAACTTATATATTTGAAATAAGCATTAAAATTTGATTCTTTTGATGCAACTGTTCTTATAAAAATTCAGTTTTTTAGAATTTCGGTTACTATAAAGCCGGTTCGCTCCTTACTGCAGTTCTTTACCATGAACTATTTGATTAAACTCATTTTATGAGTTTACTGATGGACTTAATGAGCTCTTTGACAAAGAGCCCGAATGATGTTAGTCATATAGTGATGGTGAATTTTAATTTTAATTTATTGCATCTATCTAGTCAAAATGGTGATTTCTTAAATTTTATGATAGCAAATGATTTATTTCCGCTCGTCAATATTCCAATGAAAATCACGATTCAATCTGCAACGATTATTGACAATGTATTTGTTTGCTCAATTGATCTGAATAAAAGTTTCACTGATGTGATCTGGTTTCCTGGGTCAGATCCACTCCCAGCTAAAATTTGTTGCGGTGTTAAATGAGTCCAGAAAAAGAAACTAAAATCTCGGCTGACGAAAAACGGAAATCTCCTAAAGTTTTGAGATGGAGTGAGTGCAATAGATTAAGGGTCAATTCATTGAAGAGACAAAATGCTCTACTAAAGCCCTGGATTGTCTGATGAAAGTCATTACCTCTATTTATGATTATTAAATTGAAATAAAAAGTTTTTTCTGCTGAAGGTAAGGAGTGACATTAAAACTTAAAACGAACAGAAATTATTCCGTATACGATAAGAATACGTCTCAACACTTCGCTCTTTGCGCTAAAGTTTTTTATTCTTTTAAAAAATAGAGCTGTGAAGGTTTCTGAATTGTCGCTTGGCCCCGTCGCTTGAACCAGTCGCTTGGCCCCGGCACTCGGCATACGGCAAGCTACTATCTACGGATTCTCATTGTCGTTTGTCTTCTAGTCACATATAATTTGCTGTATCTTCATAGTAAATCTTTTCGAAGATATTTGTTTATTAAATCATGCCCGATTATTAATAATGATATCTACTAAGCTTCAAACTTTTGATTTTTTTCTTTTAAAGTTTTTGAATTCATGTAATCCCTTATTAAAATTAACAAGTAAACATGCATCCGTGATGCTTCTTCTGGCAAAAAACACAAAATTCCACGTTTTAAAAAACAGGAGCTTGAAACTTATACAGTAGTGTTCTCTAATAGGCTCGATCTAATGTTACGATTTTTATTAAGACTCGCCTCTTAGGGGGTGTTTCCCCCTTTTTTCGGAAATCAGAAAAATTTTCTCTGGCTTGTAAACTTTAATGGGTAAGACTAAACTTAATGAAATTTATATATTTGAAATCAGAATAAAAAGCCTATTCTTTTAATATATCTATTGATAGCAAAATCCTTTTTAAACCGTTTTTTAGAGCTTCGATTACTATTGAGCCGGGTCGCTCCTTACTTACAGTTTGTTACCTCGAACTGTTTGACCCACAATTTTCTCAGAATTTTCTCTTGGTTGTCATTACGTATATGAGGGAGTTGCCCTCTCCTCAGTACCTCCCTCTTTATGCTAAAATAATTGTGGATGTAAAAAACTTATTGTTCTAATTAAACTGTCTGGAACTTGTTTGTCAGGAGTCGTTCTTAAATAATTGGAAGTAAAAGTCAAATAATAGCGCAAAGACTGAGGTGCTAAGAAAGTGCCCCCTCTTATACGTAATAATTTCTGTTCGCTTTAAGTTTTAGTCTTGTACCTTACTTTCAGTTGAAAAAAAACTTGTTTTGATGGCACTTGGTATTTACCGAGTGACATATAGCGATCGCATAGAAGGATCTTGTGTCTCAGAGCTCTTATTTCAAACCTCGACCGGATCCGGTGACATTGGGGGAAGTTGGAGGGGGAAACCGAAAACCTTAGAAAACGCTTAGAGTGGCGATAATGTAATGAAAACTGGTGGGAAGAAGTTCTTGGCTTTTCTGACCTCGTCACAGGCTCCATATGAGCTCGTGGTTCTTGTTTTTTTCTATTTAATAACTATTACAAATCAACCCCTCGTCAATATTTCCCTCTTTACGCTAAAGTAGTTTTAGTAATCTCAAAAGTGCTATTTATTCTAATTAAACAGCTTTTGGGATTCAGGGGGGATTATTAGAGAATTGGAACAAAATTCTAACTTTAGCGCAAGAGCGAGGTACTGACGAGGGGAAGAAATCCCCTCATGTACGAAATATGAGGGGGTTTGCACACTTAAAATAAAAAAAATTAATTGTTTTGATACATCTACTGGTATCAGAGCTCCGTTTTTCAGAGTTTCGGTTACTATTGAGCTTGATCGCTCCTAATAGTTCGTTGCAACGAACTTTTTGACACTGACAGAGATCAGAATAAGAAGTGTTTACAGGAACATATTGAAAATTTCTCATATTGAAGTGCTGAACGTGATCTCGAGTTATGATATGTTCAAGAATTCTGTTCAGAAATTATTCAAATCATTATACAAGGGGTCAATAATATTAGACATAAGTGTCACATAGAAACAGTTAGGTGTATGTCCTCAACAGCTAACTAAAAATAAAAATCACAGCTGTATGCTAGCCGGCAAACTGACAACTTTTTCTTGCCCCTGTGAGTTTGACGCTGTAATAGCTTTTCAATTTCGTAAAGCTCACTATCGTTGACCCTTGGAAGTTCGTAATCATAAAACCCACACATGATTTGTTCATCTTTATATCTCAATAGACATGATAGAAAGCCCAGTGGAACATAAATAGTTACCCTTTTCAATACCTTCACTAGTTTGATTGATGCGAACCGAATCAGCTAAAGCAAATCGCATCTTTCTTTCTATTTTGATTGGAATATCGTTTAAGAAAAATTTCAGTTGTATTTTTCAATTGCAAAATGTCAACTGTAAATGTCAAATTTATTACTTTTAGCTGTCACCAGAAGCTAACTAAATATACAAATCAGATCCGTATGCTAGCCAGCAAACTGAAAACTCTCTCTTGCCCCTCTGAGTTCGACAATATAACAGCTTTTTTATTTGGTAGAGCTCATTATCGTTCACCCTTTGAAGTTCGTAGTCATAAGACCCACACATGATTTGTTCATATTTATATCTCAATAGACATGATAGAAAGCCCAGTTGAACATAAATAGTTACCCTTTTCAAAACCTTCACTAGTTTGATCGATGCAAACTGAATCAGTTAAAGCGAATCGCATCTTTCTATTAATTTTGATTGGAATATTGTTTCAGAAAAATGTCAACTTTATTGGCCCGTCAATGAACCTCAATTGGATTAAGCTTTGATAGAGGATAATGAGGTATTCATTGTAAATTTTGATAATTTTAACCAGTTAATGAATAATAACAGCAGTATTGGGATATGCTAAGGCGAATGGTTCTAATTATTCACTCGGTCATTTTATCCTGTTTTGAAATATGGTTGAAACAAAGAGTTATATTATATTTTTGTAATGTTTTTTTTTTTTTACAGCTGAATAGCAAATTCACTTCCTTAATCCATTAGATTATATTATATCGTGAATTGCAACTCAATTGGTTTTACCATAGATTTGAACATGCTCAATTTCGATGAGATAGGTTAGTAGTCTTTTACCTTGGACGCAACATGATTTGTGATAATAAATCCCTTACACTTAACAAATGTTTGCCCGATGTTGAATCATCTTTTTTTTATATTGGTGGCGATATAGGATTTGGAGACACCTCCTTTTTGCCAATGACACTCACGTTGATCGGTTTCTCTTGGTACGATTTTCGCTTGTGCCCTCGTCAGTGTGCAGTTTGAACCATGACTAGTTTTGATCTTCATCCATACTCTCATCATTAATACACTTGTATGATTGTTTTTAAAATGTTCTTCTGGTGAAAGGATGAGCTCTAATTAGAGTTGAAGCATTGGATTTAGCCATGTTTTTATTGGTGATTTAAAGAAAACTGGTTTACAAGGCCTTAAATTATTGATAGTAAAATTATAAATAAGATTTCACCCGCTTGGAGAATGTGCTTTCTTTTCAGTTTTACACTGTTTTTCTCCTCTTCATTTCTACAGTACGCAGAATGGATCGATGTTGCGTCGCCTGTTGCTTAGTTGCTTCTGACGACTGAATATTAGCTAAATTTAACAGAACTCTGATAAGGTATTCATAAATTCATTGTTGATCCACTTGAATATGGCTTCCTTAAGTTGCGGTTTTGAATCACCAGGGACGAAAAACAAATGTATATTTTCACATAGTTTATTTAGTGTCATGGTGTCAACTAACGACCATTTTTGTTGCTCACTCGTAATTTCATTATCAAAAAGAGGGTAATTAAACGCAGATCTTCATTTGCATTCTGATTGAGATTCAGTAGAATGTGTTCATAGGGTTTGCTTTTTGCCTGATGTTATGCATGAGAAGATGAATTGAGAATCACCAGGATAAATCTGTTTTTAGAGCTATATAAAGGAAGTTGGATCACAAAAGACTCTGTAAATAATTTAGAAAGAGTATGTACAATTTAAGGCGAGTGTTCTCTATCGCTCTGGCGAAACAGATCGCGCAGCACGATAGTTACGATAAGATTCATGGTGAATGTGTACGAGAGGTTCGAAAATGGTGAAACAGAGGTTAGACAATATTACTCAAGAAATCTGAAAGTCCAACAGTTAGCTGTTTAAAGAATGACAGAATGTGTAGATAGTAACTTTCTTAGGGAGTTGTTGAAGTTTGTTGTGTCGCCATGGCAACAATGTTAGCCTAAAACAACCTATTTGATTATAAATGTAACGTCTGATGTGTGGTTCCACTACAGTCCTAGCAAAAATTATAGCAACAATTTGGATTTTTCATAAGAATTAAGAAAAGAAAAGTTTTTCAGAAAAAAGTAAAGTGCAAAGTTGAAACTGGAAAATAACAAAAATTACTGTTCCATAGTTTATGCAATATTTATCTGAAAAAATCGGTTCAAATAATCAAACTTGTGATGTTCACAGTTGTAGAGTTCTAAAAAACTAGCGCTTTTCTAAGAAAAAAAAAAAAAATAACTGTAGCATCTCCTGGGACCAGTGGTCAGTGGATTCAGCTAAATCATCGATGATTAACCTAAAATTCAGGTTTATAGTGTGCTAATCCCATTAAATTCTTGTATAAATTTAGTGTCTGGTACGATAGCTTTTATCACGTCATAGGATTCCTGCCATATAATATAACAGTAGTATATTCTTTGTAAATTTTTTTGAAACATTTTATTACGATTCTGAATATTTTTTTTTCAAAATTGTCTTGTTGCGAGATGTTGAGAGTCCACTAACAAGGAAAATAAATGTAGTTTTAAATTGATACACATTTATCAGTTCCAAGTCAAACTACAACTAAGTCGAAAATATGTTTGTGGATTGAATAAATATTCCCTCTATTCAATAATACAATAAGGTAGAGAATAATTCACTTGCCTATTGAATATCAAGCTCGTACAAAAAACAACATATATTAACTTTACGAGTCCAAATAACAAAAAGGCTTTCTTCCCTTAGAACCAGCAGCGGGCGCGGTGTTGGGTATAAAAAATAAAAAGATTGAGCATAGTTTCCTTGCTTGTTCATGAAAATATAGTATTTAATAAATTAAATGCATAAAACTACACATATAAATGAAAGTTAACAAACAACAGCAATAACGGTAACCCAGCCTGTAGACACGCACCTACGAATATAATCAAATATACTATATACAAAACTGGTAGAAAATGAACAAAAATTATATCGTATAAAAGTTGGAAAAAAGGTTAGTTCTCCCTTTCCCACTCTTATGGAGACAAATAAAGGAAATGAACTATTTTGTTCGGACTAAGATGTTGTTTATACTTGATATATTCATCTTAATCTGAAGTAAGATATTTCCCATGGGGTAGTACCTTTACACCGTCCTTATACACATAGACTTGGTTGGATATACCTGAAGATTCATTTTTTTTTCAATTTTCATGGTGTATGTTTCAAATTTAAGGATGGCTGTTGCTTTCAGTCCTCGCATAGAACTACGTTTAACACAAGTACTATAAATTTTCGTGCTAAAATTATTCTTTACATAGTGTGTAGGCACCCTATTGCAATAGTTTTTGATTTTCTTAACATGTACACAGTAAATCTTTGGACCACGAGGTACATTATTGCAAATCAAATTACTTCCCGTTTTTGATTTGAAATGAAGAATTTATTAGGAGCCTGGTGTTTCACAAATGCTGGATAAAGCTTGTTATCCCTAATCAAATAATCCATGCAGGAGCTTCTTTGGTTACCATTAACCAAATCATGTAATAAATAATCAGTTTTTACTTTAAGCAAGAGTGTATCGATGTCCCCACGGTAAACTTGAATTTGTACATCCCCTGACCATTGGAGTCTATACACATTTTAATAGAATTTCAACATGAGTTTCTTTGAAATTTCTAGAATAGAGCTCCCTGCGGCAATATTTTGTTTAAAGCAACTTTTCTTATTTCTATGTAAAAGGATTATATTCAAATCTATAATGCTGACCGATTTGAGACTTGAATCGGCAATATATTCGTACATATTTTCTTATGTTGATAATGCTGCCGCAACAGCTATGATTACGAACACTTTCGCACATTTTGCCGAAGGCTGAGTTCAAAATAGCTCTTCATACGGTTGGCTCTGCCTAACTAAACTGTCCATGACTTATAGGCAGCTTCAACCTAGATCAACTTTAGACAATTGAATGAGCCTCCTTAACAGAAGTGGACTACGCGTTGGCACCTGGAATGTACTTACACTCAATGTTTCCGGAGGGAAACCAAAGCTTGCTCTTGAGCTAAAACACTTTAATGCATCTTTGGCTGGACTCACAGAAGCACACCTCACCAGAAGAGAGCCTGAGGATATCGGAAAAGTATATAAACTGATTTGGTCTGATGATCCAAAGACAAAGACAAACGGCATAAGCCTTTAGATGAACGCCAGAGCAAGGAGATATCTTCTCTCTTATAAACGGATCTCAGAGAGAACATTGATGGATCAGCTCAAGCACCAGCATGTAAAGTGGACAATTATTTTATGCCATGTTCTGACTAACCCAACCTGACTAACCCAACCAGACACATGCTCGCTATACATATACCTCCACGATCTGACAAGAGGGAAGCCACCGTGAGTCGTGCTCTATCTGCGGATGGCAACATGGTAGATGAGGTCAACTCTTTGCCTAGAGTAGCCACTTTTTAAAGCCTCTGAATACCAAGGCATTCACAAAGAGAGATCTAGATCTAATTCAAGCAACAATGGCCATATCCAAATTGATTTCCGAGCCTTGTATCGCAACTATTTAAAACCTCTGAGATCCAAAATGCTGCAAAACGCCTAATTAATAATTTCGCCCCTGCTTTCTGTGGGATATCTGCATAATTTCTAAAGTAAGGAGGGGCAGCAATGGTTTCGGCGGCTCCAGCTCACCTTATCGGTTATAAAGGCAACAGAATACATGCCGAAATATTGGTTTGCTGGCATTATTTGGTCACTCTGTAAACGACAGGACTGTTTTCAGACCTACTGTAACTATCTTGGATTACGCTTCTCTCCTTTCCCAGCAATTTTTTTGCCATCAAACTACTGGAAAGGTGCTCTACCTTTCTGTGTAGAAACAAAACAGGTCATCAAGCTGGGTCCATACCCGGAAGGTCGGCCATAGAGCAAATCTTCACCACGTGGTAGTTGGTGAAGAAAAGGTCAAAAATAAGCTTACATCTTATTTATATACTTCAAGGCCGCCTTTGTTCTGTAGATCACCCTTCACTCTGGCTGAAACTCTGAGCCACATGCCTACCCTATCAAAATTGCCAACCTTTTCAAAATCTTTATGATGTTATGGAGAGTTGGTCAAAGGAAGATGCGGCCCCATATTCTCAGTGAAGACAGGCGTCTTGCAAAGTTGCACCACAGCTCTAAATCTCTTTATTGCTTGATAGACCACATCAGGACTTATACAACGAATCACCTTCGATTCCTTCTCCAGTTTGGAGGCCGGTGCTTACTGATACTGACTTTGCTGATGACATAGTCTCAATCACCAAAGCTCCCCATGTGCTTTCAGAAAAAGCCTCGAAGGCTAATCTGCGAATCAACTTTCAGAAAACAAAAGTTATCCCTATCAAGCTACCCATGTCATTCCCTACTGTAAAGGAAGTCAACATCGGGAGCATCTTGCATTTTAAAAATTAGTTTTTACAAGATTAATATTTTATAAGTCACTGAATATTTTATTTTGTTGATCAATAATTTCTATGTTATTTAAACCTAAGAATTTACTTTACATACATATATATATATATATATATATATATATATATATATATATATATATATATATATATATATTTATATATATTTATATACATACATATATATATATATATATATATATATATATAAATTTATATATATATATATATATATACATATATATATATACACACACACATATATATATATATATATATATATATATATATATATATATATATATATATATATATATATATATATATATATATATATATATATATATATTCATACTTTACATACCTCTGACCAGTAGGATGTTTTGAAACCTAGGTGGTAAGACTGCCACTCAGGAAGACCTCGATAGACTAGCAGCAAGGTAAAATATTCAATGAATGAATCCACAAGCTTTTTATTGCCGGATGGTGACTGATAGAATATGGCCCCATAATTTGTGCACTTCACATTTGGCGACAGGATAATGTAGACTGCGGCTGTGAAAGATGAATCAAATAATTTTTTAAAGAAAGAGCATTTTAGAAGGTATTTTATACATATTTTTAAGACATTCTTGTGAAACTTGTAGCGATTTAACTGAAAATTAAAACATTTTTACATGGTTTATTTAAAAAAAGGAAAAAGAATGGTCTTATTTTTCTGCTCCCCAAGAGTTTAAGATATTGCACTAATCCTTATTTAAGAGACACACGCTGCGTGTACCCAAAATAGAAAAGAGTAGTGGCAAAAAACCTTAACCTTAATAATCGGTAGTAAATTCGGTTTTAGACATTTTCGATTGAAATCAGATTCTTAAATTAAGACTCTCATCTTCATATTTTATTTTTATTTGCAATCTGAACCTAAATTTGGATTTGGATTCATAACCCGACAATCAGTTTCTTGTTTCGATTGTCAAATCCACGATCCTATTACCAGAAAGGGTAACTCTCCCTACGGGCTTTGGGAGCATAGGAATTTGACATTTCAGTTGTTTTGAACAAAATGGCTATCTCAAAATTTTTACCAGATGTCCTCAGGGTAAAACAGCCAACAAGGCGCAGGGGCTGGTCGCCCTCTAATCACTTTTTAAAATCCCTCTGAACATGCACAGAAAGTTTCAGCTTGATACCGTCGGATGTTCTAGAGATATTGCTGATGAGCTATTTTAAAATTATCATACGCATAAGTGTGGTTTTGTTTTTTTCAATATCCACTCAACATTTTTTATGAGTTTCACCTTCACACCCTAAGTTTTTTGAAAGCTCGGGATCAAACATGCCTCCCTTTCCCAATAATATATATATATATATATATATATATATATATATATATATATATATATATATATATATATAATAAACAACTTACATAAATTACAACCCTTGCCGTAGGGACTGTGGGGGTCCATGTCATCTCTTGAGGCATTTTCTTTGACCTTTAAACTGTTTTTGGGCACTTGGTTCTAGTTATTGGATGAATGTGTTTTTCGTAGCCTATCTTTGTGTCTTCTCTAAACTCCTTATTTCCCTCTTCTCCTTATTTCTTCCCTGTTCATAACTATTAGTTAAATATCTGTTTCTATTAGCTCCCTTTTGACTATTTTTTTTCTTGGTTGAGAATATTTTTTCGTCTCTGCTAATTAGCTAGTGTCTGAAAACTCACATTTGGGGATGGATGAGTTATCTGGCAGGCAAGGCAGGCGATTTTAACCAATGCAGGCTCTAATGTTAAATACATAGATACTCGTTGATTGGACTGGCAGGGGAGTTTCTCATACAACCACTGGTGTCCCCGACTGGTCAGAACTCTATGGGGTGGTTTTCTCTGTTGAATAGTCTAAGAAGATTTCCTTTTGAGTAAGGTTTACGTTTTGTAACCACAGACTACCAATGGCATTTTTGTACCATTTGGAAATGCCTGTGTTTATCTCTTAATGGAGGTTTCTGTTTTTTTGGAAAATTATCAGGATATATCCTATAACAAACAAGAGCTAAGAGCTCGTATGGTACTTGTGACGTGGCCAGAAGAGCTAAGAGCCAAGAGCTCATATGGCATGAGCTCTAACAAAATTCTAAGAATCAATAGATTGATTTAAAAGGAAAATCAGAGGCTTACTGTCGGTCGGAATCTAAAATAAGAGCTCGGAGTCACGAGGTCCTTCTAAATATTAAAATTCATTAAGATCTGATCACCCACTCGTAAGTTATAAATACCTCATTTTTTCTAATTTTTCCTCTCCCTTTAGCCCCCCAGATGGTCGAATCTGGGAAAACGACTTTATCAAGTCAATTTGTGCAGCTCCCTGACACGCCAACCAATTTTCATTGTCCTAGCACGCCCAGAAGCACCAAACTCGCCAAAGCACTGAACTTGACTTACTTGACTTAAGTCCCGTCCGGCCTTTGTGGCTGTATTGGGGCTTCTTCTCTTCTTAACAAATGATGGATGTGGCGACGGTAGTTCGATCTATCTGGCGCTAAACGAATTAGCTGGGGGAGGTTATTGGCCTGGAAGTTGTCGGTCCATCTCTTACGAGGTCGGCCTCTGGGGCGCGTGCCGTGAACCCGTCCTTCAAATGTGATTTTTGGGAGCTGGTTGGCCGAAATTCGCTGGATATGGCCAAGCCAGCGGAGTGCTGGTTTCTGACCCAGTCCATGATGGTGCGGGGACAACAGAGTAGTTTTCGGAGGTCTTCATTTGAGACTCGGTCAATGTAGGTGATCCCTGCAATGCGTCTAAGGCATTTAGTTTCAAATGCGGAGATTCTTCGCTCATCGTCAGCCTTTATTGACCAAGTTTCGCTTGAGTATAAAGCAATTGGTATTATGAGGGAGTTGAAGAGTCGCACCTTCAGAGAAGTTGACAGAGTCTTGTTTTTCCAGATTGGCAAGAGGTTCTTGAAGCTGGCGCCTGCCAGGCCAAGTCTTCGTTTGATCGATCTCGAGCAGTCGTTATCAGAAGTTAGGAGGCTCCCTAGGTAGACGAAGGAGTCAACATTTTCTACTGGTTCTCCTTTTATTTTTAGCTGCACATTTCTTAGATCAGGGTCTCCAGACACCCGCATAACCTTGGTTTTGGCTGTGTTAACGACCATCCCAAAGGCCTCGGTTGCCGACACTAGTTCGTTGGTGTCAGATTGGAGTAGATGCTCTTGACTGTTGAATTTTTCGATGTCATCTGCGTATGCCAATTTATCAATAAGCTTACCTCCAATTTCTGCACCGTCAACAGTCTCGGCAAATGATAGCACTGCGTTGAGGAAAAGGTAAAAGAGGTGGGGTGACAAGAGGCAACCTTGAAGAACGCCCGCCGATGTCAAAAATTCTTCTGTCAATCCCTCGGGCGTTTGGACTTGGCTGACGAAACGTGAATACATGTCTCTTATCAAGATTACTATGTTTTCTGGGACTCCATAGTGTACCAGGATGTGCCATAATCCATCTCGCCATATCAAGTCAAAAGCCTGCTTGAAATCAATGAAGAGTAGTAGCAGCTCTTTCGCAAACTAGATATACTTCTCCATCATTTGCCGAGTGGAGAAAATGTGGTCTATGGTGGAGCGGTCTTTTCGAAAGCCTGCTAGGTGGTATTCTCCTAAGATATGGTTTGTCAGAGATTTCATACGGTCAAGGAGTATTTTTGTAAGAATCTTCGCCGGTTGACTAGTTAAACTTATTGGTCTGTAGTTGTTACAGTCACCCTTTTCCCCCTTTTTAAAAAGGGGGACGATGGTGGCTTTCGCCCAAGCTGTGGGGAAGTGGCCCGTTTCCCAGACACTTGTTATGACTTTGTGATAGATATCGACCAGTTCTTCTGGGCCTGCTTTTAATAGTTCTGACTGAATACCATCCGGGCCTTGGGCTTTATTCATTTTTAGAGATTTTATTGCTGAAAGTACTTCATCTCTTAGTGGGGGAGGGCTTGGGTCTACTGGGTACTGCGGTAGTGGGAAAGATAGTAAGATGTTTGGGTCGGGCGTTATTGTGGGGTTCAGTTTTTCTCTCAAGTGATCCTTCCAACGTTCTCGTCTTGCCTCGGAGTCCGTGATTTGGAGCCCGTGTTTATCTAACAGTGTAGGAGCAGCTGATGACTTCTTTTTTGACAGTTCGCGGACTTTCTTGTACATGAAGTGGCCATTACCTTTTTGAAAGGCTTCTTCACACTCACGACATTTATCATTGACGTAGTGTCGTAGAGCTTGCCGGATTTTCTTTTCTACTAGGCGCTTCAGCCTCCTGTACTCGCCCTTGCTTTGTCGATCTACCTTGTTAGCATGGACGCGCTTCTGCACACATAGATCAATAATTTCGAGGGTGATCCAGTTTCTTTGATGATGGATGCGCTTTCGTCGACCAATCGGTCAATTTCTTCTGCTGTTGGAGCTTCCATGGGTTGGATTCTTGACAACTTGCTTGAGAGTGTTGTTCTATACCTGTTCCTTGTTTCTATGTTTTTCAGCAGGTCGACACGATATCTTGGTAAGCTTTTCTTAAGCTGTTTGGGCTTCCGAATACGCAAACGGAGCTCAGACATGACTAGAACCTGGTCCGAGTCGAAGTCGCCACCGGCTATGGAGACTGTATTCAGTACTGATGATTTCCATCGCTTACCGACAAGTGTGTAGTCAATCATGTTTGCAGTGCGGCCGTCAGGGGATCTCCAAGTAACTTTCCTTCGTTCTCTATGACGGAACATGGTGTTTGTTGAGAAAAGTTCGTTATCCCGACAGAATTCGATGAACATTTCACCCCTGTGGTTTTGCCACCCATGCCCGAACTTGCCCATGACGTCTTCAAGTCCATCATTTGAGTGTCCAATAATGGCGTTGAAGTCCCCATTCACGAACAGAACATCTTTCTTGGGAGCCGTGTCAACGGTGTGTTGGAGTTGACTGTAGAATTCTTCGGCTTCTTGGTCATTCCGGGACTGGGAGTCTGGGAGTCCGGGAGTCTGGGGCGTAAACTTGGATTATGGTCATATTAGCAATGGTTCCTTTCAGACGAATGGTGATAATACGTTCAGAGGCAGGATGGACGGTGAGAAGAGACTGTTTGGGTTGCTTGGAGAGTAGGAAACCGACACCTTGGCGGTGAACTCTAGCATTTCTTCCAGACGTGATGAGCGTGATGTTGTTTATTCTTTCTATTCCTGTGGAGGGAAGGTGAGTCTCAGAAAGTCCAACAATGTCCCAGCGGTAACGGTTCATCTCGTTTAGGACTAGTTCCCTTTTTCCTGGTTTGGCTAATGTGCGTACGTTTAGCGTTCCTAGTGAGAGATATGTTTTTGGGGTTAGGATAAACGAAGTCTTCTCCGACTGGAGAGTTGTCAGATCGGATAAATGATCGTCGGTTGCCCGGACGTGGTAACAAAATCATTTTCATTCTCATCATTATCAGCATTATCATCATTATCAACATTTCCGTCATTATCATCATTTTCATTGTCGCAATTTGCAATTCTTGGTCTCATACCGTCGGTTACCCCGGACGCGGTAGCACGAGTTCTTACTTTCTTATTCGCCATTTTTATAATTTGTATTTAAGAGAAGGAGTTTCTTGGCTAATTTGTCGGGGTAGCAGTAAGCCACTCCTCTCTACCCTTAGCAGAGGCCATTGTCCATGAAGCTGGATCGTCTGCCCTTCACAGTTGCCCCTCTAGGAAGGGATCCTCCCGTTCGGTGGTCTTTGACGCCAAGCAATTTTTCCCATTGCTGGGAGAAGGTGTGTAACCGCCGGGATATGTCCACACGCCGGTGGGCCCTGCATGGTGTACATCAGAGGGGCCTTCCTCCTCCTCCGCCTGTATTTCTGACCCCTGTGCGAGGGTGTCCCAGTTTCAATTAAGTACCCCCAGGAACAAGGTCCCCCCTTGGTCCGCGCCTTCTGTGAAGGTATCCTACATATCTGTAGGACGTTCCCCTATCCGCCACCTGGGGACGTGCTGAATGGCCTGGGGGAGGCCCCCTGCTAAGAAAAGACTCAATAGGACTCAGAAATCCGTCAACTCCCCCAAAGAGAGCTAATCCAGTACGGTGACGTCAATCACGTATCTACGACATTTGCTTATTCTATCCACCCAGCTTCATCCCTATTCTTCCACTCTAAGCGTTTTCCAAGATTTCTGATTTCCCCCTCCAACTCCCCCAATGTCAACAGATCTAATCTGGATTTAAAATAAGAGCTCTGAGACATGAATCCTTCTAAATATGAAATTTCATTAAGATCTGATCATCCGTTTGTAAGTTACAAATACCTCAATTTTTCTAATTTTTCCAAATTAACACCCCCCAGCTCCTCCAAAGAGAACGGATCCATTCTAATTATGTCAATCACGTATCTAGAACTTGTGCTTATTCTTCCCATCAAGTTTCATCGCGATCTCTCCGCTCTAAGCGTTTTCCAAGATTTTTGTTTTCCCCCTACAACCCCCTATGTCCCCAGATCCAATTCGAGTAGAAAATGGAGCATCTGAGACATAAGATCCTTCTATATATCAAGTTTCATTAAGATCCGATCACCTATTCGTAAGATATAAATACCCCAATTTTCATGTTTTCCAAGAATTCCGGTTTCCCCCTCCAACTCCCCCCAATGTCACAGGATCTGGTCGGAATTTAAAATAAGAGCTTTAAAGCACAAGGTCCTTCTAAATATCAAATTTCATTAAGATCTGGTCACCCGTTCGTAATTTACAAATAACTCATTTTTCCGAATTACCTCCCCCCAACTCCACCAAAGAGAGCGGATCCGGTCCGGTTATGTCAGTCACGTATCTTAGACTTGTTTTTATTCTTCCCATCCAGTTTCATCCTGATCTCTCCGCTTTAAGTATTTTCTAAGATTTCTGGTCCCATTCCCCCAACTGCCCCCCCCCCTCCAATGACGCTGGATCCACTTGAGATTTAAAATAAGAGACCTGAGTTACGAAATCCTTCTAAATATGAAGTTTCATGAAGATCCGATCACTCTTTCGCAAGTTAAAAATACATCATTTTTTCTAATTTTTCAGAATTCACCCCCCCCCCCAATTCCCCCAAATAGAGCGGATCAGTTCCAATTATGTCAATCACGTATCTAGGACTTCTGCTTATTTTCCCCACCAAGTTTCATTCCGATCCCTCCACTCTGGAAGTGTTGGAAGTGTTTTCGATGATTTTAGGTTCCCCCCAAATCCCACCCCCTATGTCACCAGATCCGGTTGGGATTTAAAAAAAAATTTGAGACACGATATCCTTCTAAATATCAAATTTCATTGAGATCCGATCACCCTTTCGCAGGTTAAAAATACCTCATTTTTTCTAATTTTTCAAAATTAACCCTCCTCCCCCCAACCATCCCAAAGAGAGAGGATCTGTTCCGGTTATGTCAATCATGTATCTAGGACTTGTGCTTTTTTCCCACCAAGTTTCATCCCGATCCCTCCACTCTAAGTGTTTTCCAAGATTTTAGGTTTTCCCCTCCCAACTCCCCCCTCCAATGTCACCAGATCCGGTCGGGATTTAAAATTACCTTACCTTAGACCTTAGATCCTCCAGAGCCAGGAGTGGCTCATAGGGCGTCTGCGAAACCTCGCCAGACATCTCGGAGCTGAGCTGCAGCCGTGACGTCCTCCCACTGTGGTTGAAGAGACAACTCCGGATTTCTCAGGTCTCGGTCGTACTGTCGTCGTAAGGTGTGTCTTGGTCGACCTCTTTTTCGCCTCCCCTCGGGACGCCAATCATATACTGTATTCGGGAGTCGATCCTCTGGCATACGGAGGACGTGGCCAAGGTATTTCCATCTCCTACGTTTCAGAAGGTCAGTAACTAATGGTTGACCGGTTCGTCGGCGAACTTCTATGTTGGTGACCTTTTCCTGCCACAATATGTTCAGGATTCTCCTAAGGCACATGTTTTCAAAGGTTAGGACACGTTTCTCTAGCTGGGTGTTTAGTTTCCAGCATTCACTAGCATAGAGGAGGATGGACATTACATTGCTATTCAGGAGGCGGAGCTTCAAGCGCATAGAGTATTTACTACTGCGCCAGACTGGTTTCAACTTGCTAAAAGCCGATGTCGCTTGTCCAATTTTCCTCTTGATTTCGTTGGCTATTTCACCATCGTATTCGATCCAACTCCCGAGATATTTAAATTCCTTAACCTGCTCAATAGTTTTATTTTTGCATTTTAATATGAGTGGGGAGTCAGATGTGGCCATACTCTTTTTTTTACTGACATTTACTGCAAGTCCCATTTTCTCGGCCTTTTCGTCTATGGCGTCGAGTAGCAGCTGCAGTCGCAGTTTCGCTTCTTCAAGAAGAACAACGTCATCTGCGAAGTCCAGATCAGATATCTGTCGGCTGCTAATCTTCACTCCAATGCCTGAAGACTGCCGTAGAATATAGTCCATTACAATGACAAACAGAAACGGGTATAGGACACACCCTTGTTTGACGCCAGACATTATCTTGAAGAAACGCGTGTCCCCATTTTCTGTGCGTACACAACATTCACTATCCTCATATAGTACGATTATCATTTTGACTAGTTTATCAGGTACTCCGTAATATTTCAAAATCTTCCATAAAGTGTCTCGGTCAACAGAATTGAACGCCTTTTCGAAATCAATGAAGACCAGGTAGAACTTTTTGTTCCATTCTCTGGACTCTTCCACCATCAGTCTAAGAATGAAAATAAGATCAGAGCAAGACCTACCAGGTCGGAACCCATGTTGCTCTTCCCTGAGATGTGAGTCTAGGGCTGCTCTTAGGCGTTGTAGTATTACTGAGGCTAGTATTTTACTAGACACAGACGTCGAATTGATGCCCCTCCAATTGTCACAAATTTGTGCATCGCCTTTCTTGAAGAGTTTGACCAGTATACCTCTGGTCCAATCTTTTGGGACTTTTTCGTTTTTCCAGATGGCCACTAGAAGAGCAGTCCATACGAATATGCAGGCTCGAAGGGACGCTTTCATCATCTCTGCCGTGATCCCATCGACTCCAGGTGCACGTCCATTTTTCAGCTTTTTCACAGCTGTCTTCACTTCTTCCGTGCTGGGTGGGTCAGCACTTACGTCAATTTGTAAAAATGGCGTATCCGGTACTGTTTCTGGATCATCAGGTCTGGGCCTATTTAAGACTTTCTCGAAATGTGAGGCCCATCAGCTTTCTGTGGATCCGAAATAACGTCTCCATTTTCATCTTTTACAAGGGATGTACGATTTGTTTTCTTTCCAACTATCTCGTTTGTTAGTCGATAAACCATTTTTGAGTCTCCTTCCTTTGCAGCTTCTTCTGCAAGCACTGCTTTTCTCTCAATGGCAGTTCTTTTGTCTTTCCTGGCACTTCTTTTCACCGCTTTATCCTCTTCTTTGTAGCGGAGCTGTAATTGGGCTTTTTGCTCTGGGCTCGACGTATTCAGGATAAGCGTTCGGGTCTCCTTGCGTTTGCTGATGTATTTCCAGGTGTCATCCGATATCCATTCTTCTTTCTTTCTTTTCTTGAAGCCAAGGTTGGCCTTCGCAACGTCATGGTACACACTCTTGACTGAGGTCCATGTATTCTCAACATCAAAGTCATTGGTTTCGTCGAGCAGATTTAACGCTTCAAATCCGTTATGTAGAGATATGCAGAAGTTTTTCCGGATGTCAGGATCTTTCCGCTTATCGGTGTCAAATTGTTTATGTGTTGCAGTGTTAGTTTTCCGCTTCTGAGCTTTCAGTTTGATTCTTACTTCGGCTATCATCAGGATGTGATCTGAATTAACATCCGCTCCTCGAAAACCCCTCACGTCACATAGGCTACTTCTCCAACGTCTTGACATGAGGAAATGGTCGATTTGATTCTTCGTTCGGCCGTCGGGGGACACCCATATGTACTTGTGAATCGTTTTATGGTCGAACATACTACCACCTATTATCAAATCGTTGCTTAGTGCATAATCGATTAGGAGTGTGCCATTCTCATTTATCTCTCCCATGCCATGTGGGCCCAGAACTTCAGGGCAGTACTGGCGGTCTGCACCAACTTTAGCATTTAGATCGCCAACCACGCAGAGTACATCATGCCTGGGAACGTCTTTGGTGACCGAGTGTAGCATATTATAGAAAGCATCTTTCTCCTCTTCATCAGCTTCGTTAGTTGGAGCGTAGCATGCGATGATGGTCATTTTTGTGTGATTTGATACGAAGCGAGCTGTCATGATACGTTCGTTAACTGGGTTCCAGTTTATCATTGCTTTGTGTGCATAAAATTTCATTAAGATCTGATCAACCGTTCGTAATTTAAAAATACTTCATTTTTTCTATTTTTTCCGAATCAACCAGCCCCCCATCCCCACCCCCAGATAGTCAAATCGGGAAAAGACTATTTCTAAGTTAATCTGGTCCGGTCCCTGATACGCCTGCCAAATTTCATCGTCCTAGCTTAACTAGAAGTGCCTAAACTAGCAAAACTGGGACCGACAGACAGACAAACCGACAGACAGACAAACCGACAGAATTTGTGATTGCTATATGTCACTTGGCTAGTACTAAGTGCCATAAGAAAATAACCTTATATGTGGCTTTAAAGATTTAACCGGTTTTTTACTTTAGATAAAGTAATTGGTTCGGTTATACCTTAGTGATTCCAGACCCCCCAGCCTAGTACCGAGCGCGGTGGTCCGACATGGCGAGCGAGTAGAGACGACAAATAAGTTTGCCGAGGAGTTTTTTTCCTTTCTGTGACCATTCGGCAAGTTTTAGGGACATAAATGCTCAAATTGTAGTTCGAACCTAGGATATTACGTTTGAAATTCCGGGGAATTTTAAGAAAGGTGTTTAACTCAATTAATTACATTGTGTGTGTCCAGGCTATCAGGATACTGTTTTTCCTCATCACGGCGAGCAAACGGTCACGTAAAATGAGGAATAATAGATTTTAACGAATCAGTAATGAAGAGGCCTGAATGATGTCGACATATTTTTGTTCTCATATTCCCTTTACATTTACATGTAACATTTTGAATGTAAACCGACGAGGATTCCATTCAAACAGTTCGTGGTAACGAACTGTAGTAAGGAGCGACCCGGCTCAATAGTAACCAAAACTCTAAGAAACGGAATTTTGTTAGCAATAGCTACACCAAAAGAATCGCATTTTATTGCTAATTTTAAATATATAACTTTCATCAAGTTTAGTCTTACCCATCAAAAGTTACGAGCCTGAGAAAGTTTGCCTTATTTTAGAAAATAGGGGGAAACACCCCCTAAAAGTCATAGAAGTTTAACGAAAATCACACCGTCAGATTCAGCGTATCAGAGAACCATACTGTAGAAGTTTCAAGCTTCTATCTACAAAAATGTGAAATGTAGAATTTTGTTTTTTTTTGCCAGAAGGCAGATCACGGATGCGTGTTTGTTTGTTTTGTTTGTTTTTTTTTCCAGGGGTGATCGTATCGACCCAGTGGTCCTAGAATGTTGCAAGAGGGCTCATTCTAACGAAAATAAAAAGTTCTAGTGCCCTTTTTGAATGACAAAAAAATGGGAGGGCACCTAGGCCCCCTCCCACGCTAATCATTTTCTCAAAGTCATCGGATCAGAATTCTGATATAGCCCTTTTATTCAGCATAATCGAAAAACCTTATAACTATGTCTTTGAGGACGACTTACTCCCCCACAGTCCCCGTGGGAGGGGCTAAAAGTTAAAAACTTTGACCTGTGCTTACATATAGTAATGGTTATTGGGAAGTGTACAGACATTTTCAGAGGGATTTTTTTGGTTAGGGGGGGGGAGTTGTTGAGAAGAGGGGGATATGTTGGGGGAACTTTCCATGTAGTAACTTGTCATTTGGGAAGAAAATTTCCATGAAGGGAGCGCAGGATTTTCTAGCGTTATTTAAAAAAAAAATAATAAAAAAAGAAATATGAAAAAGTTTTTTCATCTGAAAGTAAGGAGAAGCATTAAAACGAGCAAAAATTACTACGCAGTTGAGGGGATCGTCCCCTCCTCAATACCTCACTCTTTACGCTAAAGTATTTTTAGTAATTTCAACTATTTATTCTACGGCTTTTGCGATTCAGGGGTCATTCTAAAGGAATTGGGACAAAACTTAAGCTTTGTTGTAAAGAGTGAGGTACTGCTGAGGGGGTAAACCTCCTCATATACGTAATAAGAACATACGAATACAAAGGTTCGTTACGTAAGCTAATTCGTAAGTTACGTATATCTTTTACTAATAAAAACGTTTATAAAAAATTAAATGTTCTAGTTGCCTTTTTAAGTAACAAAAAAAACTGGGGGGTGGGCGACTAGGCCTCCTCCACCACTCCTTTTTCCCCAAAATCATTCGATAAAAACTATGAGAAAGCCATTTAGCCAAAAAAATAAATATGCAAATTTCGTTTTAATTATTCATCTGCAGAGAGCCAAAATCAAAACATGCATTAATTCAAAAACGTTAGAAATTAAATAAATAAAAAACAAGTTTTTTTAACTGAAAGTAAGGAGCAACATTAAAACTCAAAGCGAACAGAAATTTCTTCATATATGAAAGGGGCTGGTCTTTCCTCAATGCCCCGCTCTTTACGCTAAAGTTTTTTACTGTTTTAAAAAGTAGAGTTGAGAGAAAGTGTCAAACGTTAGCGTAAAGAGCGGGACGTTTAGCAGGGACCAGCCCCTTTCATATACTAAGTAATTTCTGTTCGTTTTAAGTTTTGATGTCGCTCCTTACTTTCAGTTAAAAAACTTGTTTTTTTTTTATTTAATTAACATAAGAATCCATAGTTTGACTAACTATTTACTTGTTGGAAAACAAATTTGAACTGTTTTTATAGCAAACACCCTTTTGAAGATCTAAGTTAATACTTTAAGCCATTGCTAAGATATTTCTAATACGTACCGTTGATGGCCTTGATTCCACATAATATGTTTTCATTTAGCTTAAAATCTACTTCAACAGCTCCTGAAACAGTAGTAGTAGTAGCAGTATTAATACCAGTAGGTCATTGTAGGTCATTGTTTTCTTCTGGTCAGTGGAACATCCCCTAATGATGCCCTAGATTTTTCAGCTCAATAATGTGAGGCACTCCTTAGTTACACTCTTACGACAACCCGTCTGCACACAACGTGTTTTGATCTAATTCAACACTCCTCTTAACATTCTCTCAAAGGTTTACTTGAATCCCTTTCGTCTTTTTGGACACTTAAGTTCAAACATGACCACCATTCTCATTAACAAATGCTATATGTAAAGAATGGGGGAATTGCAGAACACAGTCCTTGCCCTGAGGGCTTTGGGGGATGGGATTGATATCTCCTGAGACAGTGTTACTGGACCTTTCAAATGACTGAACAAAATGGTTATCTACAGATTTAGATTGGATGTGTTCGAGGAACTGGTGGGGATGGGAGGGGCTGGCTGCCCTCCAACCACTTTTGACTCTCAAAAGGGCACTAGAACTTTTAATTTCCGATCACTGGAATCCCTTCCAAAGCTTCTACAGCAGCTTCTTCTATACGAGGTGCCTTGTTGGAAAATAGGTAAATAATACATTGTGCCCACACCGCTCTTTCCTTTGGATTAGCGCTATTGCACTGCCTATAATTTTTTCTCTTAATACCCTAACGTTGATAGTAATTGCATTGGAATTAGTGTTTGGAGTAGTAGTAGCAGCAGTATTAATAGCGGTGGTAGTAATATTACTTGTAGCGTGCATATATGGTCTTTTGGTCAATCCATCTACCCCTTTAAGTATCCTATGAAAGTTCCATTCCTTAATTCATATCTAAGAAACGCCCTTTTGACAATCTACATGCATATAATGAATTTGGGTTTAGTTTAAATTTCCGCTATATATTCTCCCGAATTTTCACGTTCATGATTTTAATCTTAATAGCACTAGTATCGTAATAGTAGGAACAGTAGTAGCAATAGTAATGTTGTATTACTAGTAGTAGTAACAGTAGTAGCAGCAGTATTAATAGCAGTAGTAATACGAACGTATTGCCTTTTGGCCAGTCGATCATCCCTCTCATCATGCTCTGGAAGTTTCAGCTTGATACAGTAAGCTGTTCTAAAGATACTTTTAATGTGCCTTTTTGACAGGCTTTAGGCACATTTTTGGTGCCAGTGTCTCTTTTTATCAGATCAATATCCCCTTTCTCTTTTACGTATACTTACATACAATGTAATTTGTGTTTAAAAGTTAAAGGCTCGGAGAGCCTAGCCTAGTTTCAACGTATTAATTCCGCAACAGTGAAAAAATTAGTTTAAAATTATTTTTTTGTCTGGCTAAATCTGCCCATTGAAATGTCATTTATGCGTAAAGCAAGTTTAATTTAGAGCTGTAGTATATTCTATTAGTCCATTGCTTCACAGAGGCGACCTTGCCTTTTTTTTGTATATATTTTTTCTGAGTTCAGTTCTCTTCTAGACTTGACATTGATAATGCGAACTGATATTGGAATTAGCATTGGTAATAAAAGTGAAATAATTTGCTACAACTGTGTAAGATTATATTCCACGAGCCCTGGTTGGGTTCCTGGTTATTGTCGCTGTATATTCACCAGAGGTTCCGTCTCTCTCCAAAATGATATTTATACAGGCATTATTGGTGACCCAGGCTTTGCCAACTTAGACCAAATAGTGTTAAACTTACACAGTACACTTGTCGTACCCACACTGGCTGTAAAATCAAGGTGAAAAGAAACTTGCAGAGCCCGTGGGACCGCTCGAACGCGTTACTACACCCTAGCGGAAACCAGTGGTGGCCGTCTACCACTTAAACCCTACTGCCAGACGTTACACACATGGTAGGTTTTTGTTTAGTTTAACATTCACCTGAACATTTACTCAAATTTTCGCTTCAATATCCTAAGCCTTGGTAGTCCTCGCACCAAAAGCAGCAGTTGTAGTAGTTGTAGTGGCAATAGAGATAATAGTAGCAGTAGCAGTAGTAATAATAGTAGTAGCAGTAGTAGTAGTAGTATTAGCGGGGAAATATTGTCTTTTGGTCGGTTGATCTTTTCCTTTAAGCGTTACCTGAATGGTACAACTTAATAACTTAAGCCACTCCTGAGATATGCCCTTTCGATAATCTACATGCAAATAGTTTTTTAGGCTTAATTCAAATTTCCCCTCCATATTCTCTCAAATTTTCACGTTCACCTCCTTAGTCTTAATAGTACTGGAATGATAGTATTAGTGCTATTAGTAGGAGCAGTAGTAGTGTTGTATTAGTAGTAGTAGCAGTAACACTAGTACCAGTGGCATTAATAGCAGTTGTTTAATGCACATGTCACCTTTTGGCCACTCTGTATGCACATAGCGTGTTTGATTTATATCAACTTTCCCCTCAACACTTCCTCAAATTTTCACTTCAATGCCCTCACAAGCAGTGGTTCTTGTGGTAGTAGTTGTACTAACAGTAGTGGTAGTAATTGTCGTAGCATTAGTGGCAGTGGTAGTAGTAGTTGTTTTGCAGTTGTTGTAGTAGCATTAGAGTGAAAATATTGCCTTTTTGGTCAATTGATCCTCCCTTTTATCATTTGCTGGTGGTTCCAAAGAAATTACACTCAGTCATTGCTGAGTTAAATTCTTTTGACAGGTTGCATGCGCATAATGTGTTGATTTAGTTCAGCAATCCCCTCTACATTCTCTAAAAGATTCACCTGAGTGCACGTTTTTAAATTTAAATAACGGCAGAATTATCTAACTTTCATCCCTTGTCCTGAGAGCTGTGGGGAGGGATATCCCCAAAGACACAGTTATTGGACCTTTCAACTATGCTTAATAATATGGTTATGTCAAAATCTTTACTGAGTGTGTTTGGGGAATGGATGGACGTAGGAGTAGGGCAGGATCCCCTCCAATCACTCTTGAATCTAAAAAAGGAAATGTCAACTTCCATTATAATGAGCTCCTTCTGAGGTTTCTACAACAGCTCTTTCTATACGAATTAACTTGGTAAAAAAAAAAAAAAAAAAAAAAAAAAAAAAAAAAAAAAAAAAAAAAAAAAAAAAAAAATAAACCTTCTCATGATTACCTTCATCTTTCATCGCATCTAGCTTGTAATATTTTTGTTGCAAATCCTTATTTGTGTCTTCTGAGTTATGTTGCCATGTCTCTAATTGCTCTAAACGTGGGATTGCCAGCTTCCCTACAGGGAGTGATTCGTCTGGAAAAGAGTTCTATCAAGCATCAGTTTATCATTTACCAATTAAATTAGAAAATTGTAGGGAACTCCATCCTACTGTCACTTCAAGGAAAAGAATGTTTAAGAGGCAATTTCTACATAAGTGTCCATATCAAATGATGGACAACGACTATTAGTTAGAAATCCATCTGATTTGTCTGGTTGAAAAGCATCTTTATGAAAACAGAGATAAATGTTCTTCGGCTACTCAAGGGGGTTGATATTTTATCTAATTAATCTAGTATCCATCGTCATACTCAGGTGCATACTCAGGGGTGTCTAGAGCCGAAAACACATCTCAGGGGCAGGTTTGACGAGGCTGCCTCACTTGACATAGAAGCTACGAAATTGTTTTCATTTATCCTAAACGTTTTCTAAAAAATCCCGAATCCTATCTTAAGTATATCCCAAACAAGCTGAAAATTATTATTCATGGAGCTGCTGCTTCTTTCGCAGTGTGTAGTTACCAAGAAAATGGTTTTTTTCTCAAAATAAAACTGCCCCAAACTTTGATTTCGGCACATTTGTGTGAAATTGTGAAATGGTAGATCATTATCTACCACAGGCGGTTTATTTTTCTTTCTGATCCTGAGAAAATTCTATTGAAGGTATGATATAAAAAATTGACTCTCAATTTTGAAGGTTTCATTCATGAAGCCATATTTTTTGTAATGGAAACAAAGTGTATTCTAAGATTGACCTACTCATATAGTCCTTCTTTCCGTGTTTTAGTGTTAAAATGTTCCTTAATTTTTCGAACTAACCCAAAAAGAAACATTTTATTACAGTGGATGATTTTAAATAGCAATTGCCAGTGACGAACTTGTTGGTGCTCGTAGGGACGTAATTATTGATGAAAAACACTTAACTAAAGTAGATTCTTCACCAACAATATCTATATAAATTAATGAATGTATTTGAAGCTGCAGGAGAATCTTCTTGGTCGAGTCTGGCCAAGTTAGTGTTAATCAAGCTGTAACTACATAAATTCACGTAAACCAAAGTATAATTTATTTGATCACTGATTGTCCATCTATGCCAGGAACTGAAAAATGAAGGCACATACCAAAGTAGAGTATTTTTAAATCCACCTTCGTTTTAACCGACTGAGAAACCCCTCACAACCAGCACGCACACTTATTTTTTCTAACTTGGTGGCTTCTTAAGAATTATAGCTCTATTGCATTCTAGTTAGCCCTGGCCATGGCCCAGCTTGCCCTGGCCTGGCATTCTTAAAAATTACAGCTCCATTGCATTCCTTGGTTAGCCCTGGCCCTGGCCTTAGCTTACTATTTTATTTGACAGTTAATTGTTGCCCCTCTTATCTTGTTTTTCCCGAGACAATCGGTTTACTGACTAATGACTAATGACTAAAGGTGGTTTACTGACTGATCAGTTTTTTGAGAAAAAATTTAGATTTAACATTAGAATAAAGAAGTTTATAAAACCATTTTATAAAACTGGAATGTCGAATTGCTATCTGTGGAACAAGAAGTGTATTAGCTTGACCCGCAAAATCCAAAGTTAAAACTAATTTTTTTGTGTTAATCCGTTCAATTAGCAATATAGACTATGTACTCACACACAGTACAACAAATTAAGAAAGTCCCTGATTTCATAATCCCAATTTCAGCGAAATAGCATTTTCACAATCTGGCTAGATTGTCACTGGAACGGCAAATAGTCTTATAGATGTGAATGGAAGACTTTGCCGGATCGTAAATCTTGCATTGCAGCTTTTTATTTATTTTTTTTAAGTTAACAATTCGAAAATTAAGTTTTTTAAGCAAGAGTTTTTCATACTAGTTTGTTACACTTAATAGTTCTGAATTCTCCTAGAAGAATTTGATCTGTCAGTGGATGAGCGCCTTAAAATACCCCTTCATTTAACAGATTCTGCCAATATACTAATTTTAAAGCACTTTTTTTAATATATTAATTTTATATATTATAATTATAATTATATATTTATATATTTAATATTATAATTTTAATATACTAATTTTAAAGCACTTGAAGACTGATAACATAACAGAAAGAGAATTTCGACAATACTACAGAATGAAACAGAATTTGCAGATTGATTTGTGGATTTGCAGAATCTGTCAAACGGAGACGCATTTTAGATTTGTGTCAAGATCGAAGAAGAACAGCAAAATCCAAAAAACTTTTTTAGTTGATTTTTTCTTCTTTTTTTTTTTTTTGAATAGAACAGCTAAATAACGAACCTGCAATAATATAGTTCCATGTCATAAGGAAACCATCTGTGGCACAGTAAAACTCTCTCAGCGGTTCTGGAAGAAACACATTTTCTTGGTTTTCCCAAGTGGTAATTGCAGAAGGGTCGCAGGGCATTCGCTCTTCAATTTTTATATCTGTAATATTTGGGTTAAGTTCTGAAAAATAAAAATTTAAAATAAGGGCCTAAATATTTCTTAATTTAACTTAATGTTACTTTAAGTTTAGAGATCGCCATCTATATTTGTCTAAAATTTGTTTATAGACATTTGTTTTTAGGTCCATCCTGGAACCCCTCATTTTCATCATTTTCATTCACTGAGTGAAGCATTACCTGTTAGGGGCTGGTGTCATCGTGTTTGCCGATGACACTTTGATCTTTCTGGTAGCGCTTTCACTTGATGTTTTGTATAATAAAATTCATAATTCAGTTTCTGAAAAAACTTTCCTAAAACTTTTTTCCTGATAATTTCTAGACTTTCGTCAAGCTTTGAAAATGATCAAATCACGGTTTGAGGAAATGTGATAAAAAAAAAGTAGCAACAATGAAGTAATTCGGGGTTTTAATTGATGAAAACCTGTCGTAGAAATGCCATCCAAGTGCGATAGCTGAAAAGTTAAGCAGAGGCCTTGGGGTGATTCAAAGAATTTGATATTTAGTCCCAAAGAGGATTCTAAAAATAATTTATTTTTATTTCTTTACACTATGTTTCAAAAGAGTGCAAAAACTTCAGAATAGAGCGGTTAAATTATTATCGGAATTGTATGATTCTGATGAGGTTCGTGCTCATGAGCATTTTAAAAGAACAAGTTAATAGATGTATCCAAAATTCGACATTACCAAGTTGCAGTTTTCTGGTATAGATATTTGAATCAGCTGCTCACCACTGCTTATGAAAATATTTTTACTTTTAATAGGGACCGTCATTATCATAATACCAGAAAAACAGATAACTTAATTCATGAGTTTAGAAGTACCGTGTATGAGTATGAGTTTATCTTTTTTGATTTACCATTATGTTTACCATGGTTGGAATATATGGCCCGAGTGTGTGAAGACTGCACCTAGTCTTCCTGCTTTCGAATCGAGGACAAAGAGATTTCTTTTATTTCGTGAGTGAATATAATGTCAAGCTCACTCCTGTCATTATATTCAAGATATTTCCCCGATTTTCTTTGCTGTTAATTTTTTGTTTTGTATCGTCTTCCTGTCTTTTCTTCTTTCTTCTTTCATCAGTTGAGTTTCTGGTGTGTAGAGTAGCTCGGCACGAATGTGATTTTGACTAGCTGAGAGTGATAGGCTCACTTGCCCTTCCGAGCATGTTGTCTTTCTTGGCAGGCGAAAGGCGAATGGTGTTTGTTTTCTTTTTTTAAAATAAATATATATCTCATATCTCGTATATCAAACAGTTCTCGTAAACTAACTGTAGTAAGGAGCGACCCGGCTCAATAGTAACCGAAACTCTAAAAAATGAAAGCAAATGAAAGCAGAAATGAACCAATAATTACATCAAAACAAACGCATCTTTTTGCAGATTTTAAATATATAAGTTTCATCAAATTTAGTCATACCTATCAAAAGTTACGAGCCTGAGAATATTTGTCCTATTTTAGGAAATAGGAGGAAACACCCCCTGAAAGTGATTAAATCTTAATTAAAATCACACCATCAAACACAACACATTAGAGAACCCTAATGTCTAAATTACAAGCTCCTATCTACGAAAATGTGTAATTTTGCTTTTTTTACCAGAAGACCGATCGCGGATGCGTGTTTATTTGTTTTTTTGTTTGTTTTTTTTTTTCTCCAGGGATTATTGTATCGACCAAGTGGTACTACAATGTTGCGAGAGGGCTCATTATAAAGAACATAAAAGTTCTATGGCCCCTTTTAAGTGACAAACAAATTTGGAGGGAGCCTAGGCCCCCTCCTATGCTTATTTCCCTAAGTCACTGGATCACAATTCTGAGACAGCCATTTTGTTCAGCATAGTCGAAAAAATTAATAATTATGTCTTCTGGGACGACTTAATCCCCCAGAATCCCCGGGGGAGGGGCTGCAAGTTACAAACGTTGACCATTGTTTACATATGGTAAGGGTTATTGGGATGTGTACAGGCGTTTTCAGGGGGAATTTTTCGTGTTTAGGGGGAGGTGGGTCGGGGGAGAGAGTTATGTGGGAGGATTTTTCCATGGAGAAATTTGTCAAAAGGGAAGAGCATGAAGGGGCTGCAGGATTTTCTAGCATTATTTAAAAAATTAATAAAAAAATACATAGAAAAAATTTTCACCTGGAAGTAAGGAGCAGCATTAAAACCTAAAAAGAACAGAGATTATTACATTAATAAAGAGGTTCGTCTCCTCCACAATACCTAGCTCTTTACGCTAAAGTTTTTTTTTATTTCAACCTTTGTGATTCAGGGGTCATTCTTAAAGAATTGGGACAAACGTCAAGCTTTAATGTAAAGATCGAGGTATTGACGAGGGGGCAAAGCCCATCATATGCTTAATAAAAATATACAAATATAGAAGTTTGTTATGTAAGTTAATTCGTAAGTTACGTATATTCATTACTAATAAAAACGTTCTTAAACAAAATAAAAGGTTCTAGTTGTCTTTTTAAGTAACAAAAACTTGGAGGGCAACTGGGCCTCCTCCCCCACCCCTCTTTTTCATCAAAATCGTACGATCAAAACTATGAGAAAGGCATTTATCCGAAAAAATATTAATATGCAATTTTCGTTTTAATTATTCATGTGCAGTGAGCCAAAATCAAAACATGCATTAATTCAAAAACTTCAAGTATGGAGCGATATTATAACTTAAAACGAACAGAAATTATCCCGTATATGAAAGTTGTTGTCCCCTCTTCAACACCTCGCTCTTCAGGCTGAAGGTAGACTCTGCTTCACAGCTCTACTTTTTAAACAATAAAAAACTTTAGCGTAAAGAGCTAGAAGTTAAGGGCGGGAAAACTACTTTCATATACGGAATAATTTCTGCTCGTCTTAAGTTTTAATATCGCTCCTTACTTGCAGTTAAAAACACATGTTTTTTTATTTAATCTCATTTAAGATTTACATATTCATTTATAATAGTACCTATTGTATATTTGTTCGCTATGATTGTTTATTTAATTTCTGTTCGCTTTGAGTTCCATTTATACTTCAATTGCAAAATATTTTTGCTCGTTTTAAGACAGTTGACGCTTTCAATGCAATTATATAAAAAAAAACTAGTTTTTTAAACTGAAAGTAAGGAGCGACATTAAAACTTAAAACGAACAGAAATTACTCCGTATATGAAATGGGTTGTCCCCTCCGCAATCCCTCGCTCTTTACGCTAAAGCTTTTAATTGTTTTAAAAACCAGAATTGTGGCAAAGAGTCAAACTTTAGCGTAAAGAGCGAGGGATTGCGGAGGGGACAACCCATTTCATATACGGAGTAATTTCTGTTCGTTTTAAGTTTTAATGTCGCTCCTTACTTTCAGTTTTAAAAACTAGTTTTTTTTATATAATTTCTGAACGTTTTTTAATTAATGCATGTTTGATTTCGGCTCTCCACACATAAATTATTAAAATGAAATTTGCATATTAATTCCTTTTTTGACTAAATGGCTTTCTCTTAGTTTTGATCAGACGATTTTGAGAAATAAGAGATGGGGAAGGAGGCCTAGTTGGCATGCAATTTTTCGGTTACATAAAAAGGCAACTATTAATTTTAATTTTTAACGCATTTTTTTATTAGTAAAAAATATACGTAACTTAAGAATTAACTTACGTAACAAACTTTTATATTCATTAATTTTTATTATGTACATGAGGGGGTTTGTACCCTCGTTAATACCTCGTTCTTTACAGTAAATCGTAAGTTTTGTCCTAATTCTTTAAGAATGACCCCTGAATCAGAAAGGCCGTAGAATAAATAGTTGAAATTACTAAAAATACTATAGCATAAAGAGCGAGGTATGTGTCTCCTCCTAAATACCTCGCTCTTTATGCTAAAGTATTTTTAGAACCTCTCAAATGCGTAATAGTCTCTGTCCGTTTTAAGTTTCAATGCTACTCTTTACTTTCAATTGAAAAAATTTCCATGTTTATTTTTTCATTGTTTTTTTTTTAAAGTAATTTAGAAAATCCTGCGCCCTTTTCATTGAATTTCTGTTCCCCCATGACATATTTCTCAAAGGAAAGATCCTCCCACATAGCCCCCTCCCCTCAACCCCAGCCCCAAAACCAAAAAGAAAATCCCCTGAAAACGACTGTACACTTCCCAATAACCATTATTATATGTAAACACTGGTCGAAGTTTGTAACTTGCAGCCCCTCCCCCAGGGACTCTGGGGGAGTAAGTCATTCCGAAAGACATACTTATTATGGTTTTTGACTATGCGGAACAAAATGTCTATCTCAAAATTTTGATCTGTTGACTTTGGAGAAAAATGAGCGTGGGAGGGGGCCTAGGTGCCCTCCAATTTTTCGGTCACTTAAAAAGGGCACTAGAACTTTTCATTTCCATTAGAATGAGCCCTCTTGCGGCATTCTAGGACCTCTTGGTCGATACGATGACCCCTGGGGAAAAGAAAAAAAAACAAATAAACACGCACTCGTGATTTGTCTTCTGGCAAAAAATACGAAATTTCACTTTTTTTTTAGATAGAAGCTTGAAAATTTTGCTATAGGGTTCTCTAATACGCCGAATGCGATGGTGTGTTTTTTTTTTAAGATTCTGTGACTTTTAGGGGGTGTTTTCCCCTATTTTCTAAAATAAGGCAAATTTTTTCAGGCTCGTAACTTTTGATGACAAAGACTAAATTTGATGAAACTTATATATTTAAAATCAGCATGAAAATCTGATTTTTTTTATGTATATTTTAGCATCAAAATTCCGTTTTTTAGAGTTTCGTTTACTATTGAGCCGGGTCGCTCCTTACTACAGTTCGTTACCACGAACTGTTTGAAAAACAGTCTTGTAGATAAACACGGGTTCCCTTTTGACTCATAGAAACGTAACTAGAACTTCTTCATTTTCAATTAAATGAGCCCCCTCTGAAGTTTGTGTAACCATCCCTTACATAAGACCTTGTATGCCCCGGGGCATATATTAAAACATTTGCCTCCGGGCTCTGGGGTCTTATGTCGACCCCACAGTTTTGTCATCCGATCTTTAAACTATTTTTAACACAATGACTAACTCAAAATTTGTATCGGACATATATGGGGGAAAATGGCACAGAGGAGGGGGGTTGCCCTCTAATCCCTTGTGACTCTTAAAAAGGGCACTGGAATTTCCAATTTCCAGCCGAATGAGCCCCTCCGCACTTTATACGACCACACATTCTATGCGAAATACCTATGGGGGAAAGAATAATAATAAAACATTGGAGCCGTATGGCCAATGACGTCATTGAGAGGGTTGCAAAGGGGGCAGTTACCCCACAAAAATTTGGCAAAACTATAATCTAAGCAATTAAGCCTTTCTGCTATGGTTCTTAAACGTTGACACACACGAAAAAACTTCTTGAAAAAAAGCTTAAATTATAATTAAATTTAGTTTGGTTATTGTGCCACGTTCCTTACAATAGTGCACTTGCAGAATATCAAAAATTATTTAACTGCCAAAATTTTGAAGGCAAATGATAAATAAAAGCACCAGAAATGCTATAATAGCTTCTAGTCTAGGAAAATTGTGGAAAAACGGGGTCAACCTAAAACAAATTGCTTTACAAATGATTCTTTCATTACCCACCTGAAAAATATGTGCTGATTCCGAATCCAAAATCTAGCGTCTGCCACTCTAGCTCTTTTACAAATTTGAGTTTTTTTTAGGTTGATTTTGATGTTACAGTAAAAAAAGTTGATTGAGTAAATACCATCAAATGTGATTAGATATGTCATTTTTACGCTATTTTTTTTTGCTGATGAATATGAACCAAATGTCTAAAGTCCAAAGAATTGTTTGGGGCTTAAAGCATTGAGATAGAGTAAGGTTGAGTAAGGGGAGATTCAGCCCAAGATTGCATATTAAATTTGGCCTATGGTTTGGCATTTGCAGCCTCACACCTTGGTAACAACCGTGACTGGATTCAGTTAAAGTCCAGTGTGCCTGGAATCTTATTTTTGTGAAAGTGAGCAAGAATGAGGAGGAGGGGGAAGTTGAAAGGAATATTTGGCAATAATGAGAAAAATGCTCTGTGAAAGAGCTTTCCTATGCTGAGACGAAACACTACTTCTAAATAAGAGATCAATATACTCAGATATTATTGAACACAGAGATCAACTACATAAGGCAGATAAAAATGTCAGTAACACAGAGATTCATTGGATAGTGGCAACACTATCCAAAAATGTGTCTTCCTCTTCGCTACCATCGTCTTCAAGGTTTTTGGCAACAAATTTTTTGCAGTTATAACAGCTTGTTCCTTTGCAATTGCCACAAGCCCAGGTTTGTTTTAAGTCATACTTTTTGAAAGGACATCGCAGCGTCAAACACCGTCAAACACTCGCTCTTACAATTGCAGTGAAACACTAAGAGGAGGAAAGGTGGTACCGGTGATCTCTTTGAATGCACAGGTGGTAATTATCCTTTCTGAACAATCCAGCCAATCTCCAAAGGATCCTGTCGACACTCAACATTTTTCCACGCTGGTACTACTGGAAATATGCTCGAAGCGAATTATACTTACAAACATTGCTTGTCGATGAGAGCGTTTTTGCATCTACATATTTCCTAAAACTTCCATCCAAGTATTTTGAGGAATTTCTTGTAGCGGACCTGGTCAAGACTTGGTTTCATTTTATACAGCCTTAGATAAGATAAACACGGCCTTCTTTCCAGCTTCTCTAATGGCGTCTTTCGTAGAAGCTGAATCTAGGAATGGTTCAGCGATATCTTTAAAAATTTTCTCCTTCTTTGTGTGGTTCAGTGGTGTAGGTTTTCCTGTGCAATAAATTTGCGACGTCAAATCACATCCGAGAAAAGCGTGGAGGAAAAGAATTTGGTCGCAGAGGCTGTCACCAAGTTTCATGCTAGTTGCCAATATATCCCACAGACGGCCTCCAATTTCCCGTGACTTTTACTTGGAATTGAAAAATATCGGCTTACAGTCTCGATTCGTGTGGCACAGTAAGAGGACTAGTAAATCCGTATCTTCTCCTATTAAAACAGTGGGCTGTTGTTTTGCCAACTTGACTGCAGTCGTCACAATCAGCAGGTCATTATCGGCTGGCGATTGATACACTTTACATCCCACATCATTAAGGTAACCGGACAGCATGCTGACTATTGCCTACTTGTTTTCTGCGTTGCAAGGGAAATCATCGTTTTTTTTAATAGACAAGGCATCTGTGGCTGAATGCTGACCTTAGACTATCTATTTTTACGACTGACGTGCTCCTCCACCCCTGCGCCAAGTCTTTGATAGAGGGTCCGGATAAATACTATTCAATCGCTATGAAAACGCATCCATATCTTTGCTTAACTTAGTCGACGCATTTGGTGCAGATGTCCACCTACGTGCTGCATTTCTCCCAAGGCAAACGATGTAGAAAGGCCCCACCATCTACTAATTACTGAGGTTCATCCAAGCTTTTAAGTACGCAATCTGTCTTCGGACGTCACATCAGTTCGTTTTCGCTTTTTACTTGATTTGTTTATGCTTCTCGCTCGTAGTTCGGTCACAACAACTTTCTCGTCCGATTAAACAAATCAGCAATCTATACTAGAATTGACTCCATAAAATGACGTAACGTGTCCATTGAAGCGAAAGGAAAACCAAGCTAATTTTAAAATTTTTAGGTATTTTTCAAGTTGGAATTAAAATTTTAAATTATCACTGAAAAACCATAAATACTTTTGTAGTTTACATAATAACTTCAGCTTTTCTGTTAAAATTTTCAGGAATTATTTTAGCTTAAATTGACAAATCAGATTTATTGTTAATATCCTAAAATTACTAAATTTTATACAACTATACCTACATGTGCTTTTCATCAAACAGTTCGGGTAAGGAGCGACCCGGCTCAATAGTAACAAAAACTCTAAAAAATAGAATTTTGATATCAATAGCTACATCAAAAGAATCGCATTTTAATGCTGATTTTACATATGTAAGTTTAATCAAGTTTAGTCTTACCCATCAAAAGTTACGAGTCTGAGAAAAAGTTGCCTTATTTTAGAAAATAGGAGAAAACAACCCCTAAAGTCATAGAATCTTAACGAAAATCAAACCACCAGATTCAGCGTATTAGAGAACCTTATAGTAGAAGTTTCAAGCTCCTATCTACAAAAATGCAGAGTTTTGTATTTTTTGTCAGAAGGCAGATCACGGATGCATGTTTATTTGTTTGTTTGTTTTTTGTTTTTTGTTTTTTTCCCAGGGGTGATCGTATCGACCCAGTGGTCCTAGAATCTTGCGAGAGGGCTCATTCTAACGGAAATGAAAAGTTCTAGTACCCTTTTTAAGTGACCGAAAAAACTGGAGGGCACTTAGGTCCCCTCCCACGCTAATTATTTTCCTAAAGTCGCCAGATCAAAATTCTGAGATAGCCATTTTATTCAACGTAGTCAAAAAACCTTATAACTATGTCTTTGGGGACGAGTTACTCCCCCACAGTCCCCATGGGAGGGACCACAAGTTACAAACTTTGACCAGTGCTTACATATAGTAATGGTTATTTGGAAGTGTAAAGACGTTTTCAGGGGTATTTTTAGGTTGGGGGGGAGAAGCTGAGAAGAGAGGAATATTTTGGGGGAACTCTCCTTGGAGGAATTTGTGATGGGGGAAGAAAATTCTCATGAAGGGAGCGCAGGATTATCTAGCATTATTTAAAAAAATACAATGAAAAAATAAATATGAAGAAGTTTTTTCAACTGAAAGTAAGGGGAAGCATTAAAATTTAAAACGAAACGCATATGATGGGCTCACCTCCTCCTAATACCTCGCTCTTTTTAAAGCTAAAGTATTTTTAGTAATTTCAACTATTTATTCTACGGCTTTTGTGATTCAGGGGTCATTCTTAAGAAATTGGAACAAAATTTAAGCTTTAGTGTAAAGAGCGAGGTTCTGACGAGAGGGTGAACCCCTTTGTATACGTAATAAAAACATGAGAATACAGAAGTTCGCTACGTAAGCTAATTTGTAAGTTACGTATATCTCTTACTAATAAAAACATTCGTAAAAAAAATTGAAAGTTCTAGTTGCCTTTTCAAGCAACCAAAAATCGGAGGGCAATTAGGCCTCCTCCCCTGCTCCTTCTTTTCTCAAAATCATTCGATCAAGACTATGAGAAAGCCATTTAGCAAAACAAATAAATATGCAAATTCCTTTTAATTATTCATCTGCGGAGAGCCAAAATCAAAACATGCATTGATTCAAAAACGTTCAGAAATTAAATAAAAAAAACAAGTTTTTTTTTAACGGAAAGTAAGGAGCGACGTTAAAACTTAAAACGAACAGAAATAACTTCGTATATGAAAGGAGATACTTCCTCATCAACGCTAAAGTTTTTTACTGTTTTAAAAAGTAGAGTTAAGAAAAAGAGTCAAACTTTAGCGTAAAGAGCGGGACGTTGATGAGGAAGCATCTCCTTTCATATACGAAGTATTTCCTGTTCGTTTTAGGTTTTAATGTCGCTCCTTACTTTCCGTTTAAAAAAAACTTGTTTTTTTTTATTTAATAATGTTAAAAATCTTATCTTCGTATGCAAAGTGATTTTTCTACTACAATATCGAGAAAAAAAAATGTAGAAACTCGTTGACGATGACGATTTTCGAAAAAGTCAGACTTTTATGTACCTCAGATTTGCCTCAGAGACTACATCACCCTCTCCATCCTCAATCGAAGTTGCTGTAATGTTCTGATGTATGTAGGGATGTTAAATCAAACCCTGTAAATCACGTCCTAAATTCTTAATTGTCTTTTCAAGAAGACATTCTTTACATGAGAAAAAATTAACCCTCAGCCTCAACCTAAAAAACCTCAAATTTGTGAAATAGCTAGAGCGGCAATCTTTTCGGATCGGCTCATTTTATAGTCGGGTTGTGAAATAATCATTTGTTTAACAATTTGTTTGAGGTCAAACTACATTTTTACTAGACTATTCCGCTAGTGCAGGTGCTTTGCTAATCTTCAGTTAGTATTCATGAATAAAGTTCTATGAATCAGTGTTTCCATATGGGGCGCGTTTGCGCCATTTTGGATACTTTTTTGAGGTGGTTGTGAAATGAATTTTTCAAGTTGGCTCTTTTTGGGGCAGGGGGGGGGTGATCGTTCATTCGATAAATTTTTATTAGAAAAACGGTGCTTATCGTCGTATTTTCACTTTTATGGTGGCGCAACACTGATACAAAGTGTTTACTTATAAAACATAAATTTTCCTCTAAGAAAAGGGTCACCAAGTAATAGACTTAGCCAAAAGGGTGGGATAAAGTCAAAGGGTAGAAAATTTAGTCCTAGGGGGGAAAACAATTCAAAATTTAAAAGAAACGAACTGGATGCCCTTTAATACTGAATTCCTCCAATCTCTTTTATATTTCCAAAGTCAGCGCAGTGGCTTTCGTAAATAGTTATGTGTCTCCTATGCATAATGTTTTGTTTGTATTTTTGTCAGCCTCATCATACAGAACGAATGGTAGACGAAACTTGGGAGAGGGCTAATCAATTCCTGTTCACAATTTAATATTCTGGTTCCCAATGCAAGAGCCAAAACCAAACCAAACCAAAAGGCAACTGAATGCCTGTTTAAGCCCTAGGGACAACCCTATATGACATCAAACGAAATTTCAATAAAGCCATTTTGTTCAGAGTGAAGGAGGGGTAAAAATAATTTACTCCCAGAGGTGGCATGATATATGGAGACTCTAGGGCAGGGATTCCAAATTATGAAAATACCATTTGTACAATAGTGTTTCATAGGTATATTTTGATAAAGAAGTGGGCATGTTACATTTTATTGAAATCAAAGTCAAAAAGGGATTTTCATTGTTTGAGCGAAGGGCACACAGTGATGACCTTGTGCGTGCAATTCTTTCATCCCCCTGGCCCCAAAATTACTAGCGTACGCAGTTTTACTTGTTTTGACTTATGATAATTATGGGATTATTCAGGGAATTATATGAGATGGTAAAATATTAATAACCAACATCGTCAAAACTGGAATATAACCATCCAGAATAAAAAAAAATTACGCATAAACTCCACAAATATCCTAAATCAATACACTAATTGTATTGATTCGAATCATAAACCTAATGCTGACACTAACACACAGAGGTTCAAAATCAAAATTACCGCTTGAATAGCATGTACTTTAATATCAGACCTATTGCCCCCCCCCCCCCCGCCTAATATAAATACTGTAGCTACGCTCCTGCGTATGGCCTTTACTAAAGACAATGCTATATTGTTGCCTCTGATATATATTGGTCGGTTAAACGCTCTGCAAAGTTTGAGGTGGCCCAGAAAGCTAGATTTTTAAGAGGCAAGTGCTCCATACTTTGCGTAAAAGTTCTTTTGTCACTTTCACCAACTTAAATGACAATTAATAAAATTGCTGTAATAGCAGGACTAATTTAAGAAAAAACCGTAAATTGGATAAAATTGCCCTAGGGATCTCTCCGATTTTACCTACTTAGTGCTTTCACAGACTGGCCATATACATAATTTGAAAGTGTCCCCTCTTACCCCTTCCCATACTTGGTACCTCTTCCTCCCTCAATAATGAAATTTTGTCTATTTCTCTAAATTATTATTTGTATTATTATTGTTGCTGCCAACAAAAATATTATTTTTAAATAATTAATCGAAAATATTACCCAAGAAATCTGAAAGTCCAAGAGTTAGCTGTTTAAAGAATGACATAATGCATATATGGTAACTTTCTTATGGCGTTGTTGGAGTTTGTTGTGTCGCCATGGCAACAATGTTAGCCTAAAACAACCTATTTGATTATAAATGTATCGTCTGATGTGTGGTTCCGCTACCGTCCCAGCAAAAATTATAGCAACAATTTGGATTATTCATAAGAATTAAGAAAAGAAACGTTTTTCAGAAAAAAAGTAGAGTGCAAAGTTGAAACTGGAAAACAACAAAAATTACTGTTCCATAGTTTATGAAACATTTATCTGAAAAATCGGTCCAAATAATCAAACTTGTGATATTCATAGTTGTAGAGTTCTAACAAACTAGTACTTCTCTAAATAAATAAATAAAAAAAAAAAAAAAAAAAAAAAAAAAAAAAAAAAAACAAAAAAAACAGGACAAGGAGCCAAGAATACTTCAGCGGCCTTCAGATTATATAAAATTAATCTAAAAAGCTATTAATAGCTATAATCAGCCGTAAAATCGATAGATATTACAATGCAATTTAAATTCTTCCAAAAAAGCTGTCAACGTTGAATTTTCAGCGCTATCTCTTCAGAATTTTCCAAATACAGGGAAATGAACGAGCCAAATCATTTGGCTCATAATTTCCAAGTAATTTTCTAAGTGTTAAACTACCACAACTTACAATAAATAAGTAAATGATACCCAAAACGAACAGAAGTTACAATAAATAGCTGAGTAAAACCCAAAATGAGCAGAACTGAACATGAGTAGGTTTCACACGCCCAATGCCTTTCAAAGACCAGAGCGTAATTTGCACTTTACTGAAAACAAAATACATTATAATTTTTTTGCTTTGTTGACTTTAAGAAATGAAAAATTATCAAGACCTTATGAACTAAATATCAGTATATGAATATTAAACTGCCAATCCACAGTAATTTTTTTTACATCCCTGAAGACATAATTACTGGACCTTTCAATTATACTGAACACAATTGCTGTTTCAAAATTTTGATTGGATTTGCTTTGGGAAATAAAAGGCTTATGGGGGTAACTGGTTAACCTCCTATCACTTCTGACTTATTTATCTAACAAAAATTACCACAAAATGAAATGTTCAAAGAAACGTAAAAGCTCCATTAAACCCAAAATGAGCAGCAATATAGCTAAACAATCTTCTACGCGTAAAGACTTGAACGTAAGACCTGAACATAATTTGAGCTTTACTGAAAAAAAACAAATGAATATGGATTGACAGTTTAATAAACATGTACTGACATTTATTCCTTACATTTTTAACAATTTTAGATCCGTTAAATTTGGAATTGTGAAAACATTTAAAATGTATTTTGTTTCCATAAGAATTATGTTCTGGTCTTTAGAAGCCATGGGGGTTGTTAGCCTTATTCAGTGTTATGCTTGGAAGAATATTTGACTACATTTCTGGTCATTGTTGGTTTATTGGAGCTCTTTTCTATTTTTTTGAAAACTTCTTTTCTTAAATAAGTTTTAAATTAATTTCTGTTTGTTTTTGTATTTACATAGTCTTTTTCATGGAAAAAATATCGGGTTTTTCTATAAGAATCCACAGTTAGGCATTGAAAACTTCGACACAAATAGTATTGTTATAATAAATCTTGACACTCAATTTGACCTAAAAAAATAAAACTTATACCATTCCCAAAAAAATTCTATCTATGCTGCTTGACCACCTGGATACACTTACACTCTTTTGATTTAGCCAAGCTGTAAAGGCAGAAGTAAAAACAGCTGTTGCCTTTAAAGTTTCAACTTAATATCCTCAGTCGTTCCTGGAATATTGCTCAGTTGTTTTATTGACATCAAACATACACGCAATGCCTTTTGGTTTGATCTTAAACCAACATTAGTTTTAAGACAAAACAGGCAAATTCATGGGCGTCGTCAGGAGGGGCCCATGGACCCCTGGAAATTTGGGACCATAAATTAATTATAAGGAAACCAAAGGAAAAAGAGAGCGGACTAAGAAAAACCATGGTAAAAATGTGTGTTGCACATTGCTGGCTGCCTGCCAATAGATTTTGATTGTTAATTAGGAAAATAAAAGTTGTAATTTGTGACTGAGTGACCCCTTTCGAGTTTTCGACAAACATTCTTCTATATGATTTGGTTGGAGCAGCAAAAAAAAAAATCCAGTTCTTTATAGTAATGAATTGTAAGCAAATCGCGATCCTTGTCAACAACGAAACTACAAGAGGCTAACTTTTAATAACATTCAATCAAAGAATCAGCTTTTATGGTGATCCTAAATCTGCAATTGTTTATTAGTAAATAATGCAGTTACTAGTACACAAGAAATTTCGTATAATTATAGAAAACACAAGGAAAAGAACTTAAAAAGGGATAACTTCGGTAAAAATGTGCCGTCAACTTTTGCTTGTATTGCAAGAGTACCCATGAGCTGATATAAGAAGCCACTATGATCAGAAATGTTTCCCCTGAAGGGGCCACTAGGAATTACAGTATTTTCCCCCTGAACAGACACATTTCCGTGTTTTAATATTTTTTTTTTCAAGGAGTGATTGTATTTATCTAGTTATATTCTTGAAAAATATCAAATTTTTTACGGTTATGAAGTATAAAGGTGTCAAATATATTGGTTTCATATTCAAAATTCAGTTGAAAATATTGACTTCAAATTTTTATCTGATTTTATTAATCTTAGTTTTAATGTTTTACTTTGAACAAACTTCTTTGATAATTTGCTATTTTTTATAAACACTGAGTCCAAAGGCATTAAATTTGTTGGTGTTTGATAGCCAAGTTCAAAACTGTCGATATTGTTAAAAGAAATCCGTCCAAAGCTTCGGTATTAATCAACAGAACTGAATGCTGGGAGTTTATATCTTAGTTTTTGCAAGTAGGCTATTGTTTTGTGTATTTTTTGTAATTACTTACTTTTTAAATTATTATATACTTTTATTTTAATTGACATACCTTTTCCATTGCCTTTAGAAAAACAAATGTCTCTAAGCTTCGTGAAATAAAGAAAAAAACTAATTTTTTCAACCGAAAATAAGGAGCAACATTAAAACTTAAAACGGACAGAAATTATTACATATAAGGGGGGTTTCCCCCTCCTCAACACTTCGCTCTTCACACCACTGTTTTTCAGCACTTAAAAAGAGTTGCATATTGTTCTAATTAAACGACCCTTTTGTTTCAGGGGTCGTTTCAGGCCTTTCAGAATTCAGACAGTATTTAGATTTTAGTTAAGGAGCGAGGTGTTGATGAGGGGGCAAGCCCCCTCCCCTATATACGTAATAATTTCTGTTCATTTTAAGTTTTAATGTTGCTCCTCACTTTCAGTTGAAAAAAACTTGTTTTTTGTTTAATTTCTGATCGTTTTTTAATTAACACCAGGATACCTGACCTCACCTCCGCGGAAGAATTCGTATTGGAAATTTACTCCAGACAATTACCCTTAACATCTCAACGCGTAAAATTGAACCGGTAAAGAGAAAGCAAGACATATAAGGAATTTTTGTATAGGAGTTCTACCAAATTCACCCAGTATAAAATCTCCCTGAAAAGTTCAGCCCCTGGAAAATTCCCTCTTTATGGAAAATTCTCCCAGCAAAAAATCCGTCCTCCCCTCCCAAACCGAAAAATATATACATGCTTCCCAATAAAAAAAATAAAAACAATGGGCAACTTTCATAGTTTAAAAACCTTTCTCCGTAGGCTTTAGGGGGTCATTTTATGTCCAAGGACATAGTTATTAGGCCTTTCAACTATGCTGAAAAAAGGCTATATCAAAATTTCGATTGGACGATTTTTAGCAAAAAAGTTGCGCGGGAGGGGTCTAGTCTCCCTTCAATTTTTTGGTCACTTAAAAAGGGTACTAGAACTAGAATAAACCATTCTAATGGTTTTAGGCCAGCAGTCCTATAACCAAACCACGTTCAAGGCCTGCTGGGTAAATAAGATCATCCCTGGGGGGGGGGGAGACAAATACACACGCATCCGTGATCTTTCGTCAGGCAAAAATTACTAAATTCAAAGTTTTTGCAGGTATGATCTTAAAACCTCTACAGTAGGGCTCTTTAATACGCTGAATCTGATGATGTGTTTTCCTTCAAAATTCTATGACTGCTGAGGGGAGGGGTCTTTCTCCTTTTTTTTTGAAAATCATACAAAATTTCTCAGGCTTTTAGCTTTTGATGGGTAAAACTAAACTTAATAAAACTTCTATATCTGGAATCAGCATAATAATCCAATTCTTTTGACATATCTATTGGTATCAAAATTCCATTTTTTAGGGTTTCGGTTTCTATCGAGTCGGGTCTGTCTTACATACAGTGTTTGATTATCAATCAAAATAAAAAAAAGTGATCATTGAAATGTTAATAGTTTTTTTCTGCAACACAAAAAGTATTGTATTCATAAAACTCTACAGTTTCGTGAAATACAATTAAATAAATAGAAAAGGTTTTTCAACTTAAGTAAGGAGGAAGTTTAAAACTTAGAATAAATGTAAGATACCCTGTATATAGCCTAATGTAAAAAGGCTATATGCAGAGTATGTAAAATACTCTGCCTTGCCCACCTCTGTGCTTTTAGATATTGTAATGTAACATTTTAGCTGTATAGAGAAACATTTTATTAATCCCTACCCCCCTACCTCTTTCAACATTTATCTGAAGCGTCAGAAAGAGTAAGTAATTTGCCTATTAAAATGTGTTTTTTTAGGAATCTACCATAATCCACCTAAACAATGACTCAACCCCCTTCCTTATAGTGGATACGAAACTACAGATCACCAAACGTTGCCTAAGTTCATTACAAATAAAGGGAATCAACTTTGTAGAATCCAGTACTGCCACCATATGGCATAACTGCTTTTACAACTGGGAAGCCTAAAGTATAGTCATTGATGCTTGTAAATCAATTAGCTTCTCAGAATTTTAGATTTATTGCAAATTTGCCCTCTTCGGGGTGAAGTCGTAGTTTGGTGCCCTAAGCCACCTAAACTGTGGCCCAACCACCACTACTATATTGATGTCTGGCCCTCCCTCAGATAATTTTTCGCCAGCACCCTTGGGCAAATTGCATTACTGTAAAAGTGTTGTAATATCTATTATCCCTACAGACCTTAATTTTGTTTTTATGTGTTTGGAAAATTAAGGGGCTTCGGAAAGGAGCTGCTTGCCCTTCAATGCCCTTTCTTGCCTTTTGACTCTTAAAAACAGGATTTAAACTTTTAATTACCGACCGAATTGGGTAATTAAAAGTTCAAATGGTATTGCAATCTAAGATAGAGTGGCACCGTCTGTAATATAGCAAATATACCCTTTTGAAAACCTGCATGCACATGATCTTTTTGTTTTACTGAAAAACCCCCTCAATGTTCCCTAAACGTTTCACCTTAACATCCTTAGTGCCATAAGCTATAGTAATTGTAATAGAAATATTAATAGTATGCACACAGTGCCTCCCGGCTAGTTCAAACCCATCACAACTTACCCTGAAAAGCCCAAATTAATAATATAAGCCATTTTTGAGACTTTGTTATGTCCCCCTTTTGACAATCTACTTGCTTATAGTTCTTTTTAATTTAGTTCAATATCCACCTAAATGTTCCTTGAATGCTTCACCTTAATACCCTTTGCTTGCGTAAAAGTAATAGTTGCAGCGGCAGTAGTAGTAGTGACAGTATGCACATGGAATCTTTTGGTTTTCTTCAACATTCCCTTCAACACATACTGAAAGTTTCAGCTTAATACCATAAACTGTTCCTGAAGTATTGCTGATACATCCTCTTGAAAACCTATACGGGCAAATTATGTTTCGATTTCATTCAATACAGTTTCAATATTCCCCGTACTTTTTGCCTTAACACCCTTAGCTTTAGCTAGAGTAGTTGTAGTAATAGTAGTCATAGTAGTGGGAGTAGTAGTAGTAGTAGCAGTAGTAGTAGTAGCAATGAAAATAATCGTATCAGTAGTAGCAGCTTTAGTAGCACTAGTAATAGCAGCACTAGTAATAATAGTAGCAACTTCATTAGTAGTAGTAGCAGTGTGAGTAGAAACCGCAGCATTAGGATGTAAATATCATCTTTTGGGTAGCTATACATCCCCCAAAACAAGCCCTGTAAGTTTTGACTTTACAACCCAATGTGTTCCCAAGATATTTCTGATGCGTTCTTTTGACAACTTGCATACAGAGGGTGTGTTCCGATTCACTTCACCTTCATCTCCTGTATTCCCTGAAAATTTTTCCTTTATACCCTTAGGCATAGTTCCAACAGTAGATAAAGCAGTAATGTGAGTATTAGTAGTGCTAGTGGTAGTATTACCAGCAATATCACTTGTACTAGTAGCAACAGCAGTATTAACATATTTCCTTTTGGTCAGTGGAACATCCCTTTCATCAAATTCTGAAAATTTCAACTTAATAGAATTATCCATTGCTATGACTTTGGCAATACATCCTTTTGATAACTGTATATTCCTCTACTTCCTTAAAATTTTCATTGTTTTGACAATCTGCAAGCACATAGTGTCTTTTGATTTAATTAAAGTTTCCCTCAATATTCTCTCAGATATTTAGCTTTATATACTTAGCTTTATTAGTACTATACCAGAGTAGTAGCGGTGGCAGTAGAAGAAGTAGTATTGTCTTATTAATAGTGGTAGTAACAGCAGTAGTAACAAATACCTATCGCCTTTTGTTCAATTGAATATTCCTCTCATGATATTTCAGATTTTTCGTATTGTTAGTAGTGACAGCAGCAGTAAAAGTAGCAGTGATAGTAGTGTTAGTAATAGAACCCACATATTACCTTTTGGTCTATTGATTTTCCCTTTAACATTTTTGAATAGTCCCAACTTGATACCCAAATCCACTCTTGAGATGCGTCCCCTTTAACAATCTGCATGCACGTAGTGTGGTTTGATTTTTAATTTAAATTCACCCTCAATATTCTGTAAGATTTTCCCCTTTATAAGCATCACCTAAATAGTTCTAGTATCATAGCAGTAGTAGTAGTAGGAGGAGGAGATGGAGGAGGAGTAGCGGTAATAGTGTTGTACTAGCAATCTTAGCAGCAGTAGTAGCAGCAGTATTAATAAAAGTAGTAGCAAGTACATGTTGTTTTTGGGTCAGTTGAATAACCCCTTCATGATGCCCTGGAAGTTTCATCTTCATACGTTAATCCATTACAAAAATATTACTCATTGACCCTTTTAACCCTCAATGACGCCCTTTTCATCTTAATGCTCTTAGCCATACAAGTGGTTGCAGTTGAAGAAGCAGTTGGAGCAGTTTAGTATTAGCAGTAGTAGTAGTAGCAGTAGTAGCAAAATTTGCAGTCGTAGTAGTGCTAGTAGCAGAATGTACATATTACCCTTCGGTGAATTGACCTTCCCCTTTAAGCATTCTCTAAAAGTTCCAACTTAATACCCAAATTCATTCTTGTAATACATCCCTTTTGACAATCTGTATGCGCGTAGTATTTTTTGATTTATTTCAAGTTATTTCAAGGAGGGGGGGATTGTGATCTCCGAAAGCCACAATTAATCGACCTTTCAAAAACACTGAACCAAAATGCTGCCTCAAAACTTTGGTTGGATGCGTTTTGGAAAATGACAGGTGAGGGGAGGGGGGATGGTTTTCCTCCAATCAGTTTTGGCTCTTAAAAAAGGTGCTAGAACGACCGATTTCTAATCAAATGAGCTCAATCCTAAGTTTTTACGACCACCTACTTCATAAAACATTATATGCCCCGAGGGCATGGCTTACAACCATTGTCCATGGGCTCTGGGGGGGCGGGTTCCATCAACCCTGGAGGCATTGCTATATTTTCTTTTGATTATTTGCTACAAAATTTCTGTCTCACAATTTTTATCAGATACGTTTAAGGAAAAGAGGGTATTCGGGAAGGGGGATAATTTGCCCTCCTATCACCTTTGACTCTTAAAAGGGAACTAGAAATTTCAAGTTCCAATCAAAATAAGCCTCCTCTAAAGTTTACAAATGCACCATTTCAATAGGTTAATAGGGCTTAGTTCAAATTTTAGTCATTTAGTATTGAGGGGAGATTTAGGGCTAGGATCATTAAGAAATCATAGGTTGGTTAAGATGGTAAAATATTGGGAAGGAATTAAAAGTTTGCCGGACATTAAACTTGTTAGGTTTTAATTTAGAGATCCGCTTGGCGATAAAAGTAAAAATATATGGACCAGTCAGGGTAAATCAATTTGACGGTTGCAGATTGACTGAATGGTGTAATGAAGGAGAAAGTAGGAATAAGGAAGCAGAAATAGTAGCTAGGTTAGTAAAAGATAGATTAAGCAGTGGAGAAATACAGGACTGACAGAACGAGAAAGATGGAACGCCGTCACTAAAGTGGTGCCAGAAAGTCAAAGGAGAATTGGGGGGGGGGGGTCAGAGGCAATATTACAGCATTGCCTATAGTAAATGCGGTAAGGCTTCAATGTTTTATTATCACTATTTACCTTTTTCCCAGAGGCCCTTCATATGGAAGGGATGGTCGTATAAACTTCGGAGGAGGCTCTTTCGATTAGAAATTGGATGTTTTAGAACCCTTTTTAAAATTAGATTGAATGGAGAGCAACTAGCTCCCCCCCCCCTTTTGTTTTGAGATAGTCATTTTGTTCAAAATAGCCCAAAGATCAGTTAAAAAACACTCTGGTATCGACACAACCCCCCAGAGCCCAGAGATGACTGTTGTTATTCATGCCTCAGGGACATATAAGGTTTTTATGAAAGAATGGTCTTATAAACTTTGGAGGAGGCTCCGTTCATTGATTATTGAAAGTACCAGCTCCCTTTTTAAGAGTCAAAAATGATCCGAGGGCAACTAGCCCCTTCCCAAGCCCTGTTTTCCCAAATACATCTGATCCAAATTTGAGATAGCCATTTTGTTCAAAATAGTCTGAAGATCATAAAACAATATCTCCAGGTTTGAAACAACCCCCAGACCCCAGAGGCAAGGGTTGCAAGTTATGCCCAGGATCACATAAGGTTTCCATGGGCGGTCACAAAAAAACTTCGAAAGAGGCTGATTTTATCGGAAACTGAAAAATCTAATTCCCTTTTTATGAATCGAAAGTGATCAGGGGGCAAGAATTCCCCATGTAATAATTTCCCCAAATGTGTCCGATCAAAATTTTGAGATTGCTGTAGAACTGGATTTCAGTAGAACTGGCTTCTCTTACGCTCAATCCTAATGAAATATACCAGAATATGATGAAAATAATTAGGTTTGGCAGGTTAGGTTAATTGTCTCTTTTTCAGTCCTTGGCAAATTCCAAATTTTCGTTTATCAAATAAGGATAAGACATTAGCTAAAGCTCTATTATCAGCTGAATCGAATGCTTTCTCATAATCTGGGATGCTTAATACTAAAGATGTTAGGCCACTTAAACTCTTTTAAGTGGTCTAAATTTCGAGAATTTGGTTGACACCTTTTTAAAACCGCACCGTTCTTCTCTTAAAACTTTGCTTACAGCATCTTTCAGTCTAAAAGGTATCAAAATACTAATTAACTTGCTACCTGCGTAAACCAGGCTAATTCCTTTACAATTATCACACTCACTCTCATCACCTTTCTTATACAGAGGTTTCATTAGGGTTTTCCTAAAAGCGCTAGATACTTCCCCTGTTTCAAAAGAATGTTAAAAATCTTCAGTGACTTATCTCTAACCTATTAATCACACTATCAGAACCTAGGGCATTATTGTTTTTGAATGATTTTAGTATTATCGCTAATAATGCCTCACAAAATAAATCTTCCTTCGCATCCAAGATGTTACAAACGTTTTCATTTTCCTTTATATCTTTTCCTCGAACTCCATCTTGGCTTATGACATTCTAAAGATGTTCTGCCCATTTCTCTTTAACTCTTTCCTTATCACTAATTTTAGCCCCATTCCGATCTTTAACTGGGACAAGTCCAGATTGACTAATCCCTCTCAATTCATTAACATGCCAGTATAATATTTTACTATTATGCCATCAAGTTGCATCTTCCAAAAGTTTGGCAATGCTATCCATGGTCTCCACTACAACCTTCATAAGTGAATATTCCAACACCTTTTTCACTTCCCTTACATTCCTCCTATTTTCATATGTTCTATCACTCAGATAATTCCTGTACAAGCCCCTTTTCCTTTGTATTAAACATAAAGCCTCTTCACTAGTATTCCTATCTGTGATCCTATTTTTTTTCGCCTACTACACGATCAACAACTTAACAAAATATTTCCTTAAAATTCTTCCATCCATCCTCTACATTTTAAATTTTAAACTCTCCTGCTTAGTATTCTACTCTTCCTGGAAATTTTCTCTCAAATTTTCATCCTGGAGTCTACCAACATCATAAATTCTCAAAGGTATTTACCCTTCCGAAATTTAAGCTTTAAATTAACCATAGGTACCACTAGATGGTGATCTCTACTTTTTACATTAGTAACATCACTCCTATATAGCCTATTATATTGTATTGATCCTGCCAGTCTCCGTTTTAACTAACATAATCAATAAGGTTAGGTGTCCTACCATCATGTGAATACTGTGTACTTATACCAGTTATTAGTATAATACTAATAACTTATGGACTTCTAACGAACAAATACTATGACCAAACACTAAACTGGCCCCAAGCTTTCATGTAGCAACTAGTCTTTCTTTGAAAACTTATTTTCTGAAAGGTTTTTAAAACTAATTTTGGATCTGTTATCTTTATGTTTATTGTAATTATTTATTTTGATTTCTTTTAGTTGTGTTTTTCTTTTACTCTTTAATTGTATTTTCCTGCCATTTTAAGTTTGAATTTTTTGGCTATTTAATTTCTTCGAAAAACTTTTTTTCCGAAAGGTTTTCTTAAAAATTGATGCACAGATTTATGAATGCTACTATGGCTTGATAAATAAATGTTAAAACAAGCAAAAATTAAAGCGAATAATTAATTAAAACTAAAATGAAAAAAAACTTACCACAAACAAAAGTTGGGCTACCACCAGCTAAACTTTTTAAAAGCCACATCTTCATTTTTTCTTTACAGAAAATTAGCATCATAAGGGTTTTGCTGAAACTCAAAAATCTTTTTTGTCAATCAAATTATAAAATATTTTGGTGCTTTTACAATGAGAGCAATCCTAAGTCAGGCTAAGTCCCCTAGGTGGGTCCATAGAAAGACTATGTTATTGTTGACTAAGCATATAAAGAGTTGTAATCTGCATAACATTCTCTGATTTTTTTCTTTAGGTTATAATGTATTGAATTTTATATTCATTGTATTGACCTTTCTATTTCGTATTAATGTTTCCATTTATATATGTTTTAATTGTAGTAACTGCATTAACTTCTATTTTTATTGTATTGACTTTTTTATCTATTTATTTATTCTTGTATTTTAGCTTTATTTAAATCTGAGTATGTTTCTTTTCACAGATATTTTAAGCAATATTAGCAGAACAGAGGTGTGATATACATACTAGTGCCAGTGAATTAAGCAATAATACTCTGTATAACGTCCTAGTACTCTCCCAAGATATATTAAGTGTGTAAGTGTGTAATTTTATTTGTGTGTTTTTTCAAAGTGATGTGGCTTCACAAGCCCAAATATCAAAAGAGGATCGCACGTATACGTGCGGTTGATTCGCTTAAACGTCAACTAAACAACAACAAACAACAACAACAACTTAAAAATCGTTTCTTGTATTATTTTATTTTAGCCTTTCTTAGCCGTTGCTGCTCAAAAATATTCATTGGAAGGATGTATATTTTCTTTCCTTGTTTTTGGAATTTGAGAATTTTTCTTATAAAAAAATAATTTGATGTCAGTTTCAAAATATTTTCTCGTGGTATATCTTAATTTTTTATTTGAATTCAAACTGAATGGAGACGCACCCTCCGAAAAAAAATCAGTGATAGAGTCACCTATGAACAATTTTCTGTAGATGATAGTATAACCGAACAAGCAAACAAATTTAAAATCTTGAACCTATCCTTCAATGTTATAGCCTATACTGCAGTCTACTTTTGGTTTGTTTTGAAAATGAGTGATGGTTTTAAAGCAAGAGAAGTTGCATTAAAAGCACAGAAGAAGCTGCTCAGTAAAGTGTCTAATAAAACAATTGCCAAAGCTTTCATTGATGAGTCAACTGGATTTTTGCTGGATAACTTATACAGGATATGTAAACTTCATGTAAGTCTTATATTTTGTTACATATATATGCTGTGTAAATTTTTGGGTTTTTGACTAATTGACTAGCTAAAATATGAATAGCCTATAGCTGAGCACTAAATGTGTCTTTTATTGTAATCCTGAGTCCAAATAACCGTGGCTATAGCCTAATAGTTCCTGCTGCCTCAAGTGTGCCCAGTCCCCCTAGTGGGGCTGAAATAGTCATAGGCTACATACTAAATGTGGTAAATATAGTTTTTCCTGCAAATTTATAGCAAACAGTAGGCTATTACTGGCTTTCATATAAAGTGAATATACCACTCAATGCCTTTTTTATGCTCTTTACAAATACAATAAGTGCTTCTACTGGAAATTCAGATTTAAGCACTTTTTGACCTCTTAATTCAGATTTAAGCACTTTTTGACCTCTTAAAAATGACGTTATATTATCCACAAGCACTGATTTTCCATGATTAAATTGGATAAATAAATTTTATCAATGTTATGGCATTTTCTTCATCCTTGTTGCTGAAAGTTCAATTAAAGCATGTGTTTTTGGTTGTTTATTACAAAATAATAGGATATTTGAAATCACAAATCTGCAATAGCTTAGAAACAAATTTAGGCTATATTTGCTCATCAGGGGGTGGGGGTAAAGCATAGCATATATTAAATACATAAACTAACCATTGCGGTATTTAATATAGTTGAATTTGTAGCAAACAGTATAACTGGCATTTGTAATAGCTGGCTGGCATATTTTTGACCAAAAACACAAGCTTTTATTTAAAATTCAATGTCAAGGAAGAAGAAAACACCATAACATTGATAAAACTTATTTATCCAATTTAATTGTGGAAAATCACTGCTTGTGGATAATGTATCATTAAAAAAAATGGATTTATAATGAAACAGTAAGTTTGAGTCCAATGTTTTAAAGTCTGAGATCAATGTTTTAAGCCTTTTTTATCCCCCATATTTAGACCATTTTTAAGAGGTGAAAAAGTGCTTAAATCTGAATTTCCAGTGGAAGCACTTATTGTATTTGTAAAGAGCATAAAAAAAGGCATTGAGTGGTATATTCACTTTATATGAAAGCCAGTAATACTGTTTGCTATAAATTAACCATTTTTCCATTAGGCTTCTTAGCTACATTGTAAGTGAATAGGCCTAGTCTACACCATTTAATGCATCTTTTCATATCCTTTCTAAATGCAATAGGCTAGCCTATTTGCTTCCTTTGCTAATTTTATTGGGTAAAATTCTAGTTAATTGACTTTTGGCTATCTTGGAAATGGGTTAGGTTAGGAAAATGAAACTTTCAGGGATGAGTCTAAAGGCTAAAGTATGTCCCAGGAAGATATTTCAATGTACCCACCTCCACTCCTTCTCCCTCTAGAGGGCCCTGACCTTTAATGACCTTAAAAATATGTGTGTTATAAAAGTGAAACCTTGCAAAATAGATCTTTTGCTTGAATGAAGTACAACAGAATTCTTTTCAGCTTCACAGCTTTGCTCAATGCCAATTCATGAGGTTTTAAAGATATGCAAATACATTTCCTAAATTTTGAGAATAAAAACATTTATATGGCTCAGAATTCTACTCAAATAGCAGGAATTGCATTTTCAGAACTAAAGGTAGAGAAAAGGCAACTGGTAACTGAAAATTAAGGTTAAATGTTGTTTTGTCAAAATTTCAATAGTATCATGTTAGCAAATGTCAGGGCCCTCTAGAGGGAGAAGGAGCAGAGGTGGGTACTTCAAAATACCTTCCTGGGACATATATTAGCCTTTAGACTCATTCTTGAAAGTTTCATTTTCCTAACCTAACCCCTTCCTGAGATAGCCAAAATTCAATCAATTAGAATTTTACCTTTTATTATGTAAACCTTAAAGCAACATGTTTTTCCTCACTAAAATATGGTTAGACTAAGATATACAGTAGCTACATAGTAATATGTTTTGGAATCAGCATACAGTTGGGTAGGTGTTAAGAAAAAAAAACTATGAAATTCCAAAAACAATTTTTGAAAATCTTAAACTACTTACTTATACCATTGCTAATGCACTTCACTTTACTCCCATTATTGCTTATGGGCAAATATATAGCTCAGATTACACATTTTCTATTTCTTGATTTTGTCAGTGTTACCTTAAATTAAATTACCTTAAATTGCAGCTTGGAGCAACCTAAAGATTTTTTCTTGTAGAAACTCCAGAGTTGATAATACACAACACATAGTTGAATATGTACACTTGACTAATGGTTTGATGTTGCTGATTCAAGTGCTTCCCAGTTATACTTCTGTTCTTTTGTTGACCATTTGTTGTCAAGATGGTTCAAACTGTTTGTGGTTTGGGCAGCAACAGTATCTGGCTGTAATTTGTTCCAGAGATTGGCAACATGGTTGGTCAGAAAATGGGTACATTGCTGCTTTGAAGAGAAATGCCATGGATAACTGCAAGTTATGTCCCCTTGTACAAAAATCCTGAGACACCAGAGGAAGGAGATTAGGAAGTGCCTTTGAAGTAATAAGTTTATGAACCAGAGTGGCATCACCCTGTCTTTTTCTATAAACCAGAGTTGGGAGTTTCAGCTTGCATAGCCTTGTAGGGTAAGGGAGTTCATGCAGTCCACTCACCATCTTAGTGGCTCTTCTCTGGACATCTTCAAGAATATTAACATCTTTAAAAAAGGGTCATGCAAGGACCATACCTGTCTCCAGCCTTGACCAAACAAGTCCTTTGTACAAAAGGCTCAGAAATTTAGGAGAATAGGAGGAAGTCGTTTTTTTTATGAGCCCTAGTGAGAAGCTTGCTGATGCTGCTGCCTTCTTTGCATGAGTGCTAAATTTAAGATACTTGTCAACAATTACTACTAGGTCATGTTCTTCCAACACTGGAGAAAGGGACTGACTGTAAAGAGAGTAAGTTGTATTGATATTCTTGTGTCCAAAGTGTAAAACATGGCATTTTGACACATTGAAAATGAGTAGCCAAAATTTTGCCCACATGCTAGGGAGATCAAGGTCTTTCTGAAGTTGGGAAGTATCCTCATGAGTGCTAGCTGGACAAATTACCTTGGAATCATCAACATATAGCATCATTTTGCTTTTAAGTGCTAGAGGAGCATCATTTATGAAAATATTGAACATGGTGGGGCCAAGCACACTACCCTGTGGAACCCCACTGATAACAGGCTGAGAGGAGGAGAGGATAGGATTGCCATCTGCATCAAATAGTTTTACATGCTGAACAGGATTCCTCAAGAAATCAAGAATCTATTTAAGAATTTGTTCCTCCAAACCAATAGATTGTAGCTTAAGCTCCAGTCTCTTATGACAGACTTTGTCAAATGCTTTTGAAAATTCAAGAAGGATCTTATCAACAGGGATTCCCAATCCCAGTAGTTATGTAATACAGTCATATGACTTGAGCAGATTAGTATCAACTGATCTGTTGCTTTGGAAACTGTGTTTAGAGCTGTTGAGAAGATGATTCTGATCAAGATTCTCAATAACTGCTTTGTTGACAATACATTCATGAAGCTTAACAACAACAGAAGTAATACTAATAGGCTGGTAGTTTTCTGCGGAATCTTTCCTTCCGTTATTGTGAATGAGGGTAATAGGTGCCACTTTTCACTAAACAGGAAGCCTTGAGCTATCAACAGATTATATAAAAAAAACTAGTTTTTTAAACTGAAATTAAGGAGCGACATTAAAACTTAAAACGAACAGAAATTACTCCGTATATGAAATGGGTTGTCCCATCCGCAATCCCTCGCTCTTTACGCTAAAGCTTTTAATTGTTTTAAAAAGCAGAATTGTGGCAAAGAGTCAAACTTTAGCGTAAAGAGCGGAGGGGACAACCCATTTCATACACGGATTAATTTCTGTTCGTTTTAAGTTTTAATGTCACTCCTTACTTTCAATTTAAAAAACTAGTTTTTTTATACAATTTCTGAACGTTTTTCAATTAATGCATGTTTGATTTTGGCTCTCCACACATAAATTATTAAAATGAAATTTGCATATTAATTCCTTTTTTGGCTAAATGGCTTTCTCTTAGTTTTGATCAGACGATTTTGAGAAATAAGGGATGGGGAAGGAGGCCTAGTTGCCATGCAATTTTTCGGTTACATAAAAAGGCAACTATAAATTTTAATTTTTAACGAATTTTTTATTAGTAAAAAATATACCTAACTTAAGAATTAACTTACATAACAAACTTTTATATTCATTAATTTTTATTATATATATGAGGGGGTTTGTACCCTCGTTAATACCTCGTTCTTCACACTAAATCGTAAGTTTTGTCATAATTCTTTAAGAATGACCCCTGAATCAGAAAGGCCGTAGAATAAATAGTTGAAACTACTAAAAATACTATAGCATAAAGAGCGAGGTATTTATTTCCTCCTAAATACCTCGCTCTTTATGCTAAAGTATTTTTAGAGCCCCTCATATGCGTAATAATCTCTGTCCGTTTTAAATTTCAATGCTACTCTTTACTTTCTATTGAAAAAAAATTCCATGTTTATTTTTTCATTGTTTTTTTTTTTTTATAGTTATTTTAGAAAATCCTGCGCCCTTTTCATTGAATTTCTGTTCCCCCATGACATATTTCTCCAAGGAAAGATCCTCCCACTTAGCCCCCTCCCCTCAATCCCAGCCCCAAAACCAAAAAAAAATCCCCTGAAAACGACTGTACACTTGCCAATAACCATTATTGTATGTAAACACTGGTCGAAGTTTGTAACTTGCAGCCCCTCCCCCAGGGACTGTGGGGGAGTAAGTCATTCCCAAAGACATAGTTATTATGGTTTTTGACTATGCGGAACAAAATGGCTATCTCAAAATTTTGATCTGTTGACTTTGGAGAAAAAATGAGCGTGGGAGGGGGCGTAGGTGCCCTCCAATTTTTTTGGTCACTTAAAAAGGGCACTAGAACTTTTCATTTCCGTTAGAATGAGCCCTCTTGCGACATTCTCGGACCACTTGGTCGATACGATGACCCCTGGGAAAAAAAAAAAACAACAAACAAACAAATAAACACGCACCCGTGATTTGTCTTCTGGCAAAAAACACGAAATTCCACATTTTGTAGATAGAAGCTTGAAAATTTCGCTATAGGGTTCTCTAATACGCCGAATGCGATGGTGTGATTTTCGTTAAGATTCTGTGACTTTTAGGGGGTGTTTTCCCCTATTTTCTAAAATAAGGCAAATGTTTTCAGGCTCGTAACTTTTGATGACAAAGACTAAATTTGATGAGACTTATATATTTAAAGTCAGCATGAAAATCTTATTCTTTTGATGTATATTTTAGCATCAAAATTCCGTTTTTTAGAGTTTCGTTTACTATCGAGCCGGGTCGCTCCTTACTACAGTTTGTTACCACAAACTGTTTGATTTTGGCTCTCCACACATAAATTATTAAAATGAAATTTGCATATTAATTCCTTTTTTGGCTAAATGGCTTTCTCTTAGTTTTTATCAGACGATTTTGAGAAATAAGGGATGGGGGAGGAGGCCTAGTTGCCATGCAATTTTTTTCGGTTACATAAAAAGGCAACTATAAATTTTAATTTTTAACGAATTTTTTTATTAGTAAAAAATATACGTAACTTAAGAATTAACTTACGTAACAAACTTTTATATTCTTTAATTTTTATTGTGTATATGAGGGGTTTTGTACCCTCGTAAATACCTCGTTCTTTACACTACATCGTAAGTTTTGTCCCAATTCTTTAAGAATGACCCCTGAATCAGAAAGGCCGTAGAATAAATAGTTGAAATTACTAAAAATACTATAGCATAAAGAGCGAGGTATTTATCTCATCCTAAATACCTCACTCTTTATGCTAAAGTATTTTTAGAACCCCTCATATGCGTAATAATCTCTGTTCGTTTTAAGTTTCAATGCTACTCTTTACTTTCAATTGAAAAAACTTTCCCATGTTTATTTTTTCATTGTTTTTTTTTATAGTAATTTTAGAAAATTCTGCGCCCTTTTCATTGAATTTCTGTTCCCCCATCACATATTTCTCCAAGGAAAGATCCTCCCACATAGCCCCCTCCCCTCAACCCCACCCCCAAAGCCAAAAAAATCCCCTGAAAACGACTGTACACTTGCCAATAACCATTATTGTATGTAAACACTGGTCGAAGTTTGTAACTTGCAGCCCCTCCCCCAGGGACTGTGGGGGAGTAAGTCATTCCCAAAGACATAGTTATTATGGTTTTTGACTATGCGGAACAAAATGGCTATCTCAAAGTTTTGATCTGTTGACTTTGGAGAAAAAATGAGCGTGGGAGGGGGCGTAGGTGCCCTCCAATTTTTTTGGTCACTTAAAAAGGGCACTAGAACTTTTCATTTCCGTTAGAATGAGCCCTCTTGCGACATTCTCGGACCACTTGGTCGATACGATGACCCCTGAAAAAAAAAAAAACATGCACCCGTGATTTGTCTTCTGGCAAAAAATACGAAATTCCACATTTTTGTAGATAGGGGCTTGCAAATTTTGCTATAGTGTTCTCTGATACGCCGAATGCGATGATGTGATTTTCGTTAAGATTCTGTGACTTTTAGGGGGTGTTTTCCCCTATTTTTTAAAATAAGGCAAATTTTTTCAGGCTCGTAACTTTTGATGTCAAAGACTAAATTTGATGAAACTTGTATATTTAAAATCAGCATGAAAATTTGATTCTTTTGATGTATAGTTTAGCATCAAAATTCCGTTTTTTATAGTTTCGTTTACTATTGAGCCGGGTCGCTCCTTACTACAGTTCGTTGCCACGAACTGTTTGATAGTCTGATGAGCTTTGAAAGTGGGTATGCTATTTCTGTTCTGCACTCATGCAAAAGACAGGGGTGGAGGCCATCTGGCCCTGCAGACTTATTTACATCCAACAAAGCAAGCTGTTTCAAAACAGACTCCTCAGTTAGCTTTAGAGGTGGTATTGGTTGAGTAACAGTATATGAGGGAGGAGCTGACTAGCAGTTTCTGGTATGAAAGTTGATGCAAACTGGTTATTTAGGATCTCAGCTTTAATAGCTGGGTCTGAAACTGTCTGATCATGATGGGTCACATCAGGGACAGAGTGCCCATTTCAACATTTAACAGAAACATACTGCCAAAACAGCCTGGGGTTATTTTTTATATTTTCAGCTAACTTTTCTTCATGACTCCTCTTCAGTTGTTTGATAGAATTGGTGGCCTCATTCCATGCCTTTTGATTCTTCTGATAGTTTGCAGCTGTTTTCTTTTTATTTTAAAGCGTTTCCAGGTTCAATTCTTCCTATTCAGTAGTTTGCTAGTTAGACAAGTCATGAAGGGTAGTGTTTTTGCCTGTTTCCTCCAAAATGTTCTACTGTGAGCTTTTATAAAAACTAGCAAAAAAGCTTTGAAATTCTGCCAAGATTCTTTGATGTCTGAAGTGACTATGGTATCCCAATCAAAGTCAGCAAGTCTCTCAGAGATACACTTGTTGTGTTGTTTAGGAAGAGGTTGAGTAGTAGCCAAGCACAGTTCTGTGAGGATAGCAGCATGATCACTGTTACCAATAGGGGCAATAAATTCATTTTTAGTCCACAAATCTGGATTATTAAGAATAACTAGGTACAGTATGTTAGATGTTTGACCATCTCTGTACCATGTAGGTTGGTCAACAGTTTGGAACAGTAAATGTTCAGACAGGCAAGTAAGAAATGGAGACTCCTGTTCTTTGGCTGAAAAACCAGAACCATCAACCCACTCATAATCAGGAAGATTGAAGTCACCAAGAATCACCACATGTTGGTTGCAAGAGTCCTTGATAATATCAGAAATAATATTAGCAAGATATTGTTCAGATTCAAGGAAAAAGGGAGTATTAGGACTATGATAAACCACCCCAAGTGCTATTGTAGAGTTACCAGGCTGCAGTCTAACCCAGACATTCTCAACCCAAACACAGCAGTAGGAAGAGGGAATCGAAGTGCTCACCTGAAGACTGCTTTTGACATATATTCCAACACTTGTCCTGCAGGCAGTGGACTCAATGTTAGATATGAGTTGGTACCCACTGATTTCAAGTACTTGGGCTGTTAGCGGCTGTCTCACATTTTTGGGGCATATCTCAGATATGGCTGCAATATTGACTGTTTCTTTTGCTAGGCGGAGATGGAGCTCTGGAACCTTGTTGCAAAGGCCATTGGCGTTCACACTAAGAATCCTTAATTTTCCAATATCATTTGCATGACAAGTTGCACTTTTGGTTGTGCTCTGCAGAGATGATTTAGTTGCAAAAATTACACCAGCAGAAAGAGGTTCAGTTGATGAAGCACCAGAAGAAACTGTTGAATTAGCACTAAAAAATGGGAAATACTTGAAGACAGCTCACTAATACATGAAACATCATCATCAACTGAGACAAACAAACTATTTAGTCTCATCTGGTGACAATAGTCTGTCCAGATGATTAACATTACAGCTTAGTCCAGAATCATCCCTTGCTGTGGAACTGCAGTCTGCAGCAGGTCTGCGTCGTTTTTTATGACGATTTCCAAGTTCCTGATTGCAAGATTATTTTTTCACCTGACGCTGTCCTCTCTTTCAGTTGCTAAACAAGCTCTCTGTGTTTAAGGCAATCCTCCCTGGACTGGTTGGATCGAAACTGGATGCCTCCTCTGAGTTCAAACGATTTCTGAAATGTTCAGACGATCAGTCTATGGGTATTAAGTTCAATCAAAAGAATAACATATAGAAAAATGCATGGTAAATATTGCATAATTCACATAAATGACCTATAAATAAAGTGGACATACAACTCAATGCCTTTTTTATACCCTTTGTGAATATAATAATCATTTTTGGCTCAAAATTTAATTTTAACCTAAACTTTCTAACCTTATCCAAATATAGGCTACAGGCCATATTATATATTTCTCATGTGTTTTATTGATTCTCAAATTTGTCACTGTTGGTTCAATTTATGGGTAAACCATTTTTAACAAGAGTTACACTAACTGAGGTATATAAGCTTAATCTAAACTAAGAGAAAGAGGTCTTATCTTTGAGGGTCCATAAGTGCTTAAAATTGAATTTATGCTGATAATAATTATTATATTCAGAAGGAGCATAAAAAGGCATTGTGTGGTAAGCTCACTTTATTCATAGGTCATTAATGTGAATTATTTAATATTTAGCATCATTTGGGCTATATATTTGCACCTTAGGGGGTTGGGGTAAAATAAATTCCTGAAATTCCTAAAATAAAAACACATTTAGGAATGATATAAGTAAGTGTTTTAGGACTTTTAGAAGTTGCTTTTAAAAGTTGCTGAACTTAAAAGTGCTTCCTCCTGAACAACCTCAACTGTACATTGATACCTGTCATCGTTTCAGCAGTTTAATCACTAAAAAATCTATATTATTCCACCTAGAAAGTAGATTGCTTTGTCATTGTTTTTTTTTTTCAAGTTTACTTTACTGCACTTTACTGAAAACAAATTATATTTAAATGTTTCTACTTTTTTGACTTTAATATATCAAAAATTATTATAAATTTAAGGGATAAATATCAGCATTTATATATTAAACTATCAGTCCTAATTCATTTGCTGTTGTTTTTCAGTAAAGTGCAAATTATGTTCTAGTCTTCAGAAGACATGTGGGATGTCAGCTCTACTCATGTTAATTTCTCTTTGTTTTGAGTTTGACTTGGTTATTTGTTGTAATTTCTTTTTGTTTCAAGTTTTGTTTACTTATTGATAGTGATTTGTGGTAGTCTAATGCTGGGAAAACTTTTTGACTTTATCTCTGCTCATTTTTAGTTTAACAGAACTTTTTACTTTTCTTTGAAAAACTTATTTTGTGAAAAAAGTTTAGTAAATTAATTTAGGTTTGTTTTTATTGGCATATTCTTTTTCACAGAAAAAGAAAAAAACATTTTAAATCTTTTTCTTGAACAGTTTGTGGTAACAAACTATAAGTAAGGCATGACTCAGCTCAATAGTAACTAAAACTCAAAAAAATAATAATAGTGTTTAATTTAGTTTCATGCCTCCTCTAGTTGACCTGAAATAGAAAACTTGATACCATTTGCAAAAAAATCTGTCTATGCTCTTTGACAGATTGGATACACTTACACTATTTTGATTTGGTTAAATTTTAAGAGCAGAAGTAATAACAGAAGTACCCCCAAAAGTTTGAACATAATACTCTCAGTCATTCTTGGGATACAGCTGAGATACATTATTGACCATTAGCATTAGCACAGTGCATTTTGATTTAATCTCAAGGCAACATTTAGTTTTTAAATATAATGGGCAAACTCATAACTGTGGAGGGTTGGCCTAGGCAATAGCCCAAGAGATACAGTTACAAGACAATTCAGCTATGCTGAACTAAATAGCTATCTTAAATTTTGATTGGAAGTGTTTGGAAAATTATGAGCTAAAGAAGATTGCCCTCCAATTACTTTTAACTCTTAAAAAGGGTACTAGAACTTTGAATATCCAACCAAATTAGCTCCTTTAAAATATCAGTGATACTTGCTATGATAGAGCAGTGCTGTCTATAATATTGCTATATCAAAATTTTCATTGGAAGTGTTCGGAGAAATGAAGGACACGGGAGGTATTTGCCCTCCAATTAAGTTTAACTATCAAAAAGAACACTAACCCTCTTAATTTCCTATTGAATGATCTTTTTTTGAAGTTTCTATGTCAACGCTTTCTATAAAAAAAAACCTTATATGGCCCCAGGGCATTACTTACAACCTTCGACTAAACTTGAACAAAATGACTATTTCAAAAGTTCAATTGGATGTGTTTTGGGAAAGGGTGGGCGTGGGAGGGGGTTAGTTGCCCTCCAGTCACTTTCAAATATTAAAAAGGGCACTAACTGTTTCAATTTCCAATCGAATGAGCCCTTTTTGAAGTTTCTGCGACAACTCCTTTGATATGAAGTGCCCTGGTCTGAGGGCTGTAGGGGGGGGGGGTTGTCATCCTCAAATACATAATTTCCAGAGCTTTCAATTACGTTGAACAAAATGGCTATTTCAGAATTTTGATTGGATGTGTTTTGGGAAAGGGTGTCCGTGGAAGGGGGGGGGGTATTTGCCCTCCAATCACTTTTGACTATTAAAAAGTACACTAGCTGTTTCAGTTATCGACACGACAACTCCTATTAGTTAATTATTAACTACGTAATAATTGACTACTATAAGTAGTCAATTATCGACTACAACAACTCCTTTGATACAAAGTGCCCTGGTCTAAGACAGGAAAAAAATAATGCATTGTGCCAACATCTTTCTTTACTTAGGCAGCGCTATTGCACTGCCTGTGATTCCAAATATATAAGATTCATTAAGGTTAGTGTTACCCATCAAAAGCTACAAGCCTTTGAGAAAGTGTCTTATTATCAAAAAAGGTGGGAAACACCCCCAAAAACTCAAAGAATCTTAACAAAAATTGCATCATCAGTTTCAGCATATCTGAGAACCTCACTGTCAGGGTTTCAAGCTTTCATCAGCAAAAATGTGGGATTTTCTATTGTTTTTTTTTGCCAGAAGAGAGATCATGGATATGTTTTATTTTTCAGTGGTGATTGTATCAAACCAACATCATAAGAGATTGGGAAAGGGTACATTCGAACCAAAATTAAAGCTTCTAGTCCCCTTTTTAAGTGACCAAAGAGATTCCAGGGCACCTAGCCGTCCTGCCATGTGCCTTTTCCCCCCAAAGTGATTGAATCAAAATTTTGAGATAGCCATTTTGTTCAGCCGAGTTGAGAGATCCAATAACTATGCCTTTAGTTGTAACAGGACCCCCTACAGCCCCTTTGGAAAGATCTTTAATTTATGAAATTTGCCCATTGGTTTCATACAGTGTTTGTTATTGGGAAGTGTACAGACATTTTTCGGCGGGGGAAATCTTCTGCTGGGGGTCAGTTTCCATGGGAAGAATTTTTGTGGGGAGAGAAGTTTCCCGGGATGAACTTTCCAGGGAAAATTTTAGACTGGGGGGAAGATTTTCATTGGGTTTGGAATTGTCTGGGGAATTTTTCAGTGGAGGGGGATTTTCCATGGGAAGATTTTTTAGCAGCAGAAATTCTCCGAAGGGAAATTTTCTGTGGAAGCAATCTTCCACTGGGATGAGGGGATTATTTCCAGGGAAAAAATTCCATAGAGGGGAGGGATTCCCGGATTGATCTGAAAAAAAAACGATTAGGAATTAAAGTCTTTTTTTAAATGAAAGTATGCCTAGGAGAATTTTTCAGGTGGAATCATCTGCGAGAAAGTTTCTGGGGGAATTTTCAGCAAGGATGAAATTGTTCAGAGGTAATTTTATGGGAGAGAAACTTTCTACAAAGGGGTTTCCTGTAAGGGGATGGAAATTTTCATAGAGGGAGCCAGATTTACAAAAACTTCCAGGAGCAACATTTAAACTCGAAACGAACAGAAATTATTCTGTATATGAGGGGGTGGCCTGTTGCCCTTCTCCTCAATATCTTGCTTATACTAAAGTTTGACTGTTTGTCCCGTTTTTTTTTTTAAGAACAACTTAAACACAAGTGCTGTTTAATTATAACAAGAAGCTTTTTAAAATACTTTATAACTATAATAAGAAGCTTTAAAAAACTTTAGCATATAATTTCTATTTTTTGGGTTTTCATTTATTTATTGATTTTGATTTGTGGTAGTTTTATGCTTGGAAGATTATTAAACTTTATTTCTGCTCGTTTTTGGTTTAATTTAGTTCTTTACTTTTCTTTGAAAAACGTGTTTTGTGGAAAAAAGTTTTAAATAAATTTTTGTTTGTTTTTTATTGGCATAGTCTTTTCCATGAAAAAGAAAATAATATTTTAAATCTTTTCGTTTTTTTCAAACAGTTCGTGGTAACGAACTGGTAAGGAGTGACCTGGCTCAATAGTAACCGAAACTCTAAAAAACGGAATTTTTATAACAATAGTTACATCAAAAGAATCGCATTTTAATGCTGATTTTAAATATATAAGTTTCATTAAGTTCAGACTTGCCCAACACAAGTTACGAGCCTGAGAAAATTTGCCTTATTTTAGAAAATAGGGGGAAACACCCCTTAAAAGTCATAGAATCTTAACGAAAATCACACCATCAGATTTAGCGTATCAGAGACCCCTACAGTAGAAGTTTCAAGCTCCTATCTAATAAAATGTGGGATGAGGGATGAAGCCCTCATATACGTAATAAAAACATACGAATATAGAAGTTCGTTACGTAAGTTAATTCGTAAGTTACGCATGTTTTTACTAATAAAAACGTTCATAAAAATTAAAAATTCTAGTTGCCTTTTTGAATAACCAAAAAATTGAAGGGTAACTAGGCCTACTCCCCCGCTCCTTTTTTCTCAAAATCGTCCGATCAAAACTATGATAAAGCAAATTTCTTTTTAATTATTCATGTGCGGAGAGCCAAAATCAAAACATGCATTAATTCAGAAATGTTCAGAAATTAAATAAAAAAACACACGTTTTGAAACTGAAAGTAAGGAGCGATATTAAAACTTAAAATGAACAGAAATACTCCGTATATGAAAGGGGCTGTTCTGAAATGAAAAGAAAAAATAGTACTACTTTTAACAACTCATTGCATCACCAAGCCACCTGATGTCGACACAGGTACATTTTATCAAGATAATATCTGAATTTTTTAAGGTATAGCGTGAATGGCTTGCAAAAAACCCAAAAGTACTACTACTAACAACTCACCGCAGCACCAAGTTCCCTGAGGTCGACACAGGTACAGTTTATCATGAAAATATTCTGAAATTTTAAAGTTATAGTTGGGTATGAATGGCTTACAAAAAAAATAGTACTGCTACTAATAACTCACCGCAGCACCAAGTCACCCGAGGTCGACACAGGTATGATTTATCATGAAAATATCTGAAAATTCTTAAGTTGTAGTATGAATTGTTTATAAAAAAAACACAAAAATAGAACGACTACTAACAACTCACCGCAGTACCAAGTCACCCGATGCCAACACACCTACGTTTTATCAAGAAAATTAATTTTAAAAACTTTCCACAAGACAAGTTTTTCAGAGAAAAGCAAAGAGCTCCATTAAGCCAAGAACGAGCAAAAAATAAGTCAAATGATCTTCCAAGCTTAAAACTACTACAAATCACTATCAATAAATAAATTAAACTCAAAAGGAATAGAAATTACAATAAATAGCCGAGTAAAACTCAAAACGAGCAAAAATTAACATGAGTAGGGCTGATAACCCCTTTGCTTTCCAAAGACCAGATCATAATTTGCGCTTTACTGAAAAAAAACCCAAAAAAACTAATGACCGTGGATTGTAAATTAATTTGACTGTTGATCTTAATGTAAGTAAAATTTATTATCCCCCCTCCAAAGCGAAGATTTGGGCCCTTTTTCGGTCCACCAGCTAAACAGGGAGAATGCTGCCCAGTTTCCGCCCTCCTCCACCCTCGGTCATTTTCTCTTTGAAGATATTCTTGATAAATTTATTAACAACAATTGTTAATAAATAACAACATTTTTTAGAAACAATTGCCTATGATGTAAAATTTATTTTGCTTCAAATTCCCTTCGAAATGTCGACAAGAATAAACCATACCTCGAAAGGCCGCTCAAAGTAAATGTCATTGATCAAGATACAGCTTCTGAAAGTTTTCCCCACATGTAAAATAACGATAATATTTTAAGTTTTAATTAATAAAAGTCAATTATGTGTTATTGTTGATTTTATTTTAGGCCCAAAGCAAAAAAGAAGCTGAAAAGATTGTAAAGAACATTATTAAAATAGTTGTGAAAGTTGGATTCCTGGCCAAAAATGATCAGTTTGGTAGAGAAGAATTAATTGTGGCTGAGAACTTCAGGAGAAAATTCCATTCGTTATGCATGACGGTAGTGAGCTTTCATGAAGTTGACTTCAGCTATGATAGGACCTTCCTGTTGAAGGCAAGTAACTTCGGCTGTATTTGAATCTCAAGAAATCTTTTGAATCGCTCATGATTTAATCTAGACGTATTGTTACTTGTTCATCCTCTTAGAGCGATTATCTACATGCATAAAACGAGAAACTTACGTGTCTACATAATTTTATTTCAAGAGGAAAGTTATCCTAAACAACCATAATATACTTAGTCTTTAAAGTTTCGTTAAGTTCATTATTTTGAATCTAGCGCTATCGACATCCTTTCTAAAACGCAGCTAAAATGTAAATTCATCGAACTTATTGAACAATGTTATTCAAATATTTTCAATTACGATGTTGATTATGTTCAATGAATATAAATTCATTTAAATGCTCTTGTACATATCCCAAACGTATCCCAGCCAAAAATATGCATATTGACAAATAAAAAAGGAGCAAGAATTGAGAATAGGGTTGGAAAGAATCCAAGTTATATCCATATAGCACTTTTATGTGCCGTTTATTCCAAAGCTATAATGCTAGTTTAGCCTGTTCAATATCCTGTTATATCCTATGACACGGCTAGTTTAGCCGTGTCATAAATATTTAATACTACCTTAAATCAATCAATACTCCGTTTAATCCAATATTCTCCACCCTAGAGAGCAACCTTATTGTTGTTATCGTGTTTTGGACGTTGTAGAGTGTTGATTCTCCGGATTATAGTATTGTCACTAATAAGTCATGCAATTTGAGTCAATATTGCCCTTGTACTACTTACCTGCTTGTACTTGCAGCATGATCAGGCGTTTACGCCTGACCCCGCATCCAAACAAAGCTTCCGAATAAGGGCCTTCCATGATGGCCGTTCTTGTGCCTATTCGTTGGCAACCTTTAGCCAGCGCTTGTCCCATTTTGTGCCGAGTATTCAGAAACCTCCAGCAGGCTCCTGATCTCGGCTAACGAGCGACCACCAGTTTTTTAATGGCCCTCCCTCCTTGTCTTCTATACCATGTTGATAAGGTAAAAGAGAAGTATCTGTATGATAAGACATTCTTTAGAAAGACGCAAAACACGTCCAAACCAGCCGAGCCATCGCAGCTTGGGTGATGCTTCAGATTTTGCCGATGTTGAAACAGTGTTGGTAGATATCGTCCTTCGAACTGAGATCTGATACACGGAAGCGTAAAATTTAACGTCTAACGTAAATTCAACTTTCTATGGTGGAATTTTTCATGGAGGGATTTTCCACGGAGTCATGGCGTATTTCCTGGGATTATTTGGAAAACGATCAGAAATAAAATAAAAAAACAGTTTTTTCTACTGAAAGTAAGGACCAACTTTAAAACTTAAAACGAACAGAACTTATTCTGTATATAAGGGGGCTGTCCCTCCTTAACACCCCGCTCTCTGCGTTAAAGTTTGATCTTTTTTCTCAATTCTTTAAGAAGGATTACTAAAACACAAGGGCCGTGTAATTAGAATCAGAACCTTTTTTGAAAGTTCTTCAACAGTTTTAGCGTGAAGAGAGGGGTATTGCTGTGGGGGCAGCCCCCCTCATAAACGGAATAATTTCTGTTTTTAAAATTTTAATGTGACTCTTTTATTTCCAGTAGAAGAAACTTGTTTTTTTTTTATTCAATTTTTTGAAGAGATCATGTTTTTCGACTCTGCACCATTTAAGGATTTTAGCGCCGTACTATTGATTGGTTCTGTCTGGGAAGTGATAAAAACATCCGTTTCGATGCATTTTCTTGTTTGAACTACAATGTTTATAGTTGTTTTACATACAACCTGCAGATTATGCTATGCATAGTATTATTCTATGTCATTCAGCAATGCACATCTCAGCATTTTACCTTTTGTTTAAATTCTCAGAGCCAGATCACTCTTGCAACCATTAACATAATTTTTACTCCAAAGAAATTACAAACATATCCTTAGTTTTCCGATATATATTAAAAGTTTCTGGTCAATGGTTCCTTAGAAATTCTTACAAGACCATTTTCCGTGAGTTCAAGGGTGGCTTGTTAAAGTGTACTTTGGTTACGTTTATGTTGTACTATGTGTATGTAGGTGCAATTGAATTTCAGTAGTAAACTAGGGGTATAAAAGTATACGAAGGTCTTAATACCCGTATTGCATTTATCAGGTTCATTTATTTTTCAATTATATATACTTAACATACTACGTATACCAATATCTGGCAGAGAGACAAGCTCGTTTTTTACAGCTAAAACAATTAAAGTAATAAATAACGAAATATATGGATAATCAATCAAAGAAAGAAAAACAGGAACAAATAATAGGCATAATAGTAATTACTCACCAAGCCACAGCAGACATCCCACCAGACGATAAAGCAATGGGAGAACAAGAAGAAAATAAAGACCAGAGAAAAAGACCCAAAAATAAACACTAAACTTGTTCTTAGTTTGAAATCGATATCTGCGAGTTGATATTTACTAAATTGGTGAATATGTCTGTGTTTAAGGCATTGAATAGCATTTTATTGCGATACAACCGAAAATACCTTCTGTGAGCTCGTCCAAATTGATGCTGTTGGCTTGAATATGTGGAAATACATAGCCTATGTAGCCTACGGTGGATCCTTGGACTCGGCTGTAAGCAAACTCTTCTTCACACTACACTTTCCGTCTAAGACGCAGTTCGAGACCAAGTCCAGAAAACTGCTCTACAAGTTGAAATTGAAAAAGAACGAGTAAGTAAATGGATACAGTGAACAAGTAGATGGAATAAATTCAGGGCAGGTTTTCTGGAAGAACTTAACAATTAAATTGAAAACATACCATCTCTTTATGATTCATCCAATCTGAACTTAAAAAACACCGACTAAATCCAACATGTCGAAGACATTTTTTTTTGCTGAGAAGCCAACTAGCTTTGATAGCTAAGCAAGAAGCAGTTGTAGATAAAGTAAAAAAAAGAAGCAAATTTGTATTCAGGCTCACCATGTGAATTTCTTTAACTTCAAGTCTTTATTCGAATTTTCTTCCGATTCTCATGGATCTGATTGGTCAAAAGTTAAACAATGTTGAACTGATGATTTAGTTTGAGACAGCATTCGGAACTGCCAACTCGTTCGAAGAAGAGCTTCAGACTTGATCTTGGACTGAGTCCAACCTATGAACGCTATCTACTGTAGAGCTAATTTTTTGATAAATGGAAGTTCTATACCTGAAAGGAATGCCTAGCATGCGTAACCTAAGTGTTCTTCCATCTTTTACCTCTGATCAGGATAATTATAATCTTAGCAATGCCAAAAATTGTGTTCAAGTTCCTTTTAATCCTTGTGTAAGGTCAGATTTTAATCCTTTAATTCCGAGTCATACTGTGTGGAATAAGTTGCCCGAATCAGTTCGAAGGTGCCACTCATTCGGTTTGTTCAAAAAAATGTTAAAAATTATTTGGCTTCTTAGAAGTTATTTATATATTATTTCATTGGAGTCTATTTAATCTACTTAATTTATCTAGTCTATTCAATCTATTTAGTTTTGTTTTCTGTAGAATTTATTTTATTTATATATTCTTTTCTTCTCCTGTTTACTCTTCTCTCTATGATTAAGTGATTATTTAAATTTGTTGTTGTTGTATTTTTCTTTTCTGAGTAAATGGCTCGTTTGTCTTCCCCCTTCTTTAATTTCCTTAACTGCGAGTCTCTATTTCGAAATTTTTGCCATTTCTCGTGGATCTGATTGGTCAAAAGTTAAACAATGTTGAACTGAGGATTTATTTTGAGATAGTATTCGGAACTGCCAAATCGTCTGAAGAAGAACTTCAGACTTGATCATGGACTGAGTCCAACATATAAACGCTACCTACTGTAAAGCTAATTTTTTGATGAATGGAGGTTATATACTAGAACGGAATATGCCTCGTGTTTTCATCCTCCTTCATATGGGCACCCGCGAGGAGGATGGAGGGGGGGTGACTTGGCATTTAATCTTTATTCGAGACCTGGAATGTAAAATGCAATTTTGTGGTTCATTGGCCCCTGTTGGTGTAGGATTGAGAAGAAGATAAATTAGGACTTGTCGAGAGCTAAAAAATCTTCTCTGGGGGAGGGGGGTTAAAGCTGAGGTAAAACCTATTTTATCTAATTCTTCGAAATATTTCTTTTTTAGTTCATTTTTTTTTAGCAATGAACCTTTTGGTCTTCTGACCTTCCTATATCTATGCTTGTAGGCCCTTGCCCTAATGGGGGACGGCCTTTGACATACCTGTAAATCTCCAGGTATTTGTGATCGGTTCCTCATTTTCTGTTCGTTCACTTAATTTAACTGTTTTTCAAATTTGTAGAACCTCCCTCACCCGTAATAAACTTTTATTTATGTATCGGACTGTCGATATCGTTGATATTTGTTTCATCACGTATATTTTGTGTTTCGTTATTGTTTCATTATTATAAATTATTTGTTTTAACTCGTAATATTATATGATATTACCTCAGGCCAACGCGGCCGTTCACGCTGCTCTTACATCCCATCCCCCCTTGTTGTTGCAATTCTCTTTAAATATTTCCTCATGACCTCTTTCCATCCCATTCAGGGATGACCTAATTCTCCTTTGACCTGAAATGGATGGCGAAAAGGCACAGTCTTTGGCAGTCTATCATCCTCTGTTTGTAAAGCGTGTGCTAGCCATCGTAACCTTTCTTTCACTACAGTCCTAGAAAGTGAGATATGACTAGTGTTGGCTGATGTTGAATATCGATGTTGGTATATCGTACCAAATATCAAAACATAAATATGAATATCAAAAATTGTATTATATCGGCTTTTTCTGGCATCTACCGGTGAACTATCCTGCAGAAAAGATCCAACAGAGAAAACTGTTTCGTAAACGGTCGAGAAGAAGAATATCCAGAAGTATCTAATCCATTGACTCATCTTTGCTGATACACATCATGCACAGCTGTATCCAAAAGTTGGCATAGCCTGTTTGCAAACTATGTTTAGTGAGGGTGGACTCTCAAATGTTGCTGATAAACTTCGAAAGGTTTGGTGAGACAAAATACCTTCTAGGCTTATAGGCCTTGTTCCGTCACACTCATCACGATTGCCATATAATTCAATTAGCGTTTCAAGAAATTATATGCCCTGAAGATCTTCTCCTAGTTGAGAGTAAAATATCAAGAGCCATGGATTTGGCCTTACTGCTTCTGTCACGGGTTTCCAGATTTTAAGTACGGAGTATTTAGTTTTAAGATAAACTGATCCCCTCAACTCATAAAAGTATTGTAATATGGATATCAGAAATAACTATACAAATTGTCATAAAATTAATGTCCATGTCCGCCACCAATGCCCAAGTCTCATGTACCCATCAAAAGCCGTGGAACTCTGAGAAAATTTGTATTACTTTTGAGAAAGGGAGGGAATGCCCCTAAAAAGTCAAAGAATCTTAATAAAAATCTTACCTTCAGGTTTGGCATATCAGAGAACCTTACTGTAAAAGTTTCTAGCTTCAATCTGCAAAAAAATGTGTAATTTCGTAATTTTGCCAGAAGAAGCATCACGGATGCGTGTTTAATTGTTTAATTTTTTTATTATTATTTTTTTTTTTTTGTCAGGGTGATCGTATCGAACCAATGGTCATATAAGCATTGGGAGATGACTCCCATTTTGTGACCAAAACGATTGGAGGGCAGCTACATGCCTTCCCATGTTCCTTTTTTCCCCAAATTCATCCAATCAAAATTTTGAGATAGCCATATTGATTAGCATAGTCGAAAAGTCAAATAATCATGCCTTTGGGGTTGACACGGTCCTGCAAGTCCCGGGGAAAAGGTTGTAAGTTATGAAATTTGTCAAGTGTATCCATAGAGAATTTGTTATTGGGAAATAAACAGGCATTTTTTTGGGAGAGTGAATTTTCTGCGGGTGAATTTTCTGCTGTGGGGATTATCCATAGGGAGGGAAGTTTCCGGGATGAACTTTCAAAGAGAAATCACACTCGGGGGAATTTACCAGAATTCTTATACTACATTATTTTTATTTGACTCTCTTTCTCTCCGCCAATTTAATTTTACATGTGGAGATATACCGAGGAAATCACCCTCAGAAAACTCTCAAAGGTGTTGAAAAAGTCTGGGGGATTTTTCCGTGGAGGGAGATTTTTCACAGTAGAGATTCTCTATGGGGTTGTTGCACGCGGGAGAAACTTTCTCTTGAGACATTGGGAGGGGAGAATGTCGACAAACAATTAGAGTTTATAAGGAAGACAAGTATTTTTTTCAAACAAAAGTAGGCTGAAAACAACTTTCCAGGCGGAATAGTCCGGAAGGAGTTTTATGGGGGAATTTTCAGTTGGGATGGATTTTTCTGGAGAAAGGTGGATCTTACTCGAGAAGAAATTTCTAATGAGGAATTTTCTTGGTGGGGATTTTCCATGGAGAGAAAAGGTGGATTTTTCGGCATTATTTGAAAAATAATTAGATAAAAAAAAATAACGAAAAGTAAGGAGGAACATCCAAATTTAAAATGAGCAGAAATTGTCTCATATATGAGGAGGTGGTCTTTACGCTACTTTTATCTTTTTCCAATTATTTAAAAACGATTCCTGGAACAAATGAGCCTTTTAATTAGAGTAAGGAGATTTTTAAAATATGAAAATAAATTGTGGTGCGAGGTTAATTTGGTGTACCACAGGGGTCCATGCTCAGCCCCCTTCTTTTCTTATTAGTTTTAAGTGAGCTTCAGTTCAGCAGTGATTCAAGATCCAAGCTTTAATTTGCAGATGACTTAGTTCTTTGTTCAGCAGGTAGAGATTTAAATATTATTGACAATAGTCTAAAACAAATGCAATCATATTCCACAATGAAAAGTTTGTCATACAATGCATTTGTTTATACTATTGTCAATAATATTTAAATCTCTACCTGCTGAACATAGAACTAAGTCATCTGCAAATTAAAGCTTGGATCTTGAATCACTGCTGAACTGAAGCTCACTTAAAACTAATAAGAAAGGAAGGGGGCTGAGCATGGACCCCTGTGGTACACCAAATTAACCTCGCACCACAATTTATTTTCATTTTTTAAAAATCTCCTTATATTTTAATATGATATTATTATAAGGTTACGCATCCTTTAAGGTTAAAATATTTAACGAGCTTGTCCCATATTGAGAACTTGACTCACCCTGTTTGTGATTTCCTTGTCCCCCAGAATGGCAAATGTCACTTCCAAGTTTTTCACTAGAGTTGTTACCCTTGCAAAAGACAAATTACCTGCCAATCCAAATTCAGACACCTTTTCATGTGAAAATGACCATTTTGTATCCCGATTCCCTCTAAATTAGGGATGGCTCGGTACACTGATGGCTCGGTAAAAGACGGCAAATGTGGCTCTGTATCTGTTATCCCAAGTTATTCATTGAATATAAAAAAAACTAGACTACCTGATAATACTTCCATCCTCAAGGCAGAGCTATTGGCCATAAAAGAGGCTTTAAAGGTCGTCAATATTAATCCACCGGCATCCAAAAGAGAAGTGTTGCTTTCAGACTCCGGAACCACCCAAATAATCAGACTCCGAAGCCAATATTAATCCACCGGCATCCAAAAGAGTAGTATTGCTTTCAGACTCCGAAGCCACCCAAATAATCAGACTCCGAAGCCAATATTAATCCACTGGCATCCAAAAGAGTAGTATTGCTTTCAGACTCCGAAGCCACCCAAATAATCAGACTCCGAAGCCAATATTAATCCGCCGGCATCCAAAAGAGTAGTGTTGCTTTAAAACTCCGAAGCCACCCAAATAATCAGACTCCGAAGCCAATATTAATCCACCGGCATCCAAAAGAGTAGTATCGCTTTCAGACTCCGAAATCACCCAAATAATCAGACTCCGAAGCCAATATTAATCCACCGGCATCCAAAAGAGTAGTATTGCTTTCAGACTCCGAAGCCACCCAAATAATCAGACTCCGTAGCCAATATTAATCCACCGGCATCCAAAAGAGTAGTATTGCTTTCAGACTCCGAAGCCACCCAAATGATCAGACTCTGAAGCCAATATTAATCCACCGGCATCCAAAAGAGTAGTATCGCTTTCAGACTCCGAAGCCACCCTTCAGCTCGTCTATAATATCGATGGGAGTGCCATGGATACAGACCTGAGGACAATCAGATATCAATTAATTAGTCTCCAAAATAGCCTTATTGACATCAAGTTCCAGCATATCCCCAGCCACCAAGGCATCAAATATAATATCTCAGGTAATAATATCTCATAATATCTATATAATAGGTCATAATATAATATATAATAATAGGCCATATATATATAATAGGCCATAATAGGTCATAATATCTCAGGTAACAGACCAGCTAGCTAGTAGCTTCTTGTATAATCCAATATGAAGGCCCAGACCTTCAGAGACATACTCAGAAGAAGAATTCCTTCAAAAACAAAAATGCCCACTCCATCCTTATATCCATCAAGGGTAGGTAATATTCTTTAATATAGAATCAAACGCAACTCTTCGATCCTGAGAAAAAAAGGAGTTTACTTGGCATAAACGAGCCGATCCATATTGCAGACTTTGTAACTCTATTCCAGAACCCCTGAATCACCTGATGTTTGAATGTCATTGCATCCGGCTGGAAATATATCAGTATTAGGAGAATCTTCAGTGAGGCAAACCTCCAGCCTGACATCAACGTGTTGCTGCTCTCAAGCCTACCAGCTAACAGAGACAGACATCTATACAAAAGTATTTTCAATTTCCTAAGAGATAATCATATATGCGAGAAGATCACGGAGATGGTAGCAAGACTTATTCCTGACCCCTCATAACCTGCAGATTAAAAATCTTCATAAAGCAAAAAGGAGACCAAAGCGGAATCCAGGAGGCTTGGCTTTCCAAGAAGAAGTGTGAAGAACGAGTTATTGAGGGTGGTTTAGCCCCCTCATACAAAAAACAGTTTCTGCTCTTTTGAGTTTTAATGCTGCTCCGTATTTTTAGTGAACTTTGACTTGACTTTTATTTTGACTTTTTACAGATACATGAGGGAAAAATTTAAATTTTGCTAACGCGTAGCGATTAACTACATAAACATTCCTAAAGACGTCCTAAATTAAAAATGATAATAAAAAAACGTACATAAATGTTCCTAGAAGCATCCTACACTAATTAAAATAATAACGAAATAGAAAAAAAAGACAATCACCTCCTCTCAAACACCTCCAGGGTAACAACCCTAATCCAAATACAACATCCTCCACCCTAACCCCTTCAACCCCCTTCTCCCTCCAGCCCTATAACTCACTCCAATCCCACACAAATAAAAAAAAACTAATTCCCGAAACTAATTGAAAAAAAAACAATTTTTTATTTAATCATTGAAAGGCAGAGTCAACTCTCAGGCGAAAATATTGACATGCTGCTGATTTTGAGTTGATTTTGATTTTGCTGATTTTGAGTTGATTTTGATTTTGCTGATTTTGAGTTGATTTTGATTTTGCTGATTTTGAGTAGCCGAAACTATCCAGCAGCTTATTTTTCTTTATCTTAAGCCCGAGTAATTCCAAATCAGGGCTTTTGTAATATTCATTCAAGTAATAGAACTTTTTGTATTTTATTCAAAATTTGGAAAAAAATGCGCAAAATACTCTTGAATTACAATTTTTGATATTGACTTTTGTCAAAACTTGAGTAAAAAAACTGATTAGAAATATCGAAAGCGATATATCGAATATAGCAAGCGATATATCGAATATCGAAAGTAAAAATAATGGGATATCGATGTATCATTTAATCAAATTATCGCTCAACACTTGATTGGAACACATTTTCCTAGAGCTGATTGTTTACAATTGACAGCCCAGATGTTTAGCGGATATTAGATATTAGCAGATTTTTTTTTTTAAATAAAAATATAAATATCCATTTTTCGATTGATTTGTCTGATGAAACCCGGAAAGAAAAAATAAGCTGTGGAAAATTGAGAAGGTTTTTTGGCTCTGAGATCAGCCTTCACTAATTACACTTTTGATTCTAGATAGATTTTGAAGCGACGTTAATTTAATAAATTTTTGCACATTGTAGAAGCGCGAACTAGTGAAATAGCTTAATGTTTCATTTTTTAAATATATGAAAAAAGAATAGTAAAAGTTTTACTTTCATCGATACTGTATATTCTTAATGACTTTGTAAAAAGGAGGGTTTTCATGATTCGTTCCTCCTTCTCCAAAAGTGACGGACTTACAGTGACAATTTTTATGCCCCTTCTCTTTACTTTTGGACGTGTGGTTATCTATTCCTGTCTGGCTTTATCAAGGCACATTCGCTGGTATGTAGTTCAGGGTTAGCTGGGGTAGGGTTGTAAATTTAGAAAAAAGCAAGTTCTATGATTTTTCAAAATTTTTCTTTGGGGGAGGGGATATGGGCCTGAAAGTCTTTGTCACGCAATTTCGAAATGAAAGTCACCTGCCATTTAATTTATAAAAATGAAACACTTCTTTTCTTATGTAGTTATTAAATTCATATACTCACCTCATAGTTGACAGTCACCAACGTTGGAGGTCTACCAGATTCCCAAACCGAGTTTTTGTGTGAATTATGTCCTATTTGTAGTTGAGCCAAAATACACTTTGCCATTTGTGGTTTTTAGATGCGGTTGTTGTAATGTCTCTGTGGTTTTTGCCGATATGCAGTAATCACATGTTACGTGTTTATTAGAATGACTCAGAGAACTAATAATCAACTGCAATTTGCGTATATGACTCTAGTTGTTAAAATGTCTTTTCTTTCGTTGATAAAATATGTCTGGTTTCAAAAATTGTATTCTTATAGTATAACTAGAATGTCTTACTTTTGTCTGAGTATCGGAACCCTCTAAACCAGTAACGGCACTGGTGGATCCAGAGGGCTGCCCCCATCAAGATTTTCTCCGGGGCTCTCGTTCCTTGTTTTTTTTCACGCTTTCTTAAAATAGATTTGTCAATTTGGTCAGTTAATGGTGCCATTGTCACATTGGGCCCTCCCAGATTTTGCTTACTGGTGCCCATGTCACATTGGGCTCCCCCTAAGATTTTGCTCTAGATCCGCCATTTTGGGACAATGGGTCAAAATAATTCCTGAGACCACACTGTCCAAGCAAGACAAAATAAGAAAACGTAGAAGACGAGTGAGCTAATGTCTTGGCCGAAATATTTACATTTTTCGGCGTTTTTTACTTACTGTAATTTACCTCGTTTGTCTTCTTTGTCCTACGTTTTCTTGTTTTGAGGAGTGAGTTTGGAATCATCCATGAACTCATAGACCAGGTGAAACATTGACAAAATTGAGCTATGGCTTGAAACGTAGATTAGGCAAATTTACTTTTGACTTAAAGATGGATCTTTACCCTATTTGGACGATCGATCATGAATTCAAAATTTATGCTAAATTTATCAGCTATTTTTCATCTTCCTTCGCTTGCTATAGTTGACTTACGACACCCTAAAAGAAAAAGAAAGATAATGAGTGTAAAGTTCATTGCCTATTAACGTTGTGTCGTTAGGTTTGCTGTCCAAAATCAAAACATGTTTTTTTTTTTTTAAAACATGTTTTGAGCAGTCGAAGTTTGAAGCCACTATGTCATATAGAAAATGATAGTAAATGCTGTGGTAAGTAAATTCAGGGTTCCCGCTCCTAGTGATTTCTCACTATTTCTAGTAATTTTGTATATTGCCTAAACAAACAAATCAGCACATAAATTACTAGATTATTGAAGGAAATCACTAAATTAAACAAAAAATCACTAAAATCTAGTGATTTTTTTCTGGTTGTGTTTGAACAAAGATAAATTAAAAAAGAAGACATCTAGCGATTTAGAATACGTTATCAATAGAAGAGGGATGTGCATTTTGCTCTCTGGTATTTTATCCTACTATGTATAATTGATGAGCGTCCTTCACACCGATCCAACAACGTTAGGTCGTATAACGATTACCTGATACAAATACTTTTTTGGAAATACTTTACTGCCAGAGTCAGTTGCTTTCCGATCATCACAAGAGAGAGTACCCTGTTTCGTCACTTGGCTATGGGATAGAGTTGAAATTATCTGTTTTTTTTTGGGGGGGGGCTAAGGGGACTGGTAATTTTGTCAAATGGACTTGTAATCCACCATTTTGGGACAATGGGTCAAAATAGTTCCTGAGACCACACTGGCCAAGCAAGACAAAATAAGAAAACGTAGAAGACGATTGAGCTAATGTCTTGACCGAAATATTTGCATTTTTCCGCGTTTCTACTTACTGTAATTTACCTCGTTTGTCTTCTTTGTCCTACGTTTTCTTGTTTTGAGGAGTGAGTTTGGAATCATCCATGAACTCATAGACCAGGTGAAACATTGACAAAATTGAGCTATGGCTTGAAATGTAGATTAGGCAAGTTTACTTGACGTTAAGATGGATCTTTACCCTATTAGGACGATCGATCATGAATTCAAAATTTATGCTAAATTTATCAGATATTTTTCATCTTCCATCGCTTGCTATAGTTGACTTACTTGAGTTGACTGTTACTTGTTAGTTGACTTAGTTGACTATAGTTGACACCCTAAAAGAAAAAAGAAAGATAATCAGTGTAAATTTCATTGCCTATTAACGTTTTGTCGTTAGCTTTGCTTTCCAAATCAAAAAATGTTTTTTTTTGTGTTTTTTAGGGGGGCTAAGGGGACTTGTAATTTTGTGTTTTGGGGAAGGGGGAAATTTTTTGCCCTGGACCTCATAAGAGAGTACATGCTACCGTTATTGTTTTTTTTTTTTGTATTTAAAAGTGTGTATGGGATGCCTCTAATGTTTATTATGTCTTGAGACTGAGTGTGTTTTGATTCTGGACGACAAAGCTGGCGTAACAAAGTTAAAAGGCAATAAAATTTTACCTCGTTCTCTATTTTTACTTTATCTGCATTATTTATACTTAATTAAACTTCAAAGACCTTTTTCACTGCAAATAAGGGATTTCTTAGAGTTGTACATTTGTAATGGCGTTATGTTGTTTAAAATGGTCCTATCGAACCCGTTTTATGTTATATTTTTTTACATAAAAAATAGTTTGTTTGAAAATGTTCTTTTGTCTTCAGCTATTTTTTAGTCTTAGGCCTACCTCATAAACAGGAATACTTAAAAGAACTTGAAAGACAGACAAAATTAAATTTATACATATCACATTATAGAAGATATCATAAAAAGAGTATTTTTAGTGGAAAATATTGAAATTTTCATCACTGAAAACTACACATATTTAGTGTTGAATCGAGATTGTTTGGTAAATTGTATTTTCAGTTAAATAGTGTTTCAGTCTTGGTTTTGGGGTACTGGTCTTCACGTAGAGTTGGGGATTATTCATAATTGTAGCCCTTTTAGTGTCGGACAGGGTTTACGTTTTGATTTTGGACGAACGAGCAGTTTGGAGCCTTTTTCTTTTTATTCGAGTTTTCAGTGAAATATCTTTCTTTAATATTGGATAAAACTTCTTGAAGCCTCTGGTTCCAACAAGCTAGGATAGCCACTTGTATAGCCACTTACGGGTAAAACTAAATAGAATGTCGTAAATGTACTTTTTCTAATGGATTTCTTGATAAAAATTGTCAGATATATTATCAGAAAACTAAAAAACTCATTATAGCAAAGTTTGTGAAAATAAAACACGATTTTTGAATATTTAGGTAAAATATTTTGATTTGTGACCTCCTGCGTTGGAGTATTAGCCTCAGATGGATTATTAGCAAACTCAGAAACTTAAACACACACTATAGTGGGCATCGAAGCCCATTTTGTGAAATGATATCATTCGATCCTTATATTGCATTATTGCTCTTGGATTTATGATCAGCAAGGTCAGACACAGTGGCGTCAATCGACGCCAGTCGATTGACGCCACATCGAAGGCATTTTTCGCCACATCGAAGGCATTTTTCGCCACATCGAAGGCATTTTGACGCCACATCGAAGGCATCGGCATTTTTCAATGGTAACACAAGAAATAGATTTTTTTCAAAACCCAAGGGGGAGGGGAACAAAATCTAGATGGAACGTGCCCCCTCCCAATTGACGCCAACGATCAGTCACTCCCGGCTAACAACTATAGTGGAAATCAGACACTATTTGTGAAATATGTGCTCAACGAGGTTTTTATTTTGGACTTCTTCTTTATTTCAATATCAAATTCAAATTTATAATCAGCAAGCTTAGTACCTCTTAAATACTAACTTTCTGAAGTTAAACACCACTTGTGAAATATTTACTTAGTGCCTTTTCATTTGGGCCAGACATACCCTAACCTTATTTATATCCGACCATTATGATTTAACTGTATAAATCTATTCTAAATAATCCTTGAATTATCATGAGTTGAAAAGTGTACATCATTCTTATGTTTGAAAAAGTTGGGATAGGGAGGGTTTACTAGCCCACTTTTCTCCAATCATACAGGTAGGAAATCCTTGAATGACAAAAACCCTTACAAGGTTTAACATATTTGCATTTCACCAGAATGTATCTAAAAAGTCTAGGGTGTTTCCATAGTTTGAGTCCTTAACCCCTGGGGGTGCACTTATCATGTTACCACACATACTTTTTTTTACCCTTTGGCCGATCCGATTAAAGTGGCTATGTTCAAGTTTTGATTCGATGTAACATTTAATGCAGTTTAGCACATTAACACTTGAGGAAGCGACCAAATTGCTATTAAATGAATCGAGTCTTCTATGCAATGAAATCAAAGGGTTATATGGAGCTAATGAAACTTCGGCAAATGGAAATCCAAACAAATTTCAGTAGCGCCAGCATAGCGAAGTATTTGATGTAACAAATGATAGTTCGATACTTTAATATTATATAGACAATTGAATGTATGCTTAGAAACAAGGAGCTAAAAAAAAAAAAAAAAAAAAAAAAAAAAAAAAAAAAAAAAAAAAAAAAAAAAAAAAAAAAAAAAAAAAAAAAAAAAAACAAGAAGAAGAACCGATAACAAAATTTGCAACATCATCTAAACAATGAGTAAAGTAACAAAGTAGCAGATTACCCTTGGGATAAATTGATTATAAAAGCATGGTGAATACAATTATCATTAAGCTGACGCTCATTGAAATGAAAACCAAGGTAACGGTCTCTCACAGAAGAGATCACCACCATACACTAGTCAATTGGTGAAGGGTTAGCCGAGGGTGCCGTGGATTAAAATATATACACTTGGTTTTCGGATTTCTACAGAATATAGTAGGTCTGTTTAAACACATCTTATTAAACGACCAATAATCGTATATATATATATATATATATATATATATATATATATATATATATATATATATATATATATATATATACGCCTATTTATTTAAATTTATTATTGGAAACGGCACTGTGATTTTTTCAGAAAGTTTGTAATTTACAATTTTCCGGTATAAAAAAACTATTGAAGCAGGCCGTGACTTTGAGAGAATGTGTTTAACGCCTTAATTCTGTAAAAATATTTTTCATATTTTGAGTGGTGTCACAAACACTTAAAACAGTTACAATAAATTTTGCTGAAAACAAGTCCCTGCGCTAAATATTTTTAAAAGCATATTACAATTTAATTTGATTGTCAAAATTAGAATAATTTGTCGGTATAAACATGCAAAAAGGATTACCGAATGAAATCAAATAAAATTAGCGTTGTTTTGCGAAAGAGATTAAAAAACGGTCTTTCTTTTCATCGATCGAAGCTCGGTCCCCACGTAAATTACTGTAGTAGTAACTAACGGAACTCCGCCATCAGCATAACTTAGATTGTTAACGTAGGCCTACCCATATTGAATATCCCAACAGAGTCCACTAGCAATGAGACACTTATTACGACCACCAGAATACGTCTGTTAGGAAACGGCATTTGCTTATGAAAAGGGGAACTCGTTCCAGAACCTAACCAATGAATTATTGACAAAAAATCCCATGTAAGTTGGGTCGACACTCTAATTTTCGCCTTCATATTATTTAGACAATCAAACGCTTTACGCATTTCAACAAAACGAAACATTTGTATAAATTGATAATGGCCAAAAAATCTTATCAACGTATCGGGGCGCAGAATGAATCTGACATTCATTTCCATTGAATGGCGGTTCCTATAAACGAACTGATTACCATTCGTATGTAGAAAAGATCCGGGACAAAATATTAAATGATGTCTAGGCTGTTTTGACAGGATTATCTATTCACAAAATGTTGAAAAGGACAAAGCCTATTTTTAAAAAGCTACAGGGGGGGGGGTAATTTTTTCAATTTTCACAGTGAAAATCCCAAAAAAGCTGTAAAGCTGTATTTGATGAATATCCCAAAAAAATAACTTCAAAATTTGGCAAGGGCGACAAAAATATCTAGAAAAAGAGGAGGGGGTGATTAACACACCTGTTTTTTGACATTGTCGACATTAAACCTACGGGGAAATAGTATCTGCATTATAAAATTCACGCATGCGGTTTTTGATATTGGACTAGTAACCAGCAATAAGAATCAAAATGTCTGCAATGAAACAACCACAATGCATTTTTGTAGGTGAGATAATTCTAAATCTGGCGTATATACTCGTGGTGTAGATATATAGGATAAGGAGATAATATTTTGAAGACGTTTCTCACTCGCGGAGATAAAAACCTATGTTTTAGGTGAAACCAATTCAGTTGGCAGAGAAAAGCCATAGTTCGTTAATATCCACATATGATGATAAGAATAATGAACAGCCGCAAAAGTAAAATCGACAAGAAAAAAAATGTATGAAGAGGCGAGAAAGGGACGTCAGTATACATATGTCTGTAACAAGAAGTATGTGTTAAATAGTTCGTGGTAACTACCTGTCAGTAAGGAGCGGCACGGACCAATTGTAACCGATATTATAAAAAAAAACGGAATTTTGGTAACAGTAGATGCGTCAAAAGGATTTGCCTATTGTCCTCCTTCCAGATATATTAAATCCATTATTCTTAAGGTTCCTCATCAAAAGCTACGAGCCTGAAAAGTTTTTCGAGATTTTTGAAAATAGGGGATAACAGCCTCAAAAGACCAACATATCTTAGTGAAAATCGCATCATCAGATTCAGCCTATCTGAGAAGCCTACGTCGGTTTCAAGGTTCCATCTGCCAAAATGTGGGATTTTGTATTTTAGCCAGAACAAAGATCGTGAATAAGTGTTTTTTTTTCTTCTTCCCCGAGAGTGTTATTATCGAACCTATGGTCTTAGAAGATTGCTCATTCAATGAGAAATTGAAAGTTCAAGTACCCTTCTTAAGTGACCAAAAATATTGGAGGGTAACTAGTCCCCCTCTCATGCCCCTTCTTCCCCAAAGTCATCCAATCAACATTTTGAGATAGCCACCTTGTTCAGCCTAGTCTAAAGGTCCAGTAACTATGCCTCTGGGGAAAAGGCTGCGTATGGTGCTCGATGTTTACATTTAGCATTTGTTGTTGGTATTGGTTTGCATATACACATTTTTCGGGAGGGGGATTTCCTCCGGGGGGGGACTTCCAACGGGGAGAATTTCGCATGGGAAGGGAAGCATCCGGGGATGAAATTCTCAGCGTACATTTTTAAAGAAGGAGTTTGTCTGAATTCTTATGTGAAATCAAAAAAAAACTAGTTTTTTTAACTGAAAGTAAGGAACGACATTAAAACTTAAAACGAACAGAAATTACTCCGTATATGAAATGGGTTGTCCTCTCCGCAATCCCTCGCTCTTTACGCTAAAGCTTTTGATCGTTTTAAGAAGCAGAATTGTGGCAAAGAGTTAAACTTTAGCGTAAAGAGCGAGGGATTGCGGAGGGGACAACCCATTTCATATACGGTGTAATTTCTGTTCGTTTTAAGTTTTAATGTCGCTCCTTACTTTCAGTTAAAAAAACAAGTTTTTTTTATTTAATTTCTGAACGTTTTTGAATTAATGCATGTTTGATTTTAGCTCTCCGCACATAAATTATTAAAATGAAATTTATATATTAATTCTTTTCTGGCTAAATGGCTTTCTCTTAGTTTTGATCAGACGATTTTGAGAAATAAGGGATGGGGAAGGAGGCCTAGTTGCCCTCCAATTATTCGGTTACTTAAAAAGGCAACTAGAACTTTTAATTTTTAACAAACGTTTTTATTTGTAAAAAATATACGTAACTTAAGAATTAACTTACGTAACAAACTTTTATATTCTTATATTTTTATTACGTATAGGAGGGGGTTTGTACCTTCGTTAATACCTCGCTCTTTACACTAAATCGTAAGTTTTGTCCCTATTCTTTAAGAATGACCCCTGAATCAGAAAGGCCATAGAATAAATAGTTGAAATTACTAAAAATACTTAAGCATAAAGAGCGAGGTGTTTATTTCCTCCTAAATACCTCGCTCTTTATTCTAAAGTATTTTTAGAACCCCTCATATGCGTAATAATCTCTGTTCGTTTTAAGTTTCAATGCTACTCCTTGCTTTCAATTGAAAAAAACTTTTCATGTTTATGTTTTCATTGTATTTTTATAGCAATGCTAGAAAATCCTGCGCACTTTTCATTGAATTTTTCTTCCCCCATGGCATATTCCTCCAAAGAAAGATCCTCCCACATAGCCCTCTCCCCTCAACTCCACCCCCAAACCAAAAAACCCCCTGAAACATCTGTACACTCCCCAATAACCATTACTATATGCAAACACTGGTCAAAGTTTGTAACTTGCAGCCCCTCCCCCAGGGATTTTGGTGGAGTAAGTCATTCCCAAAGACATAGTTATTATGGTTTTCGACTACGCGGAACAAAATGGCTATCTCAAAATTTTGATCTGTTGAAGCGTGGACTGCTGAAAAAAATGAGCGTGGGAGGGGGCCTAAGTGCCCTCCAATTTTTTTGGTCACTTAAAAAGGGCACTAGAACTTTTCATTTCTGTTAGAATGAGCCCTCTTGCAACATTCTAGGACCACTTGGTCGATACGATGACCCCTGGAAAAAAAAAACAAAACAAACAAACAAATAAACACGCACCCGTGATTTGTGTTCTGGCAAAAAATACGAAATTCCACATTTTTGTAGATGGGAGCTTGAAATTTTTGCTGTAAGGTTCTCTGATACGCCAAATGCGATGGTGTGATTTTCGTTAAGATTCTATGACTTTTAGGGGGTGTTTCCCCCTATTTTCCAAAATAAGGCAAATTTTCTCAGGCTCGTAACTTTTGATGACAAAGACTAAATTTGATGAAACTTATATATTTAGAATCAGCTTAAAAATTTAAATTCTTTTGGTGCATTTTTTAGCATCAAAATTCCGTTTTTTAGAGTTTCGTTTACTATTCAGCCGGGTCGCTCCTTACTACAGTTCGTTACCACGAACTGTTTGATTATGTTTATTTTGTCTTACTTTCTTGCGACCTAATTTTACATGTGGCGATATTCTGGGGGAAATTTTCAGTGCAGTTGGAATTGTCTTGGTTATTTTTTCGGCTGGGGGAGGGATTTTCCATTGGGCGATTTTCTGTGGGAGTACCTTTTTTTGGCGGTGGGATTTCCAGAAAAAAATACCACGGAGGAGGGATATCCGGCATGATTTGAAAATTATCAGGAACCAAATAAAAAAGAAATATTCTATGAAACGAAAGTAGGCTAAGTAAAACTTTCTAGGTGGAATTATCTGAGGAAATTTGCCGGGGGGAATTTTCAGCGAGGATAGAATTGTTCAGGAGGGTTCGTGTGAGAATTTTCCCTTGGAGGGGAAGGAGAATTTCCCGGTATCATTTGAAAAACGATCAGAAATGTAATTAAAAAAACGTTTATTTTTTCAACTGAAAGTCAGAGGCAACATAAAAACTCAAAATGAAGAGAAATATTCCGTATATGACTTGGGGGGATTTCTACTCTCCAGTACCCCACTTTTACTCTAGAGTTTGACTTTTTGTCCCAGTTCTTTAAGAGCGACTCCTGAAACACAAGGGACGTTTAATTGGAATAAGAAGTTTTTTTAAGTACTAAAAAACTTTAGCTTAAAGAGTGAAGTATTGAGGAGGGGGCAGCCCCCTCATATACGGAACAATTTTTGTTGGTTTTGAGTTTTTATTCTGCTTCTTACTTCCATGTTGAAAAAAACTTTTTTTTAATCTAATACATAGAAAGAATGGTTGAAATAAAAAAAAAAAATCAGTCAGATGATAAAATAAATAACGAACAAATAACGGTCAAGTCTGTTCGTATCGGTGGAACCACAACAATTCTAGAGGAAAAGTAAAACTAGCTAAAAATTGAACATAAGTCAAAAAAGGAAATTTATCGAACTTGTAAACTAAATGAGGTTAATAGAGGGTAAAAAACGAGAAATAATTTTAAATGGCATAATATAATAATCCTATTTTCTTTACTACAGTCCTGTTACTTGGCTTGGTGGCTCTGAAAGACTGGGGGGAGGGAGGAGCTATGATGCTTGACCATGACTAGCAAAAAAACATGTAATCAAAACATAAGGTGACCTTTTACATTTAAGTAAAGTTGATATTTCAATCCTACAACGGTGGCTTTCTCAAATTTATACAGTGGAAGTTTATCAAAATTGTGTATGAGAAAATCACCTATGCCTTCTTTTGTGTCTTTAAGTTCTTTGGGTTTTCTGGGGGATTTTTCCGTGGGGGAGATTTTTCACAGTAGAGATTCTCTATGGGGTTGTTTTACGCGGGAGAAACTTTCCATTGAGACATTGGGAGGGGAGAATTTCGACAAAAAATTAGAGTTTAAATTGAGTATTAGAAAACCACCTTTGCATTCTTTTGTGTCTTAAAGTTCTTTGTGGCAATTTTCTGGGGTCGTGAAATCTTAAATCTTAAGGTTTTTAGAAATTTTCTACGCGTCTTTAATATCTAAATTATTTGCCTTATTTTTACTGTTATCATGAATCGCTCACCCTGAAAATTATTTAGGCGTATGTGCTTCAAATTTTACTTGACTTTAGCCATAGCCCTCAGTCATTTTATTCTCTTTACATATCGTTTTTTATTGTTGATGTATTGTTTTTTAAATCTTATTTTATATTGTAGAACATTCAAGAATGTCAATCGCTGCTGAAACAACTCGTTGAGAAACACTTAACGGATAACAGTATCGGTCGCATAGAAATGGTGTTTACATTCTTCTCTGATTCGTCTTTTTTGGATAATCTTTTCAAGAGGCCTTCAGAATATCACGAAATTATGAAACAGGTTGTTCAAGAAATGCATACAATGATGGACCAAGGTGGACTGTGAAATTTCTATTTGTGCTACTTAAGTTCAGCGTTTATTCTGTGATTTTTAGAGAAGCTCGTGGAAAGCCAGGCTTGCGAGGCTTTGCGGAGCAGAGCTGGGAGGACAAATTCAAAAACCCTACTCAGTAGCTAATAACGTACGGGGATAAAAAATTAGCTTCTATTGAAATAAAGAGCGAGAGGGGTCAAATGAAAGCCATGGATGAAGCTAATCTTCTCTATCTTAGGCTCGGTAAAAATTGGTTTGGATTTAGACCATGATGTTTGGCGGTTGTTTCTGCCTCGTCAATAAGTGACGTCCAAAAATTATACACGGTTTTGTTTAGATTTTTTCCAACAATATTTCTCGTAACTTTAAAGTGCAAATTCTCACGGATTTTTTTTTTGTTTTTACTGGGCATGTGTGATTCTGTTTAGCCTTGGTATTAATAGAAAGTATATGTAGAACTAGCTTTCTTAAAACAAATATTGCATTAATGGTTAATGGGTCCAAATGCTTAATTGTGCTTAAATTGTGTCTAAATAACACCCTGTTATTCAACTTGATATATATATATATATTTATTGTTATTATTTTTTTAATCCTAATTTATAGCAGACAATGTCACTGAAAAATAATACTGATGAAACCAGATGGAACTAGATGAAAAATATCAATATAGATAGTCATACCAAACCTAAACTCAGTGAAGACCAGAGTATTTTTCGTAGGCTTAAATGGCCTAAAAAAGTAGTGTTTAAGCCTGAAAATTTTTATGCAAATATGCGGTATTGTATTTTTAAGCAAATAGCTATTACAGATACTTCAGAGGACCTTGTGAAGAGAGGGAGGTACATCTCGTGTATCAGCTGTAATGATATACTATTATAAATGGTCTTTGTTTCCATTGCGCGGCATTGTTGGGTTTCTTCGTATTTGCCACTAAAAAAACAGAAAAACTTAAACTGGGGTCCACTTCAAAATAATTACGTCCCTTGCACCGCATTCCAGTCAATTGATCGCTGTCTGATTCCTATATCACTTTTACTTTTCCTTTTTAAACATGCAAGCGAAGCAAAAAGAGGTGGTTATTGTTTCAAGGATTTTCAGCAGTAGATGGTATATTTGTACATTCTTTTTCTACACATATTTTTTTTTTACACAGAAATAATTGAAATAATCAAACTAGAGCCATGAAAATTCGTGTGGTATAATTTTGGATGCATAGCAAGGAAATTTCGCTTGAAAAAATATGAGAATATAAATTAAATAACAATAAAATAACAAAACATGCAGTAACCCTGAATGTGACGTGTGATAGCATGCATGTGAAGGCTGTAGTTCCAGGTTACCGATCACTGTGAGTGAATTGAAGGGGTTTTTATGTTGCCAGGCTATATAGGTGGTGTGAGGGGTTGAGTTGTGAGTGAGAGTAGTGACAAAAGTCGGCTTTATGCTAGCCAAAGAGCTAGCTTGGCCAGTTCTTTAATATCCATTTCACTGTAAATTTGTTGCTTATGTATTTAAAAGTACGAAAAGTTATTGGTTTCCTCTTGATCATGTTTGTCGATTGTATTTATACTCAAATTGCTTGTTTAGAATTGAACCCCTTTGTCGAAAGAAAAAAAGTGAGAATAACTTAATTGTTTTTATGATTTAACCTTTCTATAGCTTATATTTTATCCGTTTTTGATGTTGTAGTGTGACCTTTGGTTTGTTTTCATCCTGCACCCAAAGTTAAACTCTTAAGACTAACTCGTGCACCCAAACTCTTAAGACTAACTCGTGCACCCAAACTCTTAAGACTAACTCGTGCACCCAAACTCTTAAGACTAAGAGTCTATTGCAGCCCCTCTAAAAGGCTGAAATTACTCGTAGTTACTTTTCGGTTTAGACCAGAAATTTCCTATTGAGGTTTGATGCCAATAGACAAGGTGTTAAGTCCCGTTATAGTTACTCCTAATTATATACGTCTACATTAAGGTTGAAAGTTCAGTGTAAGGAGTAGGAACAAGGTAGTGCCTTCGATGTTTTTTTGGGAACAAGGATTCATCAGCTTTATATCATATTTGGTGGAGGGGTGAGGAGGAATGGTTTCAAACTATTAACTTATGTACTGGTGAGGATCGATGCTTTATTGGATATCTAGACCTAACTAGGTCTTCTGCATTTCCCGTCTTTCCTGAGTATTTCCTTGGGGGATACTTCAAATATGTTTTTAGAAAAGTAATTCATCTCTTATACACCTGTCTAGAGGATGTCCTGGCCTGCATAAACAATTGTTTAATTTGTCTAGCTTGTGCGAAAAAAAAGTTTATGATTAGAAATACTATTAATGTTCGTACTGTATTTCGTTCCTGACTATATTCATTAGAATTAGCACCATATATTGATACTGGCGCCAAGATACGTAACTCAGAATATACTTTGAAGGAGATGGGAATTTTATATATACTTGTAAGGAATTAAAAAAAAACAAAAACAAATCAATAAGCTCATGAAAATTCCGGTTAGAGGAGGAGAATCAGATACCCTCCCCTCCCCCTTCAGTGTGTGCTTGTATTACTTATTTATAAAGCTGCGTAAAAATGGAAATGTTATGTTAACAGAGATTCATGATCGATCATTTTGTGCTCTTGATTATAGTGACATGCATTTCATGCGTATCACTTCTGATATATGTATTTAGTTAATAATTTCTTAAACCACACTGAAGCTCCGAATATTTCGGCTTCACGCCCGGAAGCCTTTATTAAGAACAAAAACTGAACGTAATTAAACACAGCATATAAAAAGCGGAAAAAATCAAACCTAAACGAAAAGAAACACAAAAACTTGGATCTTAATAAAGCCCAATATGACAAATGCTCCTCAATGAAAATAGCAGCTAATAGCTAGTTTTACAAATACCAGAGAGACAATGTAATTTTTCCTGATTTTGTTTGATTTACTGCTATTTGAATTAGTGAACATTTGTCATATTGAACATTGCTAAGGTGTGAGTTCTTTTTGTTTGGGTTTTTTTTTGCTTTGCTTGATATGATCTGTTTAATTTAGTTTTTTTTCGTTGATAAAGTATTCAGGGCGTGAAGCCGAAGCATTCGAACTTCTTGTTGTTAAAATTTGCTGCTATTTTTTATGTTTTTTCAGTGTCTTATCGGAAATATTACACCCGTTTTTTTTCTTTTCTTATTTTTTTTTTTTACTTGTATATATTTTTAGTCAAATACTTGCATAGTATTTAGTCAAGCATGTTGTTTAGCACTTTTTGCGTTTTATTATTCCAGAGAGAAATTCCACTTCATAATTAGGTCTTCCTTTCATTCCGTATTGTTCAGAAATATATTCAGGCTACTTTTTGTCAAATACTTAAATTTAATATTCTCTACAAGACGATATAAGCCCTAATTTCTTGCTACTTATGCATAGCTCAATGCTGTCTTTTCAACAGACATCACCCGCCTATAAAATTCGGTTTGTTAGAATTCTTTTCGTGATTTTGATGATTCATAAACTTATTACTCTTTTTTTCTTGAAGAAGGTGATCATTACTGGCGGGATCAGACGTAACTGTGATCTAACCTGTTGTTTCTTTATTTTTCTTCTTTTTATTAGGGCTTAAATTAGTATGGAGTATAGCAGTAGCCACCTAAGACTAAATTAAAGAACTTGGCTTTCTCAAAGAATAATATCACTTTTCTCTATTCTTGAAGCTTTTTAAGTTCCCAACGAAAGAACCATTATACTTTTCGATAGAACATTCTTTAGCTTTCTAATATTAATTTTTATTTAATTTGTTTTATTGGCTTCAATCCGGCAGAGAGTATTTCGTATTTTAAGGATGCCGGGGATGTAGTGCAGTATATCCATATAATTCAGTAGATATTTATGGCCGTATGGTGTCTTCACGGTTTTCATGGCAGAAACTGCAAGTATACCAACTTCCATAGAAACCATAAAACTGTTCCTGTAAAAGCTGAAAAGTTTATAATTATGTAAAAAACATGCTTTTGCAATTGAAATTTTTTAACGTCTCCAAGCATTAAAACTATTCGTAGGGGTTTTTGTTCTCGAATTTATGCTTCGGTCTCTTATAAAAACGTTCCTTGTTTATCGATTTTTTAACCACTAAAAGTTGTATCAATGACCTATAGGGGGGTAAGAATAATTGCATGCAAGGTCGGTTTTTTAGTGACAAATAAACAGCGGGAGATTAAGAAGGAAATTCTGTAAACGTGATGGGAGGGATTTCTCCTGATTTTGGTCGTGAAAACCCCTCTCCTAGTAATATTGAAAAAGATGGTTAAAGATAGATTTGTGTTCAATAATTCAAAGATTAATGTGTTCATTAATCTTTGGTAGAATGTTTCAAGATATTGCATTTCTAAGTGATACCTTCAGTTTTATCTAAATATGTCTTTTTATATATAGAAAGTTTATCTAAAAATGCCTGTTTTTTCATATAGAAGTTTTTGTGGATCAATTTTGATATGTTGGAGTAAACTGCCTTTGATGATAAAATCATTCCTTTTGTGATTTCCTACTTTTTAGTTTAAGTAACCGTACTACAATTAATACATCAATTTTGTTATCTATTGTTAAAATTTTTATGATCTTCTTTTTTATATGAAGTATAATCGTCGTTAGCTGTGAGCCCGTACTCCTATTTTGTTTCTATTTCTGGGAGGACAAAGTTATTTTCCCTTATTATTCTGGTGTCTCCTTCTCAAATTCTTTTTCCATTCTTTCCACCCTTTTCAGTTTTTATTCTATACTATTTGTTATTTGTTCTACCTTTCTTTATTTTCTCGATTTGACTCTTCGTTATTTGTGTCCTAGCTCACAGGGCCCTGAAATTTTTTGGATCATCTTTTTGGACAGAAGTTGCTATCCTTCTCTGGTAAGGTTAAGCTTTTCAAAACTAGAATTAGAAATGAATAAATTAAGAATTTAAGTCTACTTAAGATTTAAATGATACTTATTAAACATTCCTAATGTCCTCTGGGAGAATCTTGAACAGTGAAAAGGGGGACAGAGCCTGCTTTGGGAGCCTGTGTTGTAGCTTTAAGTTGGTGATTGCTCATATTGACTGCAATAATGTGAGATTAACTTGTAGTAGGTTGATATTTAAGTCATATGCCTTTTTTGTGTCTTATTAGTTTAAACTGTCTTATATTCTTAGTAGCTAAAGTTGTATCTATTCAATTTAATAATGATAATAAAAGCTGTTTTTATTTAATGCCTTTCATATTTTCTTTTATAAAGTTACTCCTGCGAGGTCATTGACATAAGTCTCCTTAGCAATAGTATTTTTACACGAAAGCACAGGGTGGCGGGCCCCCCTCCCCCATGGCCCTTCCTGGCTGAAGGATCTTGAGGTGGAGATCAGCACTGCCAGTTTGGAATAGTGCCAGAAGTCTAGTGCCGTATCCTTACCTACATTTCCCAACATTTTTCAAATATCGTACCCCTTTGCAAAGATTTTTATCATGGAGTACCTCTCCCACGTAGCATTATTAACTACCTTTAATCAGTGTTGCGACGTGTAAGACGGAAGTACTATTTCAACAGTATTCCATCATGACTATTACTGTAAGACTTGTTATATTGAATGTAGCACTTTTTCACTTGTAGCACTAGGATATAGCACCATGACCACAGTGGAAATATAGACATAAAAAATGCAATCACATGATGTGTCTCAGACCAAAATATATGTCAGGACTTTTTTTTATACCTGACAATAATCTAAATACATTTAAATACGGGATATGATGTGTGCGCACATTTTCCCATTCAGCCCTCTGATCAGCTCCTCCTTCACGTTAAAAGAGATAAAATAATAATAATTTATTTATAACCCACTGCACAAAACAGTGTGAGGATAGTGGATCAAAAAGAGGGAAAACAAAATAAACATCAGAAAAGAAAACAACACATAAGTACAACAAAATGAACAGAACAAACGGATAAGAACAAAGGTACAATACAATAAGTACAACAAAATCAACGAGGAAAAAGGTCAACAGAACAAACGGATGAGCCCGTGATATGGGATAAGCCGTCGATATGCTTGTGTCGATAACTTATCATGAAGCTCCTGTAGTTTTGCAGTTATATCGGGAGCTTTGTATTTTTGGATTATTCTCCAATTTCGATACGATAGAGGTAGACTAAATAATAATGATAATAATAATTTATTTATCACCCATTGCAGAAAACAGTGTGAGAATAGTGGAGCAAAAAGAGAGAATACAAAATAATGAAAACACATAAGTACAACAAAATCAACAGAACAAAGGTACAACGCAATAAGTAGAGGTAGATCAAGCAGGCATTTACAATATTTATAGTAACATCTACGTAGTTTACAGAAGTCACTCTGTTTCAGTAGAATGAAGGTCCCAGAGAGATAAAGTACAAAGTAATCACAAAAACTGAATACAAAGAAAAATTAGAAAATTGATCTAAAAATGTGTCTAACTACGCTTAAACGGACCATGTAGCGCCGAAAATCGCTGTGTAGCAGCAAATTTGGGCAATTGTAGCAACATAGGAACTAAACGTGGTGGCAGCCTTGTCTATAATACTCTTAAGAAATTGGTTTTATTTGCTTTAGTTATATTTTTTTTTGTTACCTCGGTCTTTTTAAGGGTAATCCCTTTGACACAACTTTAGATTAGTTTGGTAACTTGTCTAATGTGGATTTAAAGTCGACTTACTATGGTGTCAATTTCTGCCATTCTCTGCTGAAAATAAAAACCTTGTATCATTTCTGGTAGAAGGCCAGCATATGGTAGAAACGCTTTCGAGTTAAAATTCTGAGATTATTGATTGGTTGATTTAGGAGATATGGAATTAGAAAACATCAAATTAGGTCATACAGAATTTATTTGCTTAGGCAGGAAGGATAGGGTTCATAGAAAGGGTTTACGGCTCGTAATGAACAAGGAAGCTGCTTAGTCTTATTGAGGCTGGGAAGGTATTAACAATAGGATGCTAGCTGCTTATTTTATTACTCAAAAGTATCTGGTATCAGTCAGAGTAGTATATGGTCTTGTAGAACCAAATTATTGACATAGTAATGACTGATATGAATTTTACTTACAGCTGCAGGAACAAATTGGGACACATGGTATCCTAACCTAGATAAATCTGTTGTAGGTAAAAAAGCAGTGATAGCTAGAGACTGCTGCAATTTTGTAGATACAACAGTCTAGGAATAACCAATACATTATCAAACTGTTCGTGGTAACGAACTGTCTCGGAGGCAACGCTAGAGTGTTGCCTATAGTAAAGGCTATACGACTCCAATGTCTCATCAAATTTTTATCCCCAGAGGCACTTGATATGGAAGGTGTTGTCGTATAAACTTCAGAGGAGATTCATTTGATTGGAAATCGGTAGTTTTAGTATTCTTTTAAGATTCAAAATAGATCGGAGGGCAACTAGCCCCCTCCCACGACATTTTCCCCCAAATACATCTGATAAAAAATTTGAGATAGCCATTTTGTTAAAAATAGTTCAAAGATGACATAACAAAAGTCCGGGGTTGACACCCCCCAGGGCCCGGGGGCAGACGTTGCAAGTTACACCCTGGGGGCATATATGGTCCTTATAGAAAAGATGCTCGTATAAACTTCAGAGAGGGTTCATTTCATTGGAAGCTCTAGGTTCACTTTTTAAGACTCAAAAGAGATCAGAGGGAAACTAACCCTCCCCCTCCTTGCCCTTTTTTCCCTAAACCCGTCTGATAAAATTTTGAGATAGCTATTTTGTTAAAAATGATTCATACATCTGCCCATCCGATGAAAATTTTGAGACAGCGATTATGTTAAAAAGTAGTTCAAATATCAGATAGTAAAAACGCTGGGGACAACAAAAACCACCAGGGCCCGGGGGAAGGCGTTATAAGTTATGCCTTGGGGGCATATATGGTTCTTATAGAAGGGATGCTCGTATAAGCATTAGAAAGGGATCATTTGATTGGAAATTGAATTCAAATTTTGATTGGAAATTGGCTCTCGTTCAATTTTAAAGATTCAAAAGAGAACGAAGGACAACTAGCTCTCTCCAGGCATTTTTCGCCAAACCCATCCGATTAAAATTTTGAAATAGCCATTTTGCTAAAATATAGTTCAAAAATCACATAATAAAAACTCCAGAGTCGACGTCAACCCCAAGAGCCCGGGGGCCAGTATTTTAAGGTATGTCCCTTGGGCATATAAGGTATTTATGTAAGGGAAGGTCGTGTAAACTTCAGAGATGGCTCATTTGATTGATAATCGATGGTTTTAGTTAACTTTTTATGTGTCAAAAGAGATCGAGACGTATCTACCCTTTCTCCCTTTCCCCCACATTCACCCACATCCTTAAATGCATCTGATCAAAATTTTTAGATTGTCAGTTGGTTTGAAATATTCCAGCGATCAGATAACAAAAACTTCGTGTTCAACATGCCCCCCCACCTAGAGCCCCAGGGGAAAGGTTGTAACTCATGCCCTTAGGGCATATAACGGTTTTCTATGCCCCCAGGCCCCTTCTTTTCTCCGAAACCTCTGGGTCCCCAGACGTCCCCCCAAGAAAAACGGAGGAAGGGTTGTAACTTATGCCCCGAGGGCATGTAAAGTTTTTATGGAAAAGGTGGTCGTATAAACTTCAGAGGGGATTCCAATGATTAGAAATTGAAACTTATAGTTCCTTTTTAAGAGTCGAAAGTGGTCTAATGGCAACTAGCCTCCCCCACCAACCCCAAGGCCATAAGCCTCCATTTTGTTCTCCAGATAAACTTCATATGCAAGGGGTGATGTTATAAACTAAGGAGGGGGCTCATTCAATTGGAAATAATAATTTCTAACCCCCTTTAAGAGTCAAACGTGATTGAAGGGTATCAAAACCTCCGCCCCTTTCCACGCCCTCCTTTCCCCAAACGCATCTAATCAAATTTTGAGATGGCCATTGTGTCAGAAATAATCAAGAGGTGAAGTAATTAAAATAATTAATCTTCATGGTTGACAAAACCTCCCACTGGCAAGGGCAGGGGCTATAAGTTATGCAGGACGTCCATTGTTCATATATAAGGTTTTATCAAAGGGGTAATCGTATAGACTTCGGAAAAGCTTCATTTGATTTAAAATGAAAGTTCTAGCTCTATTTTTAAAGTCGAAAGTAATCAGACAGTAGTAAGCCCGCCCATCAGCCTTTTTTTTCTAAATACTATCGATCTAAATTTTGAGTTACCATTTTCGTTCAAAATTATACAAAGGTCAAACAGCTACAGTTACAGGTTTGAGCCCTCCCCCAGCCCTGGGGAAAGGGATATAAGATTTGCTAGCAGCCCATCGTTAACATATAAACCTTCCATGGATGATGAAGATTTATCTAAAGCTTTGGAGACCTATTACCCCAACCGTCTCGTTAGTAAAGTAAAAGACTCTTGACTTATCTCACTGAATACATGTTCAAATTGATGAAAAAAGAGTGAAATTATAATCCACGGCAAGAGTTGCAATCTCGTGGATTTACTAACAGATTTAAATGTAAATTGTAAAATACTTGAATCATTTGATAGTCCATTGTAATAATTTATAAGGTCATCAAATGATTAAGAGAATATTGTGAAATATCATAAGATGTTTCTAACTGGTTTTCGGAAAATACTAGCACACCAAATGGGGATGATAATTTAAAGAGTGTTAAACGAAAGCGTCTTATTCCCAATACATCACCTATTAGTATACAAAAGGGTAGCGGACACTTTACGCCGTATTTACGTTCAAAAAGTTTCGAAATGAATTTATGCAAATATTTGCAAAGTAGGAAGTTTAAATTTTCCAACCACACTTGCTCGAGCCGCTGGAGTTGAACAGAAGTTGGCAACAGAGTATTTACATAATGAGCCTTACACTCTTCGTCAAAATCATAGATTTCACAGTAGTCATTATCGAAAAACTAAATTATTTTCCCATTGAATATTTTACAAACAGCTCTTTTCTCTCGAGACGAGATTGAAAGTGGTCATAATAGCCTGTATACTTGCAATCAGGGGTTTTAGTCGCTATGCAAAAATATTCAATTGCTTTCAAATAGAGGCAATGATGTTGCTAGAACCCTTGAATCTATCTTTGAGCAAGGTTTTTATAGGAAAACTCAAACAGATCGGGGTTCCGAATTTGTTAATCCATACTTAAATTTTGTTTTGTTGAAATTTTATAAAATGCACTATCATAGTCATAGTCTAATAAAGGCAGCAATGGCATTGGCTGAAAAGAACAATTCGACTTTTATTCTTAAGACATTGTACATTGAAAAATACTGCCGCTTTTATTCAAGATTCAAATAAAATCATGTTGGTTTATAATCAACGTCCTCATCAATTCCTGTCCAATCTTAAAACTCTTAAAATTCATCACGAAGAGAACAATACACTCGAGATTTTGCTTAGACAATATTCCAATTAAGGGAGGCAAGTTAAAAAGAAGAAATTCAATGTCGGTGATACAGTTCGAATCAATCGAACTACTAATATTTTTGAAAAGTGGAATTACTTGGGTTCCACTGAATAATTTAAAGTGTCAAAAGTCATGGACACTAAACCTCTATCGTTTGATAAATCAATTGATCGTTTGATAAATCAATTGAACTACTAATATTTTTGAAAAGTGCAATAACTTGGAGTCCACTGAATTTTTTAAAGCGTTAAAAGTTTTGGACACAAAACCTATATCGTACCGTCTACCTTACCTTAGACCCTCCTGTGCCTCCAGAGGTGCCCTGGGCATCAACGAGAAGCCGCCAGTCATCCCTCATGTGCGCCGGAGCAAGGACATCTTCCCACGCCGGTTGAAGGGAAGCATTTCAACCCTTCATGATCGTACCGTCTACGTGATATGAAAATTCAAGAGATTCTTGGTGGTTTTAAGGACTATGAATTACAAAAAGGTAAAACCAGCTGAATGTATCAATTTGAAAAGATATTAAAGAGTCAAAATTACATGGGTAAGAGACATTTGCTTGTTTGTTGGCTAGGATACAACTCCTATTTTGATGGTTGAATTGCTGCTGAAGACTTTCACAATCCCAAATAATTTTTATGTGACATTCATGACCAATGTACAATGGCATTGACACTAGCAATATAATTAGAGATGTGACAGCTAAAGATTTACATTTGGTTATGAAATAAATCATGAAAGATTTAATATACCTGAATGGATGCCACCCAATGTTAAGATTGATATTGAGCTACAAGTTATTCCGTCAAACTTTATTTTGCGAAAAGTAGTTGACGCTGTACCTGTTGTAACAGTTTCTCTCATCTAGGCAGTTCTTTATATAGGAAAAAAATAGGTTGTGAGTTCTGTTGCCTTGGCAATTGTAAAATTAAGAGCTACTGGAATAATATCAAATTGCTCTTTCCACATGCAATCACAAATCAACAATATATTGATGCGGGTACATGTATACACACCGGTTCGTCAAATATCAAGGTGAAATTCCTTCAAAATTGGCTTTGGTTTTTGAAAAAAGTGCCAATGCAGTTGGATCATTGATAAAGTCTCCACACGAATTTGAAATGTTTCGAGTTTCATCTCTTGTGTGCAAAGTAAATGGAATTGTAATCTACAATTTATCCTTTGATAAATCCTACAGGATAATTACAAATCAACAACGTACACTTGTATAAACCAATTTATCAATTATCAAGGCGAAATTCCTTGAAATTCGCCATGGCTTTTGCAAAAAGTGTCAATGCAGTTGGATCATGAATAAGGTCTCCACACAAATTTGAAATATTTCGAGTTTCATCTCTTGTATGCAAAGTAAATGGAATTTCACTCAACAGTTTATCCTTTGATGAATCCTAAAGGACCTTATACGAATTGACCATGTAAATCCTAGATCGAGATTCACAACTATTTGAAAATGATATAACCGATGAAAAGTTTCATAAAATAGTCCAAAGATGGAAAATCGTTTCTCATTCTTTGAGAAAACATTTTCCTTTGAAGAGATAACTCTAGAAAATCATCATGTTAAAACAAATATTTTTCCTAAGTTACTAGATTTCCTATGATTTTTTTGTTTCTCAAATCCAGCAATTTTTATTCTTGACATTCTCACTACCGATTAGAGACTAACAATGAACGAGGATTCTAGTAACAAACTTATTTCTTTTTTATTGATTTATAAAGATCAATTTCTTCAGTATATTTCACTGTTTCATTTAATCCGTCTTATAGTCCTTGTATATGCATTATTTTTACTTTTGCTGCAAAGCATAACTGTTCTTCCGACCTGAATTTGTTCTATCAACTGCTAATTTAGGCACTCTTGGTTTCATTTCGCCATTGTTTGCAACTTCAACATCTAATAGAGTAATGTAGAATGCTATACTTCATGTTGACACACTGAACTCTGTTACAATACTGAGGTGATTGAATCGTAAGGTAAAATAACTCACGTCTCGTTGACCTTTCAAACCTGTTTTTTCCGAATTATTAGGGTCCACCAGAACAATTTAACCGGAAGTTTTATATGCATTATTTTCACTTTTACTGCAAAACATAACTGTTATTCCGACTTGAATTTGTTCTATAATATTACGTATTGCGTAAACATCTCATCCATATTCTAAGGTTAGCCGGCAACCCCTTGTAATTTCAACTGCTAATTTAGACACTCTTGGTTTCATTTCGCCATTGCTAGCATTTTCAATATCCAATAGGGTAAAAGTATCTATAATTAACAGAGTTCATACATTCATATAAAAACAGAGTTCAGTATTGAACTCTGTTTCAATACTGAGGTGATTGAATCGTAAGATCTAACAACTCACTTCTCGTTGACGTTTAAAACCTGTTTTTGCCGTGTTATGAGGGTCCACCGGAACCATTTAAACTTACATAAGACTACACAATCTTCGCTTGCAAATCTTAGATCAGGATCAATTTTTTTTTTTTTACAGCCGGAATTTCCGTGTTTGATTAGCGGACTCTAACAAATCCTATTACGTAACAACCAAAGACATCCTGAAATAAAAAAAAACCCTATTACGTAAGAAGCATCTGCATCCACTTGCATTATTAAATAATTCCTATTACATAAAAGCCAAATGTTAACAACGCCCAATTAAATCCTAGTTGCGGTGGTAGCTAACAACCAAGTTAGAGACGATCACGCTCCATAGTAAAAACTAAAGTAACCCATACTTACTATAAATAGATTCAGATCAAAACAAGAAGTCATCTACATGAGCCGCCTCTTCTAAATCCCTATATAAAATTTTACTATCTCTTGGCTTGAACAACAAGGAAACTATATTGGCTCGAAAATAAAAAAAAATGACTGCAACCACGAAATTCTGCATCTTTTTACTTTCTTTCTTTTCATTTTTCTCCTCAGCTAGCTGGGCACTGTAAAATCATAGAGAGCTGTATATAGCTCATTTAAAAAAACTGCTACATCTAGTGGCTTTTTAATTAAAAATAAGATAGTTTGTAAAATGAATAAATTTTGACAAAAAAACTGCATTTTCGTGTACAACCTTGATGAATGACATTGTAATCGTAAAGGTAATAACTATATATGATGTAATAAGTGAATGCAATATTTACACACGCATATCTTCCTACAAGATAGTTCCAGTTGGAGCGATTGCTAGCAACCTAGAGACGATCACACCCCATAATAAAAACTAAAATAACCCTCAACCACTAAAAATAGAGTAATTTCAAAACAAGAAGTAAACTATTAGAACAGTCTTGTCCGAAACCCCTGTGTAGACATTTTTATAATATCGTTCTCTAACCCATACAAACTGAAATTCTTAATATAAAAGAAGTACCAGATTTTGATGAATTATTTTATAAATTTTAAATATATCGCTTTAAGTTCAATATTTCAAAAATACTCTGTGACGAGGATTCGAACCCGGACTCCCGCGTGACATGCGGTATGCTCACTTTTTTATCATCAGATACTTTTGAAACCTAAGCTACATATAAGACATGATAATAAATTCGTTAATTCACTAAAAATTATATAGGGGAACTGTCTGATTAATTATAAATAGCGATTCTGTAAGTTTTAGCGGTATCAAGCCTGTAGTTATATTAAAAGACGATCATTAGAAAAACTAGCCATTGCGCATATTGAACTTTGTTTACTGCTGCTTCTTCAAGGTTCATCACTTACTAATCTCAAGAAGAAATACCTAAGGCTTCTTCCTCTTTGTATATATCTAGGTAACCTTTTATTCGGGTCGCAGCGGTAGCTAACCACTTATTAGGAGATAATCAAGTCCTATAGTAGAAACTACATTGCAAAAGAGATCAACGTGAACCGGGTGGCATTGGTAGCTACCAACATAGCAAGAGACGATTACGCCCCATACTAAGAAATACAAAACCCAAAAACTCCTAAAACTAGAGTCATATCAAAACAGAAGTAAACAACTAGAGCTGCCTTGTCCAATACCCAAATATAAAAAAATAGCTGTCCCTTGGCTTGAACAACGAAGGAAATCTATTGGCTTGAAAATCAAGAAATTTTACTTGAACTACAATATTCTGTATATATTGCATATTTTCTCTTTCTCCTCGGATACCAGGGCACTGGAGCATCATAGAAAGCTGTATAATTACTCATTTAAGTGTAAATTGCTACATATAGTGCTCTTTGTGATAAAAATCTTTTCAAATAGGATCGATATCTTACAAAAACTGCATATTTTGTTGATCACTGTAGTAGTAAATCATCTTAAATAAAAAGATCGAAATAAGATTTTTAACACTATAAAAAGCATGTACATATAGTTGTATAAAAATGTACTAGTTTTTTAGGCTTTTAACAAAAAAACATGATTTGTCGATTGAAACTGGAATAACTCCTGAAAATTTTAAATAAAACAAGTTTGTCTCATCTCTTAGTTCGAATTTATAACTTTCACCTCTAACCAAACTTTTTTTTTGCTTAACTCCTAAAGTGAGCATATCTACAACGGCATGCTTTATTTCTAGAGAAAAAATCAAATAAATATTATTTTATTTAAGATTTGGTTGTAGAATTGATGAAGTAAATATGTAAATTACAAAAGTGTTTATGGTGTCTGAGCAATAATTTTACATTTTTGATTCCAACTAGAAGAATACCTGAAAATCGTTAAATTTGTTTGGTTTTCCTTTTGCTTCAATGAACTCGTTACGGCATTTTATGGGTAGAACGTACTACATTGAAATAACAACCAAAAGTAAACAGTCCCTATTACGTAACATGCAGGTGTACTATACAGTTACAGGTTCACTATTGTATTGCGTAAGAGGGAACCAGAGTGGGCGCAATAGCGTCTTGAGGGATTAGAAGCTGCAACTGTACACCCACTATGTGTATTCCAGAAAACTGATGTATCACTACTAAGGAGAAACATTAAAACTTAAAATAAACAAATGTGATTATGTATACTAAGCGGACTGAAAAAAAGAGCGAGGTTATGAGGAGGTGGCAAACCGTTCCAGGAAATGGTAATGGTAACTTCCTGGGAGGGTTAAAGAGAGAGACTGTAAAAGATCATTCTTATCGGCCAACCATCTAAGGCCAAATGGATATCAGTTCGTGCCAGAATGAGGTGGGAGGCTGTCATAAGGAAAGATTTAAGGAAAATTGACATTTGCTGTGAGGGTGTATTATAGGGTGGAAGGGCAAATTTTGTATTTGGATGGAGGAGGAGTATGCATAGCTGCGTTAGCCTCAGGCAGCTGAGTGCTGCAGTGAGTTGTCATTAGTAGTATTTTAAGATATTGATAAAGTATATAATATATGGCCTTTATATTTTATATCTTACCACAGTCTCAATTTCTGGAATTTTTGTGCCGCAAAACAGAGATCTTTGCCTGATAGGAGCCAAAATGTTATCAGGTGAAAGTTCTGAGAGAGCCAGTCCCCAAAGAACTAAAGAAAAGCTTATTGGCTTGGATTCTCCACATTTCAAAAGTTGGGGAAAAGGATGGGGTTTAGGTTCAAGAGCAATATTTTTCTTAAATCACTACCCTACATATGAACATTAGGACCTGAAAAACTATTTTAGCAATTTAGGTCCGAGTGCTAATCGAGTGTTAATCTAGGGATGATGTTTGCATTTTCGAAGCACTTTTATGGAAAAGCTAAATTTTAGCAAAATGATCAGGGGCAGCTTGGTTAGGAACAAACTGATAAAACTAAGTCATGAGGGAAAAGAAGTGAGTACTGAGGGAATTCCAGGTTTAAGAGGGGCCCAATCCTTTCGAATCTCGATCCGGATACTTTTCTAGAAACTTTTTCTAGACGAAGGTGTTATAATAACTTTTTTCAAAACGAAAGTATTTGTTACGTAATAAGGAATGTTTTCTAGAAGATGCACGTGCTTGTAACGTCATATAGTTTGTTTACTTCAGGATTTCTTTGGTTAATACGTAATAGGGTTTGTTTACTTAAGGCTTTCTTTGCTTGTTATGTAATAGGGTTTGTTTACTTAAGCAAATGGATGCAGGTTGTTGGGACATAATAGGGGTTTGTTTACTTATGTAAATGATTTCTTTGGTTCTTAAGTAATAGGAAATATTTACTTGTGTTGAGGATAATGCAGTCTTGAATGACCTAATAGATTTATTGGGAGTGACGGAATCTTGCCTGAAATGCTAGACCAGAGGCCCGTGGGGAATCACTGCTTGTAATTGAGCATAGCGCACACGTGGGTGTTTGGTAATGGTAGCTCACACGTGGGACGTTAGGTAGTGACGGCGTACACGTGGGACTCTACGTAATGACGATGTACACATAGGATCTTAAATAATATTTTAACAGATTTCATTTTTTTCAATAGATTTTTCTTTTTTTTCAGGGAACCTTTATAATCCAAAGATTTTGTCCACATTACGATTCAAAAGAGATTTCGCCTCAATGGCGCCAGAAAACCAGAGCGCCAGAAAACTGCAACAAGATATCCTTTCTAATATTATTATTCGGGGATTACTTTCTAACGGAAATGTTTCAATGAAGCTATGGATTACATTTTCCTTATGTCTGCAATAATTGACACGTAGGGTAGAAAATCGACTACAAAAAATTGACTACAGTTGATGTGCATCTGCTTGTTATGGCGTTATTAATTTTCGTACGTTACCTAGACAGGTTAATTTAGGTATTGAATCACTGAAATGTTACACAGCGTTGGTTTTAGACACGTCATTGTTTAAATAACTACGTATTGAAGATTCATCCTGGAACACAAAAAGTAAAGAATGAAGGCTTTTTTGTACATACATGTTTTATTAATAAAAAAAATAAAAGCATTATTAAAATACTTTATTCCTAGGACACTGAAATGAATATTGTACAGGCAGGAGGGAGATATTTTCAACTGGAAAGGCGTTCAGTCGAGGATTATCAACATAAATATTGTGAAATCGGCCATAAGTATATTCAAAACATTATAAAATACAATAGTCAATTAAAACCATTAGTTTTAACCGAAAAATCTAGATCCTTTGAGACTAAGGGGTGACTTATTAGAGGCGATCTCAAGCGGGCACAGGACAGGTGGCTTACGTCTATATTTTGTTCCCTTTTTATTGGTATTATTTCCCATTGAATCCTAGCCTTTTACACCCAATGGCTGACACACTGAATCCTTTTGAAACCATTGTCGCACATTTGGCATTTTCGGATATTTTCCTTCAAAAATATCCTTTTACAGTAGAATCGATGGTTTATACTTAATGAAAAATCTACAATAAAGTTTCTTCTGATGACTCCTGACAATTGAGGGCACCGTGACACAATCTACTGGCCCGATGACACCCATTAGCGCACATTATCACACCTAAGGGTCCTTCAACCTTTTTCTCACAAGAGTAACTTTATAAACTAAAAATGACCATTATTTTTATTTAATCAGCGGAAATGTGCCATTCCATTGTTAGATTGCAAAGTTCTATCAAAATTCAAAGCCTGTACCTCTCAATCTCTCAATCTTTCCAGCAACCATTGTCATACATATGACATTTTTTGTACTTTTTGTAGAAGTTGGCCCTAATTTCTACAGTTTGGTCTTGATTTCTAGGATTTGGTCTTGATTTCTATAATTTGGTCTTGATTTCTGTGTAATAGTCTTGATTTCTACGGTTCGGTCTAGATTTGGTCTTGTCTTCTATGTATTGGTATTGATTTCTAAGGATTGTTCAGGATTTCTAAATATTGATCTCCCGACTTTTTGGAGTACTTCTGGATTTCTATGGTTTGGTCTATGCCTGAAAATGCCAAAAACCGTCTTGGGTGTGATAATGTGCATCAGAGGGTGTCATGGGAATCATAGATTGTGCCACGCTGGTATCAATTGCCAGAAGTCATCAGAAGCAATTTTATTGGGGATTTTTCATCAAGTTTAAATGATTGATTGTAGTTTCAACGGATATTTTGCAGGAAAAATCCCGAAAATGTTATATGTGTGATAATGGTTGCCAGAGGGTGCCATGTGTCAGCCATTGAGCGTCATACGCTGGGAATCCCATGAAACATCGTAAAATAACAATGAAATGGCAAGTTTCCGCTGTTCAAATAAAGACAATGGTCATTTTTAGTTTAGTCATTTTTCGTGGGAAAAAAGGTTGAAAACCCTTAGGTGTAATAATGTGCACCAAAGAGTGTCACGGAGCTGGTATATTATGCCAAGCTGGACTCATTACAAGGAGTCATCAAGAGAAAAGTTATTGGGGATTTTTCATAAAGTTTAAACAATCGAATCAAGTGCAAACGGATATTTCTAGAGGGAAATGTCCGAAAAATGACATATGTGTGATAATGGTTTCCAGAGGATGCCGTGTGTCAGTCATTGAGTGTCACAGGCTGGGAATCACCAGAAAATAGTACTAGAAAAAACTGAAAAACTGTAGAATTAAGCCACATGTCCTCTGTCCACCTTGAATTTACCTCTAATAAATAATCTCCTCCTCCTAAGCGATCTAGATTTATAGGGTAAAAGTAATGATTTTCATGCAGTATTATATTTCTGATATTGTGGATGTAGTTACAGGGAATTTCTAAGTAATTCTGATGATAATAAAGTGTTATAAGAATGTTTGTAATTTTTTTTATTACTAAAACTTGTGTGTACAAAAAAACCTTCATTTTCTAGATTTCTTGTTTCATGATGAACCTACAATACCTAATCATTTACGCAATGAAATATCTAAGGCCAATGCTATGGAACATCTCACTGGTTCAATAGCTAACTTAACCTGTCTATGCCACGTTAGAACAATAATAACGCTGTAACAAGCAGGTGCATATCGAATATAGCCTATTTCTAGCAATCAGTTTTTTCTCCTATATATCAATTATTTCAGACATAGGGGACAAGTAATAAACAGCTTCATCGAACCACTTCCACTAGAAAGTATTCCCCGAGTAATAATAATATAAAGAGTTTCTTAGTCCAGCTCTCTAGCGCTTCATTCCGTTGAGGAAAAATCTCTTTCAGAACCAAATGCGGACAAAAATCTTTGGTTTAAAAAGGTCTCTGAGAAAAAACGTATTGAAAGAAAATGAAACTTCTTTAGGTATTATGAAACAGCCAACATATGAATCGTCGTTACTTAACATCCCACGTGTGCGCCTTCATTACGCAACATCCCGCGATTGCACTGCCATAACTCAACACCCACTAGAATACCGTCATTATGTAACACCTACGCGTGTACCATGCTCACTTACAAGCAGAGATTCCCACGGGCCCCTAAAGACTAGCATGTCACGCGAAATTACATAAATACCAATAAATCCGCCAAGTCACGTAAGATTGAATCATCCTCAACAAACAAAAACAAAATACAAAGTCCACCAAACCAGGCTATTGTTCCCACCAGCCCTCAAAAGTAGCAGGAATCCAAAATTTTCAGCGGCACCAAACAAACCCATTCAGAAAACCTCCATGTTACGTTCCAGCTCCCTCTCATTTCAATTGCGGAATCAGTCCATCTCCTCAGTTCCGTTATTTTCATCGATTGAACCCACGAATCTACAACAAGTATCCAATAATAAATCAAGAAACTCTTTTATGATACATCGCTCCCCCTCCTATTCATTTCCTAAAATCCTTCTGGCGAATGCAAGGTCACTGGTAAATAAAACGGATGGACTACAATTTAATCTTGATAAAAACCAGATAGATATTGCTTGCCTTACTGGAACATTGTCTGCCAGTGAAAATTTTGCTCGATTCCTAATTATGACTCCCATTTTAAGCTTAGATTGGACAAAAATGGTATCCCTCTATCTCACGGTGGAGGAGTGGCTTTTTTTGTCGATCTAGGCTCCCAAATCGGACTCTATCTTTTTCTGAAATATAGAACAACTCCAAAATAAAAGTTCTATGGCTCTGGACCAGACCGAAACATTTCTCCAAAGAAGTATCTTTCATGGCTTTTTGTATTACCTATTATCCTCCTTGTAGAGGATTTAAGAAGGAGCTGATGGCACATCTGCAACTTTATGCTGACAGAATTTGCTGCAAGTATCCTTATGCTGTAGTTACATTGTGGGGAGATTTTAATGAGCTAGACCAAACGTTGCTTAGCTTTGCTCTTAGCCTTGATCAAGTGGTCAAGTCGCCTACACGCAGTGATAAAACCCTAGACTTGATTTTTACCAACATTGAAGATTACTACTATGCATCGAAAATAGCGCGTCTATTACGGACAAATGACCATCTCTGCACTTTTTGGACCCCTTCATCATCCTTTCCCCCGAAACCATTGATGTGTTATTCAAATAGAACCATTGCTGAGGAGAAGGTCACCCATTTCGAAGTAAAACTTAGCTCCAAATCTTGGGCCAATATCCTAGGCCTTACCAGTGGTTGTAATGCAATGGCTTCTAAGTTTTCAGCTGAACTTTTCCAATTGTACTGACACCTTTCCAGTGAAAAAAGTTACTCGCAAATCTAATTGCAAACCATGGATAAATAAAAAAAACGTTGTTCTTAATAAATGACCGTAATAAACTCTTTAAAGAATTTTCCCAAGAATCTCGAAAACTTCGAAACATTGTTGTTACTGAAATCCGTAAAGCAAGAAAGGAGCATGGTGCTCACGTCCTCAATAAGTTATTGTGTTTTAACCCTAAGAAATGCAATGAAAGTGTCCAAGATCTCATGGGAAAGGTCTTTCCAAAGTTTTTCTTACTGGATAGTAATGGTAATCCAGTGAGTGCGGATATCATAAATGTTTATTTTACTTCAATCTGTAAAATTCATCCACCGTTCCAAAATATGTCGGCCAATAGTGCAGTGAGTGATATTCTTGTGATTGAAAAACATCAGGCCCTCAACTTAAACTGGAAAACTTTGACTCAAAAAAGTCAGTATATCCAGGTGATATCCCTATCAAATTAATTGCGAAATGTGCCCAGTATTTAAGTGTACGTCTAACTATTATTTTTACCAATGTTTTGTAGATAATATTTTCCCAGTGTGGTTTAAACGAGCTATTATATTACCTATACCGAAAAATAAGACTCCAGAAGTTCCCTCTGACTTAAGACCAATATCGAAAACCTTTATTTTCTCAAAATTTTAGAAAGTTTTATTTATAATTTCCTTTTTGATGATATTCAAGATAAAATCAACCAAATCAGTTTGCCTTTAGGCCGAATCATAGCACCACGCATTGCTCAGTTTATATACTTGACACTGTTTCCAAACATCTTGAGTTAAACAGTTCCTATGTTGAGGTTGTTTTTACTGATATTAACAAAGCCTTCGACAACTTGGATCATCAGACAGTTATTGATAACGCAAGGGCTTTAGGGGCCAGAGATTTTTTTACGTATGGTACCTAGTTTTTTGTCAGGCCGTGAGCACTGTGTACTCCCTAACGGGGAGAACTGTTTCCTCAATTTTCTGTGGACCACCTCCAGGGACTAAATTAGGTCCTTTAGCATTTTTAATGTTTTACCAAGTTTTAACAGCGCTTTTAAATTTTCGGATGATTTGACATTGCTTAACCTTTATCAAACCTCTAATACTTCGAACTTTAAACTTGACTCACTCATTAGCAGCTTAAAGAATAATCTTGACATTGTTAAACTCAACCTAAGCATACCCAAAAGCAGTTTAATGCTCGTCTATTTTTTTAAAAGTTTGACGGCTATCAACAATTACCTTTGCATAACAAGTTTAAATATGATTAAACTGCTTGGTGTGCAGTTGGACAATGATCTTAAACGGAAGTCTTACATTTCCCACTTATTTAAATCTGGTAGTTTTCTCCTTCCTCCCTTCTCAAACGATTCTCCATATCAATCCGAAAGATTAGAATCATTTGTTTTTCTCGTATAAGACCCTGTCTTGAATATTCTTGCCATGTCTGACACCCTGGGTTGACCAAAGACCATTGTTCTAAAATCGGAAGTATTCAAAAAGGAGCAACAAAAATTATACTGGGGACGTCCAATACTACATACGACGAGGGTTTGGCTAGACTTGAACTTACTACATTGGAATCATGACGTCACATCCTTACCATCAATTTTGTTCAAAATGCCTTGCTTCTGACTATAATCGATGTTTTTTTTTCCCACCTTCAAAGAAAATCCTACAATCCTTCCTAATACAAGACTTAATTTTCGTAGAACTCCAAATACCTAACTTAATTTGTGTCCTCAAATGTTGACCATAAGGTACAAAAACTCTTTTGTCTCTTATTTTGTTTCCCATTTTAATACTTGATTTAGCTTTTTGTTTTATGTTTATCCCCTAACATTCCCTAATCTGAACAAAAACCTGCGACTTTAACAAAAACTTAGTAACATCAGCGTCTTGAACAAGTTTCTAAAACATGTGTCCATATCAGGATTCGAAGGCATAGGGCCGCTCTTAAACCTGGAACCCCCTCACTACTGAGGTGAAACTGGGTAGAGAACGCATATCAAGTAGATAGATTCTCTTACCTGGGTAGTATTATCAGAAAAGATGGCGAATACAGTGGAAGTATAAAGAGTAGAATAGCCAAGACTCAGGCCGTTTTTTACACTTGAAAAAATTGGAAAAATAGGAAGGTAAGTTTGCGAACCAAATTTATTGATTGAAATAAACCACAACAGCACAAATAAATAAAATCAATTTATGTAAAATTTTCACTTGCAAACACTAGTGCAAAAAAATGAAAATAAGGCTTAATTATAAAAACTTAAGCACCATATAAACTTAATTACAACATTGTTTTTGATAAAATTATTGATTCTTTACTTGCTACCATAGACCTGTTACAAAGTAGTTCAACCCAAACCTTTCAACCAACTAAACTTTTGATTATAAGGAGAAAAGTTTCTTGAATTCTGACCAAGACGCAGTTGAACAGGATTGAAAGAAGTCATAAGACAGGTTTGAAAAAAAAATATGAACTTCAACAGAGGAAATGCTAAAACTCCAATATAACTTGGTGGAAGAATGTGAGCAGCTATTTCGGCCTCAACTGGCTTCACCCTGGAATGAGATGCCAGTACTAGCAGTATGCAATATGCTACCTTTGACCACATACTCAGGATCACCTCAACATTTCCCCCACCCCCTTAGAAGACCAAAAACATACCCAAGGTTATAAGCCTTGTATCATTAAAACAATAGCTTTCTAGAAATCAATTTTTCGAATTTCAGTCGAGAAACAATGTTGCATGCTACCTCGTATCAGAAAATTGTCTGCTATCACTCTTTATTTCAAGAAAAAAAAATGTATTAAGCAGACAATTCAAGAAATATTGGGCGATTACTGGAAATGTGTAACACTGATTTCCAAACAAAAATAGTACATACATTTTCTACATTTTTGCTTTCCAAATATTATGCATGGTAGTCAAACTTACAACAGGAATTGCTGACCGTTGGGATACAGTTTAACATATTGCTTTTAATTTTTGTTGACTTGATTCACAGTTACCGTCATGTTTTGGAGGGAGAGCTTCTGTCTTACCTGTAAGGAAAACTTTTAGGGTCAAAGTATCTGTGAAGGAGGGGGGTCACAAGAGACATATTATAAAATTGGTATTAAGATTTTCTCTTTCGCATCTCCTATATGCATTCAGAACCGTTTCCATCAGCAGATTTTAGATAGAGAAAAGGTCTGATTCTGACCATTTTATCCTAGAGAGGGAAATTAGTCTACAATTTAGGTTAAAACAACAAATAGCCTTTGGGGATCTTCCTCTTTTAAGATGGGACTACTAATTGTAAGGAATTAATTGATTATTTTTTTACTCTCTTTTGAAACCTTAGGTAGACATATTAGGAATGCCAATTTTGTTTAATATGTAATATAAAATTTTAATAGGAAAGTCTACTGGTATTTCCTATAACGAAGTTGCTCTTAAGACAATTTTTGTTAGTCTAAAAACACAAAATTTGTCAGCCTTTGGTAACGAGTTAGATGTTGTCTCTTCATTCCGAGGACACTTTGAAAATAACATCCCTCATTAGTTTATTTCCATTAATTATAGAAGTTCCAAACAAAATAAACTCACACTGCAACCTCTGTCCTAACTGACGGAAGGCATCTACCTCCGCATAAGTAATACCCCCTATTATACCAACCAAAAAAGTCTTAACACTCGTCGTCGCTGTTACTTCATTGATCACTCTTGTCTGAAGATGATGATTTCCCATAGCCGTACGAAGCATCTCTTCTACTTGTATATTTTTTGTTAAATAACTTTCAACAATCCGTGACATCATTGGTATGTAACGACCACCGAAAACATACGCCCCATCTGGAGGATCTCTCAGATTATATTCACCACTCTGTTTTGGAATCAAACTCAATTTTTTCACTAAGGATCGGAACAAACCTTGTCTTGTAATAACAGTTGTAGCCAGTTTTTCCATTGCTTTATTTAAAGTAGAAGTGGGAATATCTTTTTGGCAGAAAAGCCCCAGTTTTTGCAATTTATGGAACGTGATAAGGTGCTCAAAACCGTAGCTGTATAAAAATTCACGTTTAAGCAGCTTGTAATCTTTTTCATCCAAACCCCCACTGGTTATGGAAAGTAAACAGAGGAGTCGCAAAATCATATCAGCTGGCATTTGCTGAGCAATAGCTTCTTCTAAGTAGGCTGCTGCTTCTTTCACAGATACTCCTAGGATTAGACTTTCTTCAATCTTATGTAGAGATTTCAGATCACCACTTTTATTGGTAATTGCCTAAAAGTATACAAATGTCTTTAACAATCTTCATGCAATAGGATATGTATACAAACAAAACCTAGGTGAGATTAATCAACTCCACTTTCCGAATTGGCTATTTTATATTTTAGTATGGATGAACTTTTTGTACCAATTTTTAAAACCCCAGATTCCTTTCATTAGACAATATGGCAAAATAAATGGAAGTGACATATGTAGGATTATTTGTATGATATAACAGTGATTACATTATGTATTATACGATGTATTCAGGGTTATTTCTTAATATATAGAATACAATGTATGAGAAAACTAATCGATCTGGTGAGTGAATTAAATAAAAAAAACTAGTTTTTTTAGCTGAAAGTAAGGAGCGACATTAAAACTTAAAACGAACAGAAATTACTCCGTATATGAAATGGGTTGTCCCCTCCGCAGTCCCTCGCTCTTTACGCTAAAGTTTGACTCTTTGCCACAATTCTACTTTTTAAAACAGTTAAAAACTTTAGCGTAAAGAGCGTGGGACTGCGGAGGGGACAACCCATTTCATATACGGAGTAATTTCTGTTCGTTTTCAGTTTTAATGTCGCTCCTTACTTTCAGTTAAAAAAAACTAGTTTTTTTTATTTAATTTCTGAACGTTTTTGAATTCATGCATGTTTGATTTTGGCTCTCCGCACATAAATTATTGAAATGAAATTAGTATATTAATTTGTTTTGGCTAAATGGCTTTCTCTTAGTTTTGATCAGACGATTTTGAGAAATAAGGGGTGGGGAAGGAGGCCTAGCTGCCCTCCAATTTTTCGGTTACTTAAAAAGGCTACTAGAACTTTTGATATTCAACGAACGTTTTTATTATTAAAAAAATATACGTAACTTAAGAATTAACTTACGTAACAAACTTTTATATTCTTATATTTTTATTATGAGTACGAGGGGGTTTGTACCCTCGTTAATACCTTGCTCTTTACACTAAATCGTAAGTTTTGTCCCAATTCTTTAAGAATGACCCCTGAATCAAATAGGCCGTAGAATAAATAGTTGAAATCACTAAAAATATTTTAGCATAAAGAGCGAGGTATTTATCTCCTCCTAAATACCTCGCTCTTTATGCTAAAGTAATTTTAGAACCCCTCATATGCGTAATAATCTCTGTTTGTTTTAAATTTCAATGCTATTCCTTACTTTCATTTGAAAAAACGTTTTCATGTTTATTTTTTCATTGTATTTTTTATAGTAGTGCTAGAAAATCCTGCGCCCTTTTCATTGAATTTTTCTTCCCCCGTGACATATTCCTCAAAGGAAAGATCCTCCCACAAAGCCCTCTCCCATCAACCCCACCCCCCCAAACCAGAAAAATCATGAAAACGTCTGAACACTTCCCAATAACCATTACTATATGTAAACACTGGTCAAAGTTTGTAACTTGCAGCCCCTCCCTCAGGGATTGTGGGGGAGTAAGTCATTCCCAAAGACAGTTATTATGGTTTTCGACTATGCTGAACAAAATGGCTATCTTAAAATTTTAATCTGTTGACTTTTGGGAAAAATGAGCATGGGAGGGGGCCTATTTGCCCTCCATTTTTTTGGTCACTTAAAAAGGGCACTAGAACCTTTCATTTCCGTTACAATGAGCCCTCTCGCGACATTCTAGGACCACTTGGTCGATAAGATGACCCCTGGGAAAAAAAAACAAAAAAAAAAAAACAAACAAATAAACACGCACCCGTGATTTGTCCTTCTGGCAAAAAATACAAAATTCCACATTTTTTAGATAGGAGCTTGAAATTTTTGCTATAGAGTTCTCTGATATACCGAATGCGATAGTGTGATTTTCGTTAAGATCCTATGACTTTTAGGGGATGTTTCCCCCTTTTTTCCAAAATAGGGCAAATTTTCTCAGGGCAAATAACTTTTGATGACAAAGACTAAATTAATTGAAACTTATATATTTAGAATCAGCGTAAAAATTCGATTCTTTTGATGTATCTTTTAGCATCAAAATTCCGATTTTTAGAGTTTCGTTTACTATTGAGCCGGGTCGCCCCTTACTACAGTTCCTTACCACGAACTGTTTGAAAAGAAAATAATTCGGTATTTCGGGGCTTCTGACATTATTACTCCTTTGCGGAAGTTAGGCTCACAATTGAAAAAGGATTATATTTTTTCTCTGGGCCCCTTCCACCTCTTAGTTCGTTTATTTTCCCGTTAGTTTTCACCTGTTTTCGCTTTATAGTTGTGTTATCTCTTAGCAGTTCTTTCGTTAGTTGAGTTATGGTTGTGGTATATATGTTTTATCACTCGTATAGTTGTGTTATTTTCAAATTATACTCCATAATAGGGAGGCTCCGAACACCCAGCATTGTATATTAAGCTCTTAATTTGACGTTTTTTTCTAATGTGACCAGATTCGTCCTGCGCCCTTTTCATTGAATTTTTTCCCCCATGGCATATTTCTCCAAGGAAAGATCCTCCCACATAGCCCCCTCCCTCAACCCTACCCCCAAAACCAAAAAAATACCCCTGAAAACGTCTGTACACTTCCCAATAACCATTATTATACGTAAACACTGGTCAAAGTTTGTAACTTGCAACCCCTCCCCCAGGGACTGTGGGGGAGTAAGTCTTCCCCAAAAACATAGTTATTATGATTTTCGACTATGCTAAACAAAATGGCTATCTCAAAATTTTGATCCGTTGACTTTGGGAAAAAAATGAGCGTGGGAGGGGGCCTAGATGCCCTCCAATTTTTTTGGTCACTTAAAAAGGGCACTAGAACTTTTCATTTCCGTTAGAATGAGCCCTCTTGCGACATTCTAGGACCACTTGGTCGATACGATGACCCTAGGGAAAAAAAAACAAAAAAAAACAAACAAATAAACACGCACCCGTGATTTGTCTTCTGGCAAAAAATGCAAAATTCCACATTTTTGTAGATAGGAGCTTGAAACTTGTACAGTGGGGTTCACTGATACGCTGAATTTGATGGTGTCATTTTCGTTAAGTGTCATCCTACGACTTTTAGGGGGTGTTTCCCCCTATTTTCCTAAATAAGGCAAATTTTCTCAGGCTCGTAACTTTTAATGGCTAAGACTAAACTTGATGAAACTTATATATTTAAAATCAGCATTAAAATGCGATTCTTTTGATGTAGCTATTGATATCAAAATTCAATTTTTTAGAGTTTTGGTTACTATTGAGCCGGATCGCTCCTTACTACAGTTCGTTACCACGAACTGTTTGATTTCATCTTTTTGTTTCGTAATTTTGACAACCGTTTAAAAACGTGCTAATGCAACATCGTGTTAATATTTAAAATCGTGACAACTGTTTAAAATCGTGCTAATATTACATATCCTTAGTTTCAATTAATTTATGGTGGTAAAATAAACGCTAAATTGTTTCAAAATAATCTCTGTGAGCATAAGAAAATTTTTCGCATGATTGATCAATGATCCACGTGATCCGCGTAGCGCAGGTACCGAATTCCTGATTCTCTACCTTCAGCCGGGAGTCCTGTGCGTGGTGGGGAAATCATCTGACGCTTTGCAAGTTTTTTCCCCAGATTTCTCCAGATATTAGGAGCTGGGCCGACTTTGGCCCAGGACCAGTATCAGGACTCAATCACCTGCGCCGGAGGATATAGGATAAATATTTTACTATTATATTAGTATTTTCATGCGCATAGTCTTTGATAATTTCACAATAAAACCCTTCAACGATGGTAATGACCGTTTTATGCAAAAATAACAAAATTTGATAAGGCAGTCTTACCCTATTTTCAATAAAAGCGAAGCTTAATGAGTAAAGTGCACTTGTTTTATTAGAAATGTTACCCGGGATGTCCGAAGTTGGTGAATGCCGACATTCACCGGTGAACGTCCGAAATACCATTTTTTTTCTCCTTGGAGTTAGTCAGCGGCGCCGGTCAACTTTTTCAGTTCTATGCAAGGTTTGATGGTGACAGGTTAGGTTAGGTTTTCAACCCGTTTCTGAGACTTACAGCCTAATTTAACCAAACCCAACCTAACTTAACCTAAATTTATCTTTTAACTTTAAACCTTGCATAAGAATGAAAAAGCTGATTCGCAGAGCTAATTGAATTCAAGGAGAGAAAAAAGAATTTCGGACATTCACCGGTAAATATCGACATTAACCAGATTTGGGACATTCACAGTAACAGAAAAATTAAAAATTAAAATTGTATAAAAGCCTTCTCCTGATACTAAAATTACTTGTATAGTTATATATTAGAAACTAATACCATACTAAATTGTTCAAAACGATTTCTGGCTATTTACCAGACGGACCTGCTCAAAGGCTTTAGGTCCTAGGAGGCTTCGAACAGTATAGTCCTGAAAAAATGTCCCTAAGCGTAAAGAGCATTCAGTCATGGTGAAGTTGCCCTGAATGTTATTAAGGATAATCGGTTAATGCCACATGATACTCCCAGCTTTCCTTAACTTAAAACTTTGTAGTTTCTTTAAAACTGCAACGTTTTGGCGCATTAGTAGTTACCCTACTGCAGAAAACTAAGCATGTTCAAACAGTTCGTTTTAACGAACTGTAGTAAGGAGCGATCCAGCTCAATAGTAACCGAAACTCTAAAAAATGGAATTTTGATACCAATAGTTACATAAAAAATCGCATTTCATCGAAGTTTTTTATTGTTTTAAAAAGTAGAGTTGTGACAAAGAGTTAAAGTTTACCATAAAGAGCGTGGCGCTGCGGAGGGGAGAACCCTTTTCACTTTAAGTACGTTTTAAGTTTTAATATCGCTCCTTACTTGCAGTTATTTTTTTTTTTTTATTTAATCATAAACATGAAGCTACATAGTTTTTTTATATTGCTAGATGGAATCATCGTTTCAAGAAAATCATAGAGCCATTAGCTTGATTTCGGTAGAAAGTAAATTACTTAGCAGGAACGAACAAAGTTCCAAAGCTGCCAGTAACAGAATTCGACAGAATTCCAGAAGCTGTCGACATTTAAGCAGCAAAACTTATTATTTGACAGCTTTTCTTTTAGCTGTCATTAACATGAAAATTGGAACTTGGAATGTTACGACGTTAAAAAATGACTATCGCATCGACATTTTGACTGACGAATTCAGACGGTTTGAACTGGATTTATTAGGAGTTTCAGAAACTCATATCCCAGGGATAGGAAGCATGAAATTAGGTGACATAGAATTTGTTTACTCAGGAAGGAAGGATGGGGTACATAGACAGGGAGTAGGGCTCATGATGAATAAGGAAGCTGCTAAGTCTTGTTTAGGCTGGGAAGGTATTAATAATAGAATACTAATTGCTCATTTTATGACTAAAAAGTTTAGGGTATCAGTTATAGTAGTATATGCCCCCATTGAACCAACTGATGGAGATACTAGTGACTCAGATGAATTTTACTTACAGTTACAGGAGCAAATAGACAGGGTACCAGGTAGAAATATGGTGTTTTTGCTAGGAGATTTTAATGCCCAGGTTGGTAGAAATAGGGATAGATGGTATCCTAGCCTAGGTAATTTTGGTGTAGGAAAAGAAAACAGTAATGGCTATAGGCTTTTGCAATTTTGTAGGTATAACAACCTAGTTATAACCAATACGGTGTTTGGTCACAAAATGGCCCATAAGTTGACATGGTATTCACGTGATGGTAAGACAGCAAACCTTATTGATTATGTTATTGTAAACAGAAGACTAGCAGGATCAATACAAGATACTAGGGTGTATAGGAGTGCCGTTATTGATGTTAAAAGTAAAGATCACCATCTAGTAGTGTCTAAGGTTAATTTAAAGCTGAAATTTCGGAAGAGTAACTCCCTCCCGGAAAGTTATGATGTTGGTAGACTTCAGGATGAAAATTTGAGAAAAAAATTCCAGGAACAGTTGAGTACTAAACTTGAGGGTTTAAAATTTGACAATGTGGAAGATGGATGGAATAATTTCAGAAAAACAATTTGTGAAGTTGCTGATGGTGTCCTAGGGAAGAGTGCTAAGACAGCAACTAGGAATATTAGTGAAAAAGCTTTAGGTTTAATAGAGAGTAGAAGGGGTTTGTATAAGAATTATCTGAGCGATAGGTCGTATGAAAACAAAAGGAATGTAAAGAAAGTGGAGAAAGCATTAAAATATGAACTAAGGAGATGTGAAATGGAGGCGATGGATAAAATTGCTGAGGATCTGGAAGATGCGGCTAGACGGCATAATAGTAAAATATTATACTGGCATGTTAATAAATTGAAAGGGAGTAGCCGATCCGGACTAGTCCCAGTTAAAGATAGAAATGGGGTCACAATTAGTGATAAGGAAAAAGTTAAAGAAAGATGGGTGGAACATTTTGAAAATGTGCTAAACCGAGATACAGTTGCAGGAAAAGATATAGATGAAAATGAAAAAGTTTGTGATACCTTGGATGTGAAGGAAGATTTGTTTAGTGAGGAAGAATTAGCGACAGTACTAGAAGGATTAAAAAATAATAAGGCCCCAGGTGCTGATAGTATGATTAATAAGTTCCTTAAATATGGTGGCTCTGAGGTTAGGAATAAGCTACTGAAGATTATGAACATGATTTTTGAAAAAGGGGAAGTACCCAATGATTTTAGGAAAACCTTAATTAAACCACTGTATAAGAAAGGTGACAAGAGTGAATGTCGGAATTATCGAGGCATTAGTCTGGTCTCTGTAGGTAGCAAATTACTGAGTAATATGATACTTTTTAGACTGAGACATGCGGTAGACAAAGTTTTAAGGGAAGAACAATGCGGTTTTAGAAAAGGTAGAGGATGTGTCGACCATGTTTTCACTCTTAGGTTAATAATTGAGAAGTCCCTTCGTTGTCAAACACCTTTGGTCCTTAGTTTTATCGATTATGAGCAAGCTTTCGATTCTGTTGATAGAACAGCGTTAACAAAGGTCTTATCGTTATATGGTATACCAGAAAAATACATTAAAGTGATTTGCGCTATGTACGAGAATAATACTGCTGCGGTTAAGGTAGGAAATGAGGTTAGCAACTGGTTTTGTATTAAATCAGGAGTTAAGCAGGGTTGTGTTCTATCCCCCTTTATATGGATCATTTTGATGGACTTCGTCTTAAGGAGCACAGGAAAGGCAATTGGAGACCATGGAATCAAATGGGGAGGAAGAACGCTCCTGGACTTAGATTATGCTGATGATTTAAGCATATTAGATGAAAGTGTGAGCAAAATGAATGAATTTTTAGAGGTTTTACGAGTTCAGGGTGCTAAAATAGGCTTGAAAATTAATGTTAAGAAGACTAAGTCACTAAGGTTAGGAATAAGTGAAGATGAACAGGTGACCTTAGGTAACGAAAAGATTGATCAGGTTGGGAGCTTCAGTTACCTTGGTAGTATTATTAGTAAAGATGGTGGGAGCAGTGAAGATGTTAAAAGTAGAATAGCTAAAGCTCAGGGTGTTTTTTCACAGTTAAAAAAAGTTTGGAAGAATAGAAAGATAAGCCTACAAACCAAGATTAGAATATTGGAAGCTACAGTGATGACAGTGGTCAAATATGGCTCTGAAGCATGGACACTCCGAAAAGCAGATGAAAATTTACTAGATGTTTTCCAGAGAAATTGCCTACGGATTGTTCTGGGTACCCGGCTGACTGACCGTATTTCAAACAGTAGGTTGTACGAAAAGTGTGGTTCAATCCCGCTTTCTGGGGCTATAATGAAAGAAAGGTTGAGATGGCTAGGCCACGTTCTACGGATGAAGGATGACAGATTACCGAAGATTGTCCTTTTTGGCCAACCGTCTGGGGCTACACGGAAAGCAGGTCGTCCTTGTCTGGGTTGGGAGGATGTCATAAATAAGGATTTAAAGGAAATGGGAACTTCCTGGGAGGGTGTAAAGAGGGAGGCTTTAAATAGATTAGGTTGGAGGAGGAGCGTGCGTAGCTGTGTTGGCCTCAGGCGGCTTGGTGCTGCAGTGAGTTATTAGTAGTAGTAGTAGTAGTAGTTTTCTTTTAGCAAAAAATATTTTTGTCATTCACAAAAGTTATTTTGCGACTGACAATAAAAGATAATTTATTTATCATAATATTGCAAACTTTACCTATATTAATTGGAAATACATTCAATTATAGTTATTTTGTGAAACTTGGGCTTACAAAACGCCCACCCCCCCAAAGCAAACAAGCTTTATTGGTTGATCCATCCCACTTGTTTTTCCTATCTTCTTTTGTTCTATACGTGTTTAGAAACTCCTTTTTTTCTACAGTAACCTACAGAATTATTTTCACTCAAAAATATAGGAAATCAAGCATTTGATGTCAATAGGTTTTGTTTGTTTATTGCATATGATAATAAAAAGAAAAAAACATGTAGAGAGAAACATGCTTACTTAGCAGGTATGAACAAAGTTCCAAAGCTGCCAGTAACAGAATTCCAAAAGCTGCCGATACTTAGGCAGCAAAACTTGTGTTTTGACAGCATTTCTTTGCGCAAAAAATATTTTTTTGTGTAAAAATGGTATTTTCATGCAAAATCTACCAACAAATTTCGAAACTACCAAGTAGCATTGCTAATCTACGATACCACTTTTTCCATTACGGTTAATTAGTAATGTATTATTCAATAGACTAATTGAGGCTATAGAGAAAGTGGTAAAGAAGAACAGTATGGTTTTAGGAAAGGGAGAGCTTGTATTGACCATATCTTCAGGAGGCAATGATTATGGTCGGTTCTTTGTGGAATTTAAGTTAATAGAAGGTATGTTCTTTCGCCTTTTATACGAGTTTCTTTATTGTACACAATTCTGAAGAAGACAGGGAAGGGTAGAGAAAGATAGAGAGAAAGGAAGAGAGAGAGAAGATAATCGGCAAATATACATATTCATTAAAAACTATAATAATTAAGAAAAAAAGTGTCGGATAATACAGGGATAAAGATAGATAATTTTCAATATTATTAATTAGTTACACAAAAAGGAAAAAGAAACAAATTAATTCTTTAACATAATTTTTGTAAACCCCCACCTTCTTGCACTTTCCCCTTTTTTGGCTCATATTTATAGCGACTGATGTGAAATATATCCGACCAACTCATTTTAAGCATGCCAAGTTTTTACTGAAATTGCCAATTTGGATTGGAAATACTCATGTTGTGAAAAAATATAGTCTCAGAGAACCAGTTCAGTGGGTAAAAGATCGGCGTGATCGGTATGCGGCGGGCTTGGATGCTAATCATAGTTTATACCTTGCTATGGTCTAATTTAGTTTGTGGTGGCTCATGTGTTGTATATATTTAGTTAATGTGGATTTATTGTTTATGTATTTAGAGTAATATGGAGTTGTTGTTTTTTCTTGCTTTCGTGTTTGTTTTCTTTTTTCCTTTTCGTATTATTTTATACTCCATTTAAGACAATCTTTTCTTTTTGTCCTACAAATGGGAAACAAATTTATCATCATCATCATATCTTTTGAACTTTCCATTTTGTGGCATTTTCGAGCACTCAAGCGCGAGCAGACCAACCTTTCAAGAGGTACAATGAAGACCAAAGAAAAAGAAGTTTACAACTCGACCCATGACCAAGGAGTCTATCTGTTCTTCCGGGAGATGTATAGGAATCTTCAACTTTGACGAAATTTGTTCATTAATGGATATCGATCTCAAATTTCACAATGTTCTTTTTTCATTTTTCAGTTTTTTTTTTTATTTTTTTGCTGTTGTAAGAGATAGCGAAAAAGAGAGGCAAGAACATCCTGCAGTAGACGCTGCAATCTCTCGTTCCGTTAAAATACTATATTCTTTTAATCTACTCTATACTTCCACCTAAAAGATTGCAGAATAATGAAGCTGCTTAAAGTCCATAGCCTAAATACTGTCTTTTATGGAAAACTGAAACGACTTTGTAAATTTAAGACGATTTTTACAAATGTCTCTGCGGAAAAATATAAATCTGCATACTTTCGATCTACTAAGTTCACAGTACTCTGATACGAAATTGACTATTAAGTCTGTTAAGTCAAAAATACTTAGACCGAACCCGCTAAAGAGAGACTTCGCCCTCCCCTGAAGTTCCTTTCCCTATTGTGAGTGAGGTGAAAAATACTAAGTGTCATTTTCTCACGTGATTGCACCTTTACTACCCATATTAATAGTGTGACCCGTAAAGCAAACGCATCTCTGCAAACCCTTTCAAAAATACGTCGCTTCGGGTGCAACGCCCACAGTCTTCTACGGGCATACCTGTGCTACGTGCGCCCCCATGCTTGAATACGCCTGTCTCGGCTGGGGCCCGTCAGCATTAAGAACCGCCTATCTAATGCAGGAACTGGAGTCAGTCCAAAAACGCGCAACCAGGATCATCCTGAGTATCAGAGACATTTCCTACCACGATGCCCTAGCAGCCCTCGAACTCCAAGTTTGGAAATTCGTTTGGGTGACCTTATCCTGAGGTTTGGCAAAATGCTGCTGTTTAACCCTGCTCACCGTGACATTTTCCCACCAGAAGCCCTGACAGTCAGCCGTAAGAGACAGAAGCTAAAACTTGTGCCTGTGCGTGCTCGGACAAACCGCTGCCAGAACTCTTTCGTCCCTTTTTTTTACATCAATTTACAATAGTGCATAATAACATGTTTTGCATGTCAACATCAAATTAGCCATTTCAGCTACGATTGTTGTTTAAATAAACCTCTCTCTCTCTCTCTCTCTCTCTCTCTCTCTCTCTCTCTCTCTCTCTCTCTCTCTGTCTCTCTCTCTTCAACGGATGCAGGAAAACGGGCTAGAGGTTCAAGTGAGCATTTAATTTAAAAAAAAAGTAAACTGCATTATAAAAGACGCCATTTACGTGAGATTTAACGAAGTTTTACACAACAACAAAAAAATCTACCACAACAGATCAGAATAACAAAAGCAAAATTTGTACAGGAATTTCGAACTTAATAATATCTTATTCCACCGGTAAAAATCAATATGCATTTCGATTAAAATAGTTTTGTGCTATTGCAGTTTTGAGTTGTATTTCCAGTTTGCAGTTAACAAGATCTAGTGTCACCTTAGACAGACCTCCTAAACAGAAAACCGCAGTAAAGATATACTGAGAGAACTTACCTCACAGGCTTCAATATGGACAGCCAATGACTTGAACTGAGTTTGAATGGATCGAAGATCATTTTCTACAAACTTCTTTGTTTCTTGGACACTCAATTTGCTCAGACTGTCTTTTTGTTCCTTCAATTGTCTGCTCTTATTTCGGAGATCATCAAAGACAAACGAAATATATTTACTTTTTATCTGAAGAAAAAATTATGTCAACTTCATTGTCAAGTCGTGAGAATTTAAAAACGGTGTACTTCCAATCTATTAATTCATAAAATGTTTTTTTTTTTATCAATTGCACATTGTTTATTTTTAGTTGTGTTTCACTTGACATACTAAAATACACTAAACCCAATATAATTCTCTAATCTAAAAAACCCTTCCAAGGGTGCATATGTTCAAATTCGTAGGGTTGAGGGGTCAATACACGAAACGGAAGGCATTTTTAGACAGCTACTTCTAAATGTATCTGAAGAGGTGATTCGAATTTATCACTCCCCTGCGTCAGGGTATGACCGCATTTGTAGCTGATATTTAGGCAAGAGAGGTGTTGAAACCACCTCCATATCGGCATCCATTAAGCCTTATTTTTACCTTAATGATTAAGGTAATGATTTTTAGCAAGCACTGAAAAGAAATTTAAAATAAAAGTTGGAATAAGATGGAAGATGCATAAGTGAGACAAATTGGCAGTCTCTGGTAAACAAACGAATAAGTTGCTTATGAGACTGAACACTCAAGAAGTTTAAACACCAGAAACAAACTATGACAAGATGTTTTGAAGGGAAGGGGTGAATGGTCTTCAAGCAATAGTATTCATAAGTAGACGGCATCTAACCAGCACTATCTTTTATGGATTTCAATATTGAATATTTCAATATTTCAATATATTCAATATTTCAATATTCAATATTGAACATTCTGAAACTTTCTGATTGCCTCTGAAGGAGAAGGGGGGGGGGAGAACAACTGTGCAACAGCTACTGAAAAAAGATTTTCTTTTCATTTAACCCTGTACAATCTGAAATATCCTTAGAAATTGGAAGAGGTCTCGGTCAGGGTTGCCACCTGCAGCACGAAAATGCTATTTCGGTCATTTTTTACTGTGGCACGGAAAAACACTGTGTGGGTAATTGCAACACTTTAGGACCTGACTGTGTTGGCAATCCTGGTCTTGGTAGTTTTCCTGATACAAGTCCCGAACCATCAAACATGTATGTCCGTTACATCTATGGTTATTTCAGGAGGCTATTCAGAAAAGAACTGGGGCCTTTAATAGCAAACTAACCCTCCGTGAACAAAAGAAAAATGGACTACAACCCTACAAACGTGATTGTCGTAAACCCATTAAGGTCTCTGCATGAAATAAGGCTTCAAATGAGACTATTTTATATGGGAATTTCCCAATCGAATGTTCTAGAGCGAAAAGCCGTAGTCCATCTATTCTATCTCTATGAAGCTTATATGGCAACTTAGGAGAAGACGAAAAAAAAAACAAGGTTTATCACTTTCTAAAAGCGGATTTTCTTAAATTTTCCTCAAAACGCACTTCCCACTTTTATGTAACTGAGTTTAGCTTTAGAGGGTATTCTGAAGTCAAATATTTATTATTGAGAACGGGTAACAATGAAAATTCACCTATTTTTATTATCGTCAGCATAGAAATGTTAGCCTTTTCTACAAATTATGAGAATGCAAGGGGACAATTGTGCTGTATAAACAATAGTTGACCTCAAAAACACACCTTTAATACAAGTAAAAATAAACACACACGACTAGAAAGATTGCCTGTTGAAAATAATCTTATACCCTACATTCTCAGTCAACTTAACATCAAGTCGTATTTCTGCTTCGCTTGGCTTCTCACTAGTTCCTTCCATGTATTTCATGCAAGTTTTTACTAATAATTTTTTTAATTAAATAACAGATTTATTATTTTGGGCATCTACAAAAAAAAATTCTGGTAACAAAACCATACGGGGCGTCTCAAAGCAGAAGGTTTCACATCCTCAATGACAATATGACGTCCTCTATCTCCTAGCTATTCTCCAATAGTTAATTATCTGAAACTTGTTCCCCTAACATAAAGAAGAAACAACCAAAAATGGATTTTTTTTTCAGGAGAAACAAAAATACCAAAAAAATACAAGACGACTATTTCAAAACCTCCCTTAAATATTTTATGGAAGGTTTCCTTGCATTTTCCTCAAATTGGTAGGCCAATGTGGTCTAAGGAATTAACTTGTTCCCTTTTTATAATATTTTTTATTCACAGACTTACCGTAGAAAAAACTTCGTCCTTTACACTATTCAGGGCATAATTTTGCATTTTCCCACCATCGCTTGTCACCAGGTAGCCACAATTAATTTCCAGCAGCTCGTCAACCAGTCCTTCATATGTCATCTGAGTTAGCAACACACTAGGATAGTCAATATCTCTATCAAATAGGAAAACTTGCTCAAACTTCTTCTGCATAAATTCACCCCCACTTTGATTTTGAGACTTCATCATTGACGAGACTATACACGACAATCTTCCAAAAGCCATGGGCTCGGGAAAAACTCCATAAACACTTTGCAAGTTTGATAAAGAAACAGCTATAGGAAGTAAATATGACTGGTCCATATCAATAAACGTTTTTGAATAAAAATAAGGCATTTCCAATGACATCAAATCAACATCCCAGGGCACAAAATTCAAGTTTAAATCATGCAGCTCAGTGTTGCCAGCAATTCCTTCTTCTTCAAAAAGCTTCTCTATAAGAAACAGCTTTCTTGGTACAAGAATTACGTGAATTTTTCTAATGTAACTAAAACTAGTTTGTTTTACATGAGAAACAATGGCTTTCACGTGATCTACGATAGTCTTTGCGTATTCATAAACAGCTGGTATCATGTAGACCAATGTGTTATTTGTTGTGGGATGGACTGGTTCTAGCTTAAAAAGACGATCAAAGCCACATTCCCTAGAAGAAGAAGAAGCATTACCCTAACGTCTACTTAAGTCATCCACGAGCGAAACATATTAAATTCCTGATCTAAACGGCAGATAAAACTCAAGAAAAAAAAATGAGCTGAGCCTTCAATACAGTGCTATTCTTCCTGTTCCAAGAAATCACGAGTAAAGGTCGTCATTTAACGGATTTAGACCTGATTTTATTTTTATGATTCTTCAATAAAACAGGATAATATATAGTTTCACTTTTTTGCGCTCGCTTTATACTTTGAGATAGAACTAATCAAGTTAGTTGATTCTGATGACTAGACACATAAAACATATTAAAAGAAAGCCGATTCTTTTTTTTGGTGGAGGAGGCAGTTCGACCACTATTTTGTGAAAAACGTTAATTCTGGATTCCTTATATTTTTTTTGTTTAAAGAGTAGAAATACATTTCCAATTTTCAACATTTTCCTTGCTATAAATAATAAATTTTGGTGTAGAGACATGAGTTTCAGATGAACTACCGACTTTATAATCTATAATTATTACAGTGTATCTCATTGCTCCAATACGAGCTCACTGGAAGTAAAAGAAAAATTGCTGTTAATTCAAAACAGTATTTAGCGATCCCTTCTTTTTTCCGCAGTTTCTATTGGCAACGACAGGACCAAGCAATCAAAGTAACATACCACTAATAAAACGGGTCTTACTACCGCTAAGTTTTCAAGCGGCGGTGCTATTAGGATGTGTTGGCTCTCTTTCAAAAATTGAGTTCGTATAAAATTGAGTTTTAATCCAGGATGCAGCAGTAGCTAGCAACCTAGTAAGAGACGATCCCAAAGTAAAAATTGAGTCTGCACAAAATTTGGTTTTAACCTTAATTTAAAAGATCACAAAATTCACTTTTTATATATTTTTTTTTCTTGGCTTTACCATCATAGAGTTCAACTTAACAAACATTTTGACCCAGTACACTTCTTATATTATTTAACTTTGGTGTTGAAATGGCGCTGAAGTATGGGCAACTATAAGAGTTGAATCTTCAGTGATTTAACACGAGAGGATGGGGATTGAAGACTGACATGGGAGCGATCGAAAAACTGCTGAAAGTGCAGTGTCTGGCAACTTCAGTAACAATTAATGATTTCAAACAGAACTAGATAATCGATAGAATTAATCCGACATGTGTTAAAATTACAGAAATAATTATTCTGAAAGCAATGATTAATCAGGATCTTTTGCAGTCAAGAAAAATTTTAGCTCAAAATGAATTTACAATACAGTAGGCTTAGTTAGCTCAGAAACCCTTGACACTAAGTAGGTTACTTGACTTTAAAGAGGTAGGACTACTGCTAGTAGGTTTGGTTTTTCTTTACCCTCCCCTAAATTTTAATGTGTTACTCCAGTTTCCAGCCTTGAAAGTTTTCTATACTCATTGGAATGAGGACTTTACTAAAAGTCGAGGCAATATAACTTTGTTTTTTAGTCTGTTAACCCTCCCCTACATTTTAATGTGTATCTCCAGTTTCCAGCCATACAAGTTTTCTATACTCATCGGAATGAGGACTTCACTGAAAGTTAAGGCAACATAACTTTGTTCTTTTAGTCTGTTTTTCATTTTATGAAGTGTTGTTTTTTCGGCATCTTTTTTTTAGTTTTTTCTTCTGTTTTCTGACTACTAGCCATATAACCAAAATAGTGAACTTAGTTTTATTTTGATCACTCCCACAAGAAAAGTCCTCATTCCACATCATAACTTGTAGTCAAACAGTTCGTGGTAACGAACTGTAGTAAGGAGCGACCCGGCTCAATAGTAACCAAAACTCTAAAAAAATGGAATTTTGATATCGATAGCTACATCAAAAGAATCGCATTTTAATGCTGATTTTAAATATATAAGTTTCATCAAGTTTAGTCTAACCCATCAAAAGTTACGAGCCTGAGAAAATTTACATTATTTAGGAAAATAGAGGAAAACACCCCCTAAAAGTCGTAGGATCTTAACGAAAATGACACCATCAGATTCAGCGTATCAGAGAACCTTACTGTAGAAGTTTCAAGCTCCTATCTACAAAAATGTCGAATTTTGTATTTTTTGCCAGAAGACAAATCACGGATGCGTGTTTATTTGTTTGTTTTTTTTTCCCCAGGGGTCATCGTATCGACCAAGTGGTCCTAGAATGTCGCAAGAGGGCTCATTCTAACAGAAATGAAAAGTTCTAGTGCCATTTTTAAGTGACCAAAAAAATTGGAGGGCATCTAGGCTCCCTCCCACGCTCATTTTTTTCCGAAAGTCAACAGATCAAAATTCTGAGATAGCCATTTTGTTCAGCATAGTCAAAAACCATAATAACTATGTCTTTGGGAATGACTTACTCCCCCACAATCCCTGGGGGAGGGGCTGCAAGTTACAAACTTTGACCAGTGTTTACATATCATAATGGTTATTGGGAAGTGTAAAGATGTTTTCAGGGGGATTTTATTTTGTTTGGGGGTGGGGCTGAGGAGAGGGGGCTATGTTGGAGGATCTTCCCTTGGAGGAATCTGTCATGGGGGAAGAAAAATTCAATGAAAAGGGCGCAGGATTTTCTAGCATTACTATAAGAAAACAATGAAAAATAAACATGAAAACGTTTTTTCAAATAAAGGAAGAAGTAGCATTGAAACTTAAAACGAACAGACATTATTACGCATATGAGGGGTTCTAAAAATACTTTAGCATAAAGAGCGAGGTATTTAGGAGGAGATAATACCTTGCTCTTTATGCAAAAGTATTTTTAGTAATTTCAACTATTTATTCTACGGCCTTTTTGATTCAGGGGTCATTCTTAAAGAATTGGGACAAAACTTACGATTTAGTGTAGAGAGCGAGGTATTAACGAGGGTACAAACCCCCTCGTATACATAATAAAAACATAAGGTTATGAAAGTATGTTACGTAAGTTAATTCTTAAGTTACGTATATTTTTTACTAATAAAAACATTCGTTAAAAATTAAAAGTTCTAGTTGCCTTTTTAAGTAACCGAAAAATTGGAGGGCAACTAGGCCTCCTTCTCCACGCCTTATTTCTCAAAATCTTCTGATCAAAACTAAGAGAAAGCCCTTTAGCCAAAAAAAGAATTAATATACAAATTTCATTTTAATAATTTATGTGCGGAGAGCCAAAACCAAACATGCATTAATTCAAAAACGTTCAGAAATTTTATAAAAAAAACTAATTTTTTTAGCTGAAAGTAAGGAGCGACATTAAAACTTAAAACGAACAGAAATTACTCCGTATATGAAATGGGTTGTCCCCTCCGCAATCCCTCGCTCTTTACGCCAAAGTTTGACTCTTTGCCACAATTTTACTTTTTAAAAAAATTAAAAGCTTTAGCGTAAAGAGCGAGGGATTGCGAAGGGGACAACCCATTTCATATACGGAGTAATTTCTGTTCGTTTTAAGTTTTAATGTCGCTCCTTACTTTCAGCTAAAAAAATTAGTTTTTTTTATTTAATTATCATACTAGAACCTTGTTCATTCTGCTTTATTTGTATTAATAAAGTAGATTTTGCCGGTTTTTTTTTCTCAGATAATTTTGAATGTTTTTTTTTTGACAAACGGATTCTTAGTTAACTAAAAACTTGACTACGGAACTACTATTAACAAGTCTTCGTTGTCAGATATCTAGAAAAATTTCTGGCAAAAAATTCGAATTCGACAGCTCATGCTTGTCTTTATCGTAAAAGTCTTGGCTCTTGCAAAATATGGTGATTCATTTAAGGTTTCCCAAATCGATTAATGCAGCTGTTTATTATAAGCACTTACTTAAAGGCTGTATTTTGAATTTTGGAATTTAATTCTCTTCTTATTAAAGAAAACCAAAGGTGTAAAATTTTCACAAAAGGGCTGATTTCAACCTTCTTCAGGTTGACGGGCCTCATCTTCCTGAACCTGATGGTATGTTCCTAATTTCTTGCATGGCTTACGCTATAGAAATTTCGAAATTTCGGCTGAACTTTCCGTTGTATTTGCAAGAGCCTGGTAAAGTTTCGTAGTTCACTTTCTGGCAAATAAAACGCTAAAAGCGAAACAAATGGACTTGTTAGTTGACTAACTTTTGTTTAATTGAGAGCAACTTAGGCAATGTGGCCTTCACTGTTACTTATGTAAACAATATAAAAGCGCGGATAAAGTCGCTGTGCCCAGTTTCATTATTAATTGCATCTGCAATAGTATCAAGAGCATATTAAAGGACCTTTCATTAAGTCCACAAGAGAGCAATTGATCAAAGACTACCACTTCTTTATTTGTCTTTAAACTAAACTAATTTTGAACTATTTAACTAATTTAATAAAACATCTAAACTAATTTTAGATATTGGACAAATGGTGCTGCATCGAAGTTGAAGCTGATGCGCAACACTCCTAATTTAAGCTTATTCGTGCATTCGTTCCAGTGATTTTCTGTGACATAGTGCAAGCAGTCGAAGAATCAGCCCTCCTAGCTGATTTTGCTTGGTCACAACGCCATCTATCTTTGTAAATCCACCTATTCAAAAGCCCACATGGCTTTGCTTCCTTGACGCAAAATTCAAGACACAAATGTTCAGCAATTGCCAGAAAGCTTTTCTTCTATTCCGTTTTGTGTCAGTAATCCTGCATAGTGTTTTGTTTTCCCTGTGTTGTAAGAAATATCGTAATTTAGCTGAGGCTACAGGTGACATTAGGTAACGAAAAGATTGATCAGGTTGGGAGCTTCAGTTACCTTGGTAGTATTATTAGTAAAGATGGTGGGAGCAGTGAAAGATGGTAAAAGTAGAATAGCTAAGGCCCAGGGTGTTTTTTCACAGTTAAAAAAAGTTTGGAAGAATAGAAAGATAAGTCTACAAACCAAGATTAGAATATTGGAAGCTACAGTGATGACAGTGGTCACATATGGTTCTGAAGCATGGGCGCTCCGAAAAGCACATGAACATTTACTAGATGTTTTCCAGAGAAATTGCCTACGGATTGTTCTGGGTACCCGGCTGACTGACCATATTTCAAACAGTAGGTTGTACGAAAAATGTGGTTCAATCCCGCTTTCTAGGGATATAATGAAAGATTGGTTGAGATGGCTAGGCCACGTTCTACGGATGACAGATTACCGAAGATTGTCATTTTTGACAAACCGTCTGGGGCTACATGGAAAGCAGGTCCTCCTTGTTTGGGTTAGGAGGCTGTCATAAATAAAGATTTAAAGGAAATGGGAACTTCCTGGGAGGGTCTAAAGAGGGAGGCTTTACATAGATTAGGTTGGAGGAGGAGCGTGCATAGCTGTGTTCGCCTCAGGCGGCTTGGTGCTGCAGTGAGTTATTAGTAGTAGTAGTAGTAGTTTTGCGCAGTACTATGAAAGCTGTTTTAAATAAATGAATCTTGAGTTACAAACTAGAAAAGTACAATTTATCAAACAAAGCAGAATCTATTTTATGGTGGTTATATTTTTAGCACTATTCAGCGAGGTAAATTTTTAAATCGCCTTTCAAATTGGGTTGACCATGGGTACATTCTTTAATGTATTTGCACACTCCATCTTTCTCCAATAAACATATTTATATTTGGGTGTGAGGCTGATGAGACCTATTCTACTTACAATTTTGATAATCACCTTATCATGGGTGGGAATCATTTCCAATGTCCAAACGCTATTTGCCAAAGCTTAGCTACAGGTACATTATGGTCCAGATCTTAGAAGAAGGAGTGGCAAAACATGAAAAAAGGAGTAGGCTATTCTTAGAGCACAGCTGATGAGCAGAGGGCCCAATAGGTGAGACCAAGGGATCCCTGCAGTCATAAATTTTCCCAAAGTGAACCAATCGTTATTAAATATTTTTTTACAAACACTGAAATTGGATTAGAAATTACAACTAAGAAAAAGAAAAAAATATTCCAAAAATCAAAAGGGAATGTTATTCTAACTAGCTGAAACAGAATCTAATTCTTTATTTATATTTTTCCGACTCTTGTCTAAAATTTGCTACCCCAACTTCAAACTGGAATTATGATTTATGAACTAGCTTTCCTTAATTTCTAGTAAACATTTCATGTTGTAACTAGTGAGCAAGTGAAAAACCCCTCACCTTTTTATCATGTGCTAAAATATTACTAATAGGATTTGAACATATACAAGTAAAAATAAATAATCAGAACATAATTAACAGAAATTGTTTTGTATTTACTTTATCCTTTGAGTGCCAGCAACTTGATCCAACGTTTTCATTAAGCTACTATGAATGACCAAGTCCTTCTTTATATTCTGGGCCCCTTCCTTCTGCTTTTCAGGAATGATACTTTTCAAAAGGGACAACAGATGGCTTCTTGCTAGTTCCCTTGCTGGTTCAGTGTCCATTCTGACTAAAAATACATTTCCTTTGTTATTGATGAATTCAGCAAACCAATACAAGTTGACAAATGTCAAGTAGATGTTATCACACACGGACAAAAGATTGTAATAATGCACCATGTATTTACAAGTATTGCCTAATTCATTTTCATTGCTAACAATTTTTGATAAAATGAGGAATGGTGAATCTGTATCCACAGTTCGACTCAATTTTGTATATTCACTACCCCATTTCTTCATTTGGCATCAAAATATTAAGCATTTGGTGCTAAAGTATATTGTTGCAATTGTCTTATTCCCAAGTTTGTAGTTTTTTATAGTCCTTAAACTAGTCAGTCAAGAAATGCTAGTGTTTTCAGAGTGTTTTTATTCCTAGTCTTGCAGCAAATACCAACAGAAGAAAATGTATTCTAATACTCAGAAATTAAAAGCACGGTCACCAATTGAGAGGGGAGAAGGACTTTATTATAAGGACCCTTTTTTGCCCCCCCCCCAAAAAAAAATGGAGAATGCCTTTTTGGTGCCACACCCCTGGCCAGTCTTTATGCTAATATTTTCTTCTTGTCTTGCTACCCGACAAAAAGCAAGTTTGAATAAACGTTCTTCCCTTAAAATCATTGTTTAATTTCCCTACCAAATTCTGAAAATCCATACAAAAAATTAGCCTCGTGAAAATACACCGCTGCAAAAATTCTCCCCCCCCCCAAAAAAAAAAAGAAGAAAAAACAGAATTCTGTGTATTTACCAATAACAAATGCTATATATAAACAATGGGCAAACCGCGTAAGTTACAGCCCTTTCTCCAGGGGCTGTGGGGAGTCATGTCATCCACACGGGCATAGTTATTTGATCCTTCAACCATGCTGACATAAGAAGCTACCTTAAATTTTTGATAAGATGTTTCTGGATGGAAAAGGGGGCGTGGAGGGTGGCTAATTGCACTCCAATATTTTTGGTCACTTAATCCGACCAAAACGTCACATATCCAAGGACACTAGTGTTAAGACACTTAGGATTCTCAGAACACTAGTTTTCTTGGATATGCCGAATCTGATGTTGAAAATTTCTTTTATTTTGCTCAAATTTTTGGTAGTATTTTCCCTTTTTTAGAAAGTTAGTCAAATTTTCTGAAGCTGTAACAATAAACCTAAAAAATATTACATATTTCAAATTAACATATTTTAATTATTATATATTTGGAATCAACATAAAAAGGCAATTATTTCGAAGCATTATTTGTTATCAAAGTCCCTTTTTTTTACTTTTTTGGTTACTATTGGACTAAGTTACTCCTTACTTACAATTTGTTACCACAAACTGTTTGATATATTTCAACACTCGCTAAAGGTTTCAACTTGGCAGCCTTAGTTGTATTTAATGAGAACATAACAGTTCAAAATAGGGATGAAACCTTTCAATTGACAGTGAAACAAATATGAAATTTTTAACTGAATATTTCGGATACATATACAATGTCCATCATCAGCAGTAAAACAGCTGATGATCCCTACTTTGAACTGTTATATTTTCTTCATGGAATGGCAGTGTGGTCTTCGAAGTTATCTACGTTGTATTTGATGTACTGTGGATAGGCCCTTTTCACAACCTGGCTGCACAAAGTGTCTTCTGATTTTGATCGACATCTCCCTTAATACCCCCTGAAAATTTAAACTTGAAAACCTGTAGCTAATACTGAGAAATTACAAATAAAGCTTATTGAAAACTTAGAGGCATGTAGTGTCTCTTACCTTAGTTAGACATTCTTTGACTTTTTCAACCTGATACTCATGGCCATTCAAACAAGAGCTAAGAGCTCATATGGCGCTTGTGACGAGGCAAGAAGAGCTAAGAGCCAAGAGATCATATGGTATGAGCTCTAGCAAAATTCTATGAATAAATAGATTGATTTAAAACAAAAATAAGAGGCTTAATGCCGGTCAGGATTTAAAATAAGAGCTCTGAGTCACGATGTCCTTCTAAATATCAAAATTCATTAAGATCCGATCACCCGTTCGTAAGTTAAAAATACCTCATTTTTTCTAATTTTTCACAATTAACCCCCCCCCCCAACTACCACAAAGAGAGCGGATCCGTTCTGGTTATGTCAATTATGTATCTAGGACTTGTGTTTATTTTTCCCACCAAGTTTCATCCCAATCCCTCCACTCTAAGTGTTTTCCAAGTTTTAGGTCCCCCCCCAACTCCCCCCAATGTCACCAGATCCGGTCGGGATTTAAAATAAGAGCTCTGAGACACGATATCTTTCTAAACATCAAATTTCATCGAGATCCGATTACCCGTTCGTAAGTTAAAAATGCCTCATTTTTTTCTAATTTTTCAGAATTACCCCTTCCCCCAACTATCTCAAAGAGAGCGGATCCGTTCTGGTTATGTCGATCACGTATCTAGGACTTATGCTTATTTTTCCCACCAAGTTTCATCCCGATCCCGCCACTAAGTTTTAGGTCTCCCCCTCCCAACTCCCCCCCCCCCCAATGTCACCAGATCTGTTCGGGGTTTAAAATAAGAGTTCGAGGTTATGTCAATCAAGCATCTAGGACTTGTGCTTATTTTTCCCACTAAGTTTCATCCCGATACCTCCACTCTAAGTGTTTTCCAAGTTTTTAGGTATCCCCCTCCCAACCCCCCCAATGACACCAGATCCGGTCGGGATTTAAAATAACAGCTCTGAGACACAATATCCTTCCGAACTTCAAATTTCATTAAGATCCCATCACCCATTCGTAAGTTAAAAATACTTCATTTTTTCTATTTTTCCAAATTAACAGGGCCCCCACTCCCCCCCCAGATGGTCAAATTGGGAAAAAAAACTATTTCTAATTTAATTTGGTCCGGTCCCTGATGCACCTGCCAAATTTCATCGTCCTAGCTTACCTGGAAGTGCCTAAAGTAGCAAAACCGGGACCAACAGACAGACCAACAGGCAGACCGACAGAATTTGCGGTCGCTATATGGCACTTGGTTAATACCAAGTGCCATGAAAATATTACAGATACGCCCTGTTGACAATCAGGTAGCATATAGTGTCTTTTGATTTAGTTAAAAGATTCCAGGCAGGCCAATTAGGGGAGAAGCTGGGGGCAATTGCCCCCATTAGATTTTGAAAAATATTTTGTCATTTCTATTTCATAGCTGTTTTCTATTTTAGCTATGTGCTATTTTAAAGCAGCAAGACTGGCTAACTGGTCGCTCTTATTTGTCACCCCTGTGCTTTGTTTTTCCACAGCTATCAAATAGTAATGTACTCCTAAAACTGGTTTAAGATCGAAAACACAAAGTAAATTATCAAAACCGCCTTGTCTGAAAACCCTATAAAGGAAACTTACAGCCCCTACAGCAAGAAAAATTCACTGGCTTGAAAAACAAGGAGAGTGGCTGCAACCACAATATTTTGTATTGAAAACATTCTTTTTTTTCTGTTTCTCCTTCTATGCAAATAGGAGGGTGCTGAAACATCAAAGAGAGCTGTTTAATGGCTCATTTTAAAGGAAATTGCTACATATAGTGCCTCTTGTAATCAACAAAAAATATTTTTAGTTTTTGTTGTTGCTGTGGTATCTGCTAATTAAGAGAATTAAGGTCTATGGTTACCCCCTGTTTAGGTATATTTGCTTGATGCTGTTCTTTTTTTCTTTTATCTTCATTAAAAAATCCTCGTCCCCTCCCCTTGTATTTTCGAGGATCAGCACCAGTGAAAGATTCCCTAAAAGTTTCAATTTGATACCTTAAGTCATTCAAGAGATATGGCAGGTATGTCCTTTTGACAACCTGGATGCCCATTGTATCTCTTGATTTAGCTCAAAATCCCCCTAGACATTCCTGGATAGCTTCAACTTAATAGAGATAGTCATTCCTCAGATATTGCATATACCGCCTTTTGAAAACCTAGATACACATGATGTCTTTTGATTCAGTTCAACACTGCAAATGGTTCAGCTGCCAAAGTACCATTGCATCTAAAATCAAAAAAATATCACCAGATGATACAATTGATTTAATAAGTGAACAAATTACAAATGTACTAGTGAAAGCTAGTGAAGATATTTTTGGTTTTTCTAAGCCTAAGAAAACGAGAAGAAACTGCATTCCAGGCTGGAATGCTAATTGTGAAAAAGCTTGTCTGGAAAAGAAGAAACTAGAAACCGATAATGCAAGAAATCCAACAATAACTAATAAAATAGAGATGAATAGGGCCACTGCAGTCCTAAAAAAATTACCCTCCAAGAAACAAGAGAAGAATGGAGGAAACTAATTGAAGAAAAATTTTCAAATAATACAACTATAGAAGATATGTGGCAAAATTTCAAAATCTATACTGGCCAGCAAACATCCTCCAAAAACTCCTGTTCTCAAAAAGGATGGCATGGAGTCCACAGTTCCAGAAGATAAAATGAAGATCTTCCTAGGATTTATTTTTAATGATCATGGATATCCTCTTCAAACACCAGGCAATGCAATTATTGACAAAACAAACCAACCTCCAAAGGGAGACTTCACTCTGGAAGAACTTGAAAATGTTTTAAAGAAAACAAAACCAGGAGCAACTGGTCCTGACTAAATACACAACCAAATGCTAAAAAATCCACCAGAGGAAGCCAAAACTATACTGTTGATTCGTTTTTACAAGTCTGTTAAAGAGGGGTATACTCCAAAAGAGTGGAGAAAGACATCCATTATCCCAATACTTAAAAAAGCAAGACCCATTTCTCTAACATCTAAACTACGCAAACTACGCATTTAACTACGCAAAGAATAAAATGCTAAACAGCCTTTTTTTTTTCTCTCCAATCTATTTACAAACTCCAAATTATGTCTGGAAATATCTAAAAGCATATCATTACCCTTGTGAAGAAATGTTTCAGAGAGTCCATTAATCTGAGGAGAAGAATTAGCTATGACAGACTTCGAATTATTTAGAGAAGAACGGAGTCCTTGAATGATTAATGAAAAACCAAGAAATTAATACGACATTTGCGACAAGCTTGAAAGCTTACCGTATTTGGTATTAATAAATAAATAATAAAATACCAGAAGTAACATTTTTGGCCACGTCATATCTATAGAAACAATCTGCAGTCGAATTACTAGTCAAAGAACGCCAATTAAATTTAAAATATTTATGTAGGTGAATATACCTTGAAGTGACAATTATATTTTAACAATAGATTTTGGCTGATCCAACCTGATGGCAAGGCTCTATCTGAAGAGTTTGCTGGATCACCAGCTTGCATATTGAAAATTCTTCCTTGAAAATTAAGAGTAAGGTGGTAAATACTAACTGCTTGCAGAAACGGTCCTGACCATGGTCACCTGGATACCTCTCTCTGAGGAAAGTCACCTTGCCTATTATCTTCTATCCCCTCTTACCAAGCACTTTAGGAGGAAAATAATCTGTGGTCAAGGAAGTTCCAGCACAGTTGTATATGTCACTTGCAGTCAAAGGAAGCTTTTCCAGGACTGACTTCAGACTTGAGAAGAACTATCCAATGTTGACCCATTGAAGACTGTAGGTTCAGGCTTGTGTAGCAACAGTTGTGGATTTTGAGCTCAAAAGTCTGCCGACCATTCTATCCCTGCCTTCTTGGCATTGCTCAAGTTCTGAGGGATTGTCTTGCTGTTTGCTCCTGCAATTTATTGCTCAGAGCAGTTGCTTGGATATTGTTCATATGCCCTTTAGATAACTCGTATGCATACATGCATTTTTATTTTTTTATTCAACATACACTGCAGTATCCTCTCCCTGGTAGTTTCATCCAAATGCCCTAAGCCATCCCAGACCTATTGCAGATAGACTGCAATAGGTCTGGGATGGTTATAAATACCTCTCAAAATATCCTGAAGTTTCAGCTCAATACCTTTATCTGTTCCTAAGTTTACATAACAAACTCTTATGGCAAATTTGGACAGATATAGTGTCTTTCATAGTGTCATTATACCATCCCTCCTTTTTTCCCTGAGATATTGCACATATATGCTTCTGACAATCTGGATATGCATTGTACCTTTTGATTCAGTTTTACTCCCCCTCTAGTTTCCCTGAAAGTTGAAACTTAATTCCTCATTCTGTTCTGGAGTCATTGTATCTATGCTGCTTTGACCATCTGGATATACTTAAACCCTTTGAAGAAAATAATCTCTAGAAGAAAACAAGTGATTCTAATTTTGTAGATAAGTGTCATCTAGTACATGTCCTAGTGTGTACCATTTTTTCCCTTACTACTATATACCAGATGATACCTATCTACAAAATCCAGCTTTTTTCTTCTTCTGAATATTTTGCCACAAGATACAACATTGTTAGATAATTTGGCTTTAGTTTGCTACCAAAAGCAATAGATTTTACTAAACAAAAATAAAATTAACAGAGAAAATCTAAAAGCAAAATATTTTTTAGGGGGTATTTCCCAAACTTTGAGGTAGGTTTACCCAAAAACAAAATTGTAACATACCAAAGTACTTAGTCTGGATGGTTGAACATTGATCTAACTATGTTACATGACATTTAAGAATTTTTTTAAGGATCCTAGAAGCAGATAGTTTGCCTGAACCACTATGTACTGCATCCCAGTAGATACCACAATCTCCTACAAACTATCCCCCAGTAAACAAGCAGGATAATGCCAATAAATATATTGAAAATTCACTTGAATGTACGCAAATTTAGGGCATGCTTATGTGATTTGACCATTCGAGGGGTTGTGTTTATTGGTTTACCTTAAGGGATGATATCAGTAAGTATTTTAGAATGCTTTAAAGTAGTTTTTCAACTAACTGAAATACCGTTTACTTCCAGAGTGGGGATGTAGCAATAATGAAAAAAAAAAATCATATTGAGTAGATAAAAGTTGTTGGTTTAGTTTTTCTGTTTAATGTTTTGTAAATGAGGTATATACAGTAATCTTGTGAAGTGATTTATTTTCTTTCATCTGTGGAATACTCTTATTTTGCCAAAATATATAAAAGAATTGATTTTGCTAATGTTGTTCTAAGAAAAAATACTTCAAAATATCTTACTGAGTTGATGAAAAAAGCTTACATTTTTTGTTGTTTAGTTTTTGTTTGTTTGTCATTTGTTTAGTTTTTCTGCTTAATGATATTAGAAAAGGACATTTTGTTGGATGATATTTTTGTCAAATTTTTTGTGATATTTCCATCATATATATTCTGGAATGTACTAACCAGGATTTGAAAATAATGTTACTACAACATTATAATTCTATTTCATCATCCTTAAAGCAAAATTCCAAACCTGAAGATTTCATGTTGGCTCTATTGGAACATATTTTTAATTATCCAAATCATGTTATTTTGTTTGGGAATGTCTCTTGTTTTCTAGGGACCAAGGTTTAAAGCAAATTTTCAGGGAAACAATCAAAATTAAAAAAAAGATACAGGTGAATTTGGATTGAATTCAGTTTATGATAATTTACTGAGGTTAAATAAAATATCTCTCATTTCACCTAAGAGCTTTGACCTCTGTCCACCTGATATTTCAGATAAATCTAATGAAGCAGGACCAATTTGAGACCACTAAACTTTTTCTTATAAAACTGCGAATTCTGTAATTCAGGCAAAATATATCAAAGTTTAAAATGCGGAAAGATGCACTATGTTGCTATGAAAAGTAACATCTTGATAAATAAATTTTTTAAATTTTGTTAAAGTTGACACTGTTTATTAAAACACTATTTTTGAAAAGAAACAGAGATTGGTTAATGCTAAATTGCCAATACTTAAAACCCTTGTTTTAAATGTCTTCTATGCATTTCCATCTCTTTGTTCTGTTTTTCTTGTTACATTCCTAAAAGAACCAGTATTTAATGTTTAATATATCATTTACAAATATACAAGTTGTATCTTTATCCTCATTTCCTACTCTTCATTACTATCATAGTTACTAAGTGATGCCATGAAGTTAGGCAACATGCTAAATGGTTTGACCTATACAAATTGTCAGAAAGAGGGCATGACCCCAAAAGATAGTTCAAGACCAATTATTTTTGACAATAAAAAGCTTGAATCACTCACTATAGTGGTTAGAAGTGCAAAGGCAAAAAATTATGCAAAAAATATCAAATATCCTTTTCATTATAGTTGTTGAACAGCTTTTCATTTATTTTTTATGATGGGAAGGTTTTTACAACTGTCTATTTTTTGTATTAATATTTTTATACCATTTTAATTTCAACAGATTTATTAGAACTTAAACTCTCAACAGATTTTAGATTAAATTTATAACCATTTCCATTACCTACCTATGATGCATAATTGTCAAGGTTCCCTTTAAATTGTAGTTATTTCTTTGTTTGCAAGTTTATCATGCAACCTATTATGCACCCTCCTCCTTCCCTAAAGAAAATCCTGGATCAGTCCCTGGCTATAAAACATCTTTTTCTTAGAGAACCCTGATTCCTTTCATGGTCAACAGTGTTCTATTTCACCCAACAAATTTTATTTTAGATAGTATATATATATATATATATATATATATATATATATAATATATATATATATATATATATATATATATATATATATATATATATATATATATATATATATATATATATATATATATATTATATTATATATATGTATATATATATATATATATATATATATATATATATATATATATATATATATATATATATATATATATATATGTATATATATATATATATATATATACATATATATATATATATATATATATATATATATATATATATATATATATATATATATATATATATATACTGCTGTTAGCATCACTCTTGTTTAAACAGATTGGAAAAAAAATCTAGACAAGCTTGAAAAGGGATAGGAAATTGAAACTTTCAGTAATGAATCCATGGCCAAGAACATACACTGGGAAGGTATTTCCAAGCTACTAAGTTAACCTTCTTCTAACTTTTAAGTCTTAGAAATTTGTTGACTTGATAGGTTTAGGCTATACCTATTGGACTTTTGACAAAATATCATAATACCTTAGTTTTCAGTCTTTTTTTTTCTCTAGTAATAGTTTTGGCAATGCCATTCCTGCTATTTGAATAGAATTTAAAACACATCAATGTTTTTTTTTCCATATTTAGCAAATGTATTTGAAGATCATTGCAACCTCATAAATTAGGACTGAGCAAAGTTCTGAAGCTGAAAACACTTTTCTGGTACTTTATTTAAGCAGAAGATGGATTATGTAAGGTTTCACTTTTAGAACATAAAACAATTAAAGGTCATCAAAGGTCAGTGCCCTCAAGAGTGAAAAGAAGTGGAGATAGGGGTATAAGCCTAGGATACCAGCCATACATAAGGAAACATTTCACTGCTGTATAATTTTTTTAAACAAAATTTTGAAAAATAAGCATAGATTCTGTTGCATTTTTCCATTTTCAAATACTCTATAATATATGAGCTATTTAAACACAACAAGGGCTATTTAAATATTTCTCATAAAAACATATCAATAGGTTAGATTTAGTTAGATGGCATTAGGGTGCATGCCCATTAGCCTAAATGATTTTCAGGACAAAAAAAATGACACAAATATTTAGAAATGTGATAGAAAAACTGGAAATATAAGGAAAAAAGTGAAGATAAAGGTTCTCCTGCTGCAAAATGAGTTAACTAGGATTATTCTGCATTTTATGAATTAAGGATTGTTTTCTTGGCATGTTTCCTTCTGTATGGCTGGTCTCCTAAACTTACAACAAGGTAAGTACTTCAAAATACCTTCTATTGACACAATTTAATCTGTAGATCCACCACTGACAGTTTTAGTTTCCTAAAATATTCCCTGTCCAAGAGAGCAAGAAGAAGCTCATCTAGAATTTTACCCAAATCAAGAGCCAGAAAATACTTGATAAATATATAATTCAGGCTAGCATATAGGCTATGTTTGTACATGAGGAGGGGGGGGGGGGTTGATAGTAAAGTATTGAGGTAGTGCAGTTAAAATGTGTTAAATAAAATTATAGAGAACTAAGAGTTATTATTTTAAACCCTTTTTAATAGCCAAATATCACAGAAAAAGATATCATCTTTGAGGCTCTCAAAGGGCTTAAATTTGAGTAAGCTAGTCAAGCAAAGCAATTTTTATACTCATAAAAACTATAAAAAAGTCATTAAATATTATATTCGTCTTATTTTTAAGTCAGTAAAATGAACTATTTTAATTTTAGCCTATCAAAAAAACTGAAGAAAAATTGGAAAGATTTAACAAACACCAAAAGATTTTGACCAGCCTTAAGCAATCACCCTAGTCACCAGCCCAAGTATGATTTTTCATGTCCAATAATCTAAATAACAATAATTAAATCAGGGAAAATATTATTCTGTACATGAATAACAAAATCAAGTGAATCGCCAAACACCCCTTCTGTTCCAGTCCCAAAAATTGTCCAAATTGTCCAAAAATTGTAAAAATTCTGTGCTAACAACCTTTCTGTTTTTCGAATTGGACTGCCAACAAGACACTATTGCCGAAAACAAATGATTTCGTAATAATGAACGTTTCAATATCCAGTAATACCGAAATTTTCATCTTAATCAAATTAAAGTAGTGTAGAAAATGTATGTTCTGCTCCACCTAACCCATCCATTAAATTTAAAATAACTTTCAGTCCATCTACATCATTTAATTTCAATTATAATATATTTTTACAATGTTTTATCCCTAAATTCAACATGAAAACAGGTCCATGGAAATAAAATTTAGTCTTATTTTTATGCTTTTCACAATGTGAATACAGGTTATAGACCCCTCCCCATCAATTTCTTCCCTTTTCAACTGGATTCACACAACTTTAAATTAAAATTTGGATATTTTTATAATTTTCCATCCTGAGCTTTAAGATCATAAGAGGTCTTGCAAATTAAGAGTTTAATTACATTCCATTTTTTCTATACTACCAATAAATTTAATAATTTAATATTTAGTGGATAGTTCGACATCAAAATATAAATAACTTATTTTATTTTTTTCTGTCAATAAGCTTTGAAATTAAACCTTTATCTAATTTTTTAAATTTCTTTTCAAGATGAGCTGCTTTAGAATTAAAACCAACCATTTCGCCTCTAAAATGAACATCAAACACGAATTTATTCCCGTTCTTCGTTGCATCACATTTCATTCCTGTAGTCGTATATTCCATTCCAATATCCAAATCTTCTTTCCTATTAATTCAATAATATTTACTTACCATTTTCATTTCACTTAAAAGTTTCTCCATTTATTAATTACTACTACTACTACTACTAATAACTCACTGCAGCACCAAGCCGCCTGAGGCCAACACAGCTACGCACGCTCCTCCTCCAACCTAATCTATTTAAAGCCTCCCTCTTTACACCCTCCCAGGAAGTTCCCATTTCCTTTAAATCCTTATTTAAAGGAAATGGGAACTTCCTGGGAGGGTTATTAATTGCTAATTCTATTTTTATTCAGTGGTCACTAAATGTAAACAGAAGAAAAGAAAAAAAGAAGTATTACTATAATATTGAACCTGAATTAAAAGTAAAATTAGAAAATGAAATCAAAATTAGCCACATGGTAAAGATGAATTCTATAATTGTTTAGTTCATTCAGATTTTTTGCAATGTGTTAATATTTGTGATTTGGTAAAATTTATAATATTTAGTTTACCTGTTGTTGCTAAAGGGAGGGATATATTAACAAGATAAGCTTGTTTTGGTTTTACTTGGTTGTTTTACATTTGCTGGGTTTTTTTCATAGGCATGTATTTTGGGGGTGATACCTGACGCGGGGATGCCATGGATATTCTGTGGTAGCCACAACACTGTGCTGGGTAGAGAATTTAGAGTGGCGAAACCCTATATAGGCCAGTGTATTCTCCTGATGAGCCCTTATGTTGGGTGTTGCCTCTGAATTATTTGTCTATATTATTTTTTCTATTGTTCGGTAAATGACGACTTATACTTATTGACGACATGACTGCCTGTCCATGGATTATTCTTTATGGTTGATTGTGTGTGGCTATGCTGTTTGACCTATGTGATTGTATGGATGAGTAGGGTTAAGGCCTCATTCAAGTGCTGGTCTATATTAATCACTAATTTAGGAAAACAGTCTTCCTTTTCTCCTTCTGTCTCTTTTTTTTTTCTTTTTTTTTTTGTGTTTGTGCTGTAGCATTGGTGATTTCTCTTTTCATGATATTACTGAACTTAATTTTTTTTTAAATCAAAACAGACTTCAAGTTCTGGAAATGATAATGAAGTAAAGAAGAAAGCAAAAATTTATTTCAATAATCAAATAGAAATCAATAAAAAGGATGATTACAGTAATCGACAATTCATTCGAGACATAATTGGCAGACAGAGTGTTAAAAAAGAACGGAATATTGACATTTTGAATTTATTTAAAGATAAAAAACAAGAGAAGTTCTAGATATCCCAGAGTAATAGTTCAAAGAAGAAGAACATGATAGTGATCCAGGCATTCAATGAATTAGATAGAATTTTCTTACAGTTAATATTTCAATGATTTCAAATGGAACTGATTTTGGACCACTTTGACTCTGGTGTTTGAGATTTTAAAAATTTAATGAATGATAGAGATGGTTACAGAGTTCAATTTACAACACTTGTGATATTTTACTCTCAGAAGGATAATGATGAACCCAAAATTATTCATTATCATATCTACTCCTGGAAATTAATGAAAATGGTGACATCAAACAAAGCCATCTAAATAGTAATCACTGGAATATAAAAACATTAGTCACAGAGAATACAGCCAGATAAGGCTTACAATTCTAAAGAGTGGATGGAATTTATTACCAAATGACAAGATTACCAAATTATGTGAGAGACACTCATAAAGATTTACATGAACTTGTAAAAAATAAAAAAAATGCATTAAAAAGAAAAACAATGATAGTAAATGCTTTCTTTCGTCAATACTCACTTATATTCACCCAGGAAATAACAGACAAGTTGATAGACTATCAAAATATAAACCCTATGAAAAAGAATTTGAGTTTAAAGGAATTACTAATTTTCTAATGGATATTCAAGATATTTGTAAATTTGAAAACATATGCAATATTATAATTTTTTATTTGAAATAATTGAAAATAAAGTGGTTAGAGCTCATATTCCTAAAACTAAGATCAATGGAATAACATCTACACATGTAATGAATTTACTCTATTTTGTTAATCATTTTTTTCAAATTAATAAATGATTGTGATTAATAATTAATAATAAATTTAGTATTGCTAAAAATGAAAGTACCTTACTGTATTATAGCTGATATTGAATTATGTAATGAAGAATTTAATCAAAAGAAAGGTAAACAGGCAATTAAACTATCAGAGCAAAAGCCATTTGCTTGTGTATTCTAAGTGTGTTGTTCTTTTGATACAATACAAAGTAAATATTGCAAATACCTTGGTAAAGAGTCTAGCGGGCATTTTGTAAATACCATAACAGAAGTGTGTACAGAAATAGCCAATGAGCATGCAAATAGACAAAGAGATCATGGTTATAACACAAGAACAAGTAAGAGAAAAATGGAACATTACAACTATTAAAAGCTGAAACATTTGTGAAAAGGAAATAGTAAATAATAATCTTATTTAGGTCATGACCGGTTGAATGGTAATATACGTTGATTTACTGATGCATAATGTAAAAAAACTTTATAATTCCTAAACATGTCCCTTTTTTCAAAAATAATCTCTCAAAATATTTCTCTTATTTGTTTCTTAGAGAATTGTACCTAATAATGGTATTTTTGATTCAGTGGAGGGTTTTATATCATTTTGTAAAACAATAACTGTTAATGAATCCCAATACGAAATTTGTTTCATAGATCGACTCCACTCTATGGCTTCATCGTTAGATCGACTTTCTGAAAATGTAGCTAAATGTGAATGTAAAATAAATCGTAATTGTCTAATCAATAATTTAAAGTATAATTCTGATGTAAATTCAAAATACTGAAGAATTCAAAGAAATAATAAAGGAAGAGAGATATCCCTATGAATATATTAATAGCTATGAAAAACAAATGATATAAAATTACCTTTGGTTGACATGTTGTAGTCTAGATTAACAGGAAAAAGTATCTCTGAAGAAGAAAACATAACAGCAAAATCTATTTCGGAACTATTTAAACATAAAACACTATTAAATTTCACCTAAATCATATCTCAAAAGTTATATCTTAATTCTATCAGATGTGGTTGGAATTTTTGGAAACGTATGTATAAACAATTATACCCTAGATCCACTGTACCTCTTCTCAGCACCAGGACTAACATGTGAAGTTTTTCTCAAACACTCTAAAGCTAAAATTCTATTATTTTATAAGAAAGATATGTATACCTTTATTGAAAAGGGAATAAGAGGAGTTGTATCTCAGTTTCTGAAAACATATCCTAAGGCAAATAATAAATATTTGGGAGACTTTAATCAAACAAAATTTTAAGATTATTTATTGTTTTTAGCTGCTATTAATTTATGGTGTTGGGCAATGTCACAAAATTTTCCTGACAAAGACTTAACCTTATTGATATACCCGTCCATCTAAAAGAAAACAGCACCTCAGATTATTTCCAACAATTAAATGATTATGTTCAGTCAGAAGTGAATAAGGATAATGTAGGAGCGATTTCCGAAGTTGATTTAGAATATCCAAGAGAGTTACACAATTTATATAAATACTTACCAACAGCTCCTGAATATTTTACATACAAATTAAGTACAACTTTAAATAATAAAACAAATTGTGTTGTACATAACAAGAAATTTAAATTTTATTTAAAATAAGGCTTAGTATTGATAAAAGTACATAGAATACTAGAATTTACTGAGTCACGCTATTGGAAAGAATTCATCAATCATAAGACTAAACTACGACAAACGGGACTGATTGATTTCGAGAAAGATTTTTTTAAACTAATGAATTATGCTTATTTTGGAAAAACCATGGAAAATGTTTGAAAAAGAGCTAGGATTGGAATAACCACAAGTGACGAACAAAGACTAGAAAATAGGTCAAAAACTATGTCTAGATCGGTAATAATCTTCAGCGAGAATTCCTCGGTAGCCCGAACGGCCAAGTCAAAATTAAATCAAGATAAACCTATTTATCTTGGATTTGCTGTACTAGAGTTATCTAAGTTACTAATGTATGAATTTCATTATGAATACTTGAAACCAACATAAAGTGAAAATATTGAGGTATGTTTTATGGACACGTATAGCTTTATTAATGATATTTGAACCGAGGATTCTTGTGAAGATATTAAAGCTGACCTCCACAAAAAATTCTATATTTCAGATTATAAAAAGATAACCCTTATAACTTTCCTCCAGTCAGTGATAGGTATGATGAAGGATAAATTAATCTAGAACAATAATGTCCGAGTTTGTAGGTTCAAGATCAAAAGCATATGCTAATTTAAAATGGTGAGGATAAAACCTAAGAAAAGAAAAAATTAAAAGGCAACAAAACGAATAAAACAAAACATAAAATAACATTACACAATTATAAAGATTTATCATTCGAAAAAGTGGAAGTATCAGAAACTTAGTATACTTTAAAAGCTACAAGCATAGAATGTTCTTAAAAAACAAAATAAAGAGCTCTAGACCCTAATGACACTATAAGAAAGGTTTTAAAAAATAAATTAAACACGGTACCCCGGGATTTAAACCCTTGAAGCTATAAGCTATAATCCTTGCTATTAGTTTATAAGCTTCAGAGCTATCAGCTTCGAAGCTATAAGTTAAAAGTTTGAAGCCTCAAAACTATAAGCTATAAGCTTCAAATCTATAAGATTCAAAGCTATAAGTTTCAAATATTTAAGCTTCAAAACTTTAATCTTCATAGTTGATGTTTACTTAGAAATAATTTTTATCAAGTAAATGGATGGAAAAGCACCTATTAAAGTGCATGAATGTGGAAAAAATAAAATATTTCTAAAAATAAGCATTTGCTAGCACCTCAATGGCCGTTTCGACTTGATTTGTGATAACTCTGGATGTGTTAAAACCTATTTACTCTTGAACTAGATCAATGATTACCTATACTTTCAAAAAAACTATCGGTATTCTAAAGATCTTGAACAAGATAAATATAAAGATTTAATGGTTAACATGGATGTCTTGGAAGGAAACCTGACATTAATCTTATTTTTGCGAGTAATGATAACAGTGATATGATTTATGTAGGTGACCTAGATCCCAAGGTTCAAAATTATTCATCTTTGACAATTTTGTAACAGAAAAAGATCCGTGAAATTGAAGATATATTCAAAAGAGATAGAAAACGAAAAATATTAATAATCTATACTTCTCAGAGCTATTTTGATACATCTAAAATTATACGATTAAACGGTAACTATTATACATTTTTCAAGTGTTATAATCCTAAAGAATTTGATAGAATCAGACAAAACCATGCATCTGACTTGAAAAAAGGAAATTTGTCAACTACTTTAATGAGGCAATAAAGAATCAAGGATTTTTACCAATTGATTCGAAAACAAATGATGGATTTCTTAAGCACAAAAGGAAGTTTGGTATTCGTTTAATAAAATTTACGTATACTAAATGAACAGTTTTGGAAATGAACAGCTGTATGCAGTTTCTAGACAATTTCGAAAATGTTATAATAAGTATACTTTACATAATAAGTATTTATAATATAGTATTATATAGTTAAGTTATAGTAATATATAGCTATAGTGTATAATATATAGTTACAATATTTTATAGTTATATTTATAAGTATTATAATAGTTATAATAAGTATACTATAATAAGCATGAAATTATCATATTTTATCGGTAGCATAAGAAAAATAAAATATAATTAAATCCTTATTTCACAAGACCTTTTACGATTTTAAAGCTCAGGCTAGGAAATTATATAAATGTCCAAAATTTTAGTTTAAAATGGCTTGAATTCAAATGGAAAGGGGGTAAATTGATGGGTTGGCGTTTTTAGCCCGTATTCACTTTGTGAAAAGTATACAAATAAGACCAAATTCAATTTCCAAGAACTTTTTTCATGTTGAATGTGGGGATGGGAAATTGTAAAAATGTACAACAGTTGATACTAAAATGATGTCAAATGGACTGAAAAAGATGTAAACTGAATGTATGACTTTGGTGGGGTAGAACATAAATTTTATATTCTACCAATTAAACCAATTGGCCGAGTGGGTTGGTGCGCTGGATTCGGGATCCCTTGTCTGAAAAGACGCGGGTTCGAATCCCAGTGTACCCAATTCTTCAGTTTGGGACGGGGGTCAGTGGCGAGACTCTGTAAGCTTAGCCAGAGTCGACCCAGCTCTAAATGGGTACCTGGAGAAATCTGGGGAAGGTAAACAGGAAGGGTGTGCGAAAGCACAGGATGGCTGGCCCCCAACACCCCATTGCACTTCCTGGCTGAAGGGCCAAGAAACGGAGATCAGCACCGCCGGTACGGACTGTAAAGTCTAATGCCGTATCCTTTACCTTTACCTTTTACTGATTTATAAAAGTCAGGAAAAATTCTATCAATAATGTTAAAATTTTGCACAAAGATGGTTTTGAAGGATGAGTTAAAGGCCATTAAAAAGTTAAGTACTGTTCTAAAGGAAAGGAGAAAATAAGGCAAACTTCATTCTTAACATGGCTGGATGTAGGGGAAAGCGTTTTTTCTCCTAGAATGTTGGGATTAGAGGGAAGGGGGTTAAGGGCAATCTGTGTTATTTTAAAATATTAATTTATTTTAGCAGTTGATAGTTAACTTATCATTTTTGCAGGAACTCTCTGTGGATGTGGGGGAGGTGAAATACGTTTTAGACTTAGGGAGAAACAACCGACTATATTTTTAAGTTTTGAACAGCCTCGCTTTTTTGAACAGAATCATAAAATTTAGTTTATTTCATTTATTTAAGGCTCTATGTAGCTTTTTCACTTAAAAAAATTCTGCAACATTGGAGATGGAATCTAAAGTACAGAAATTAAAAAAAAATTAACCAAGGGTCCCCACATAATTATTTATTTGCATGCAGAGACAATTATTTGGTCAGTTTCATTTAAAGATTCATTTAAAATGTACGATCTTTTTAAATATCACAAAAAAACATGTATATAAGCCTCTCTTATAACTTTGGTCATAAAATCCCATCAGACTGGGCAAAATCGAAACGAATTTTGAAAAACTGATTTTGTCAGTTAGAAATTATAGAATGTTATACTCTATAGCCGATTAAGACCCAATGAATAGGATTTTTGTCATTAATAAATGGGTTAAAGCATCGGAAGAAGCAGGATTTGAAGCATAGAATAGTAGACTAATTTAGATTGCTAGGCCAAATTTGAAAAATGTAGACTAGTTGTTTTGTCTCGCGCAGTATGGCTTCGGCTCTGCACAAAAAGGTCTTCATTGGGCATAACATATTAAGATCTAGACTAGCATATGACAGGCTGATTCTGGCAGTGGTACTTTTGAGTAGTCAATGCTTCTAGGCTGGAAAAGAATTCAAAAAGAAAAAATGGAATATATAATTTGATTTCTTAGTTACAGCTATTTTTAAAAATCATAGTTACTGATATTTTTGAAGTATCTCAGTTTTGCCCTAAGCTATGTAAAAAAGCTTAATTATTTTGTCATTTATAATCTTTTGCTGTTTTTTTGCCCCTTGAAATTGGATGCGAATAAATTGTCTAGTTAGACAACCCTTTTAATAATTTGTCTATTATTTTTCAGTACTATTTCCACCAGAAAAAATATGGTATAAGTGAGAACTTAGGTAAAAACATGTCGAAAGATTGGATATTATAATAAATGAAATCTATATTACTCTTCATAAAACTAAAATGTTGTGTGTTTCATAACTGGCCAAAACGAGGTCATTCAATGTCTTTGAATTTTACCAACAAAAATACAAAATTTTTCAATTTGTATGAGTAAAATTTACTAGAAAACTAATTGAGTCCGAGTCTTCTAAACATGTAATTAACATATTTCCAGAATTGGAGAAACAAGGGCTTTCAAATCAGCTACTACACGAACTGATATGAAGTAGGTCTTAAAATTAAATGTCTAGCTCCAGAAATTGCCATCTGATCATAAATAATGCGCTTGTGAATTAAGGTTGGAGTTCCAAATGAAGGGGAATGGAAAAGATTGTTTTTCTTAATATAAAATTTGCCAAACATTATAGCCCGATGCCTTCAAAAATATTAAGCATGACCCCTGAATAGACCTCGATATTGCTCCAATTTATTGGCAGCGCGTGGCAAATGAAGGACTCGCCGGTTTGAATAAATTTCTAACCAGAAAATGGAATTAATTGCTTAAAGGTAGAGGAAGCGGTGGTGAATTTAAAAAGTACGGGGACGTGAACCACAATAAATTGTACATTATATACTTTAATAGCTTAATCTCCCACTTGCAGCATTTCTTCTGATTTCCCGCAACATAGTTTGAATTTATTTGAAATGTCTCGCACCAAAAAACGATTCCCCTTTACAGATCTTAGTTTGTTTTTATATATTTATTAATATTATTCAGTTTTTATATCTATCGCGCGTCATCAGCCGTAATTTGTCATTCTATCGGTTATTCCACCCCTATGGTCTAGTTTCCAGCGTCTTTCAGTTTAATTTCTTTTCTCAATTTTAATCTTGGGAATAAAGATTGGAAGTTTCTTTCTTTCATGTGACTCAATATACCATGAAGCGGCAAAATATTTGAAATATAAAAGATTACAAAGTTTCCTATTTTAAAACTTTTCTTCCTTCATAAAATGTCTTCATAGTATCGTGCATTAACAAAAGATTTAAAATGTTTCGATCCATTATAGCTTCGAAGGAATCAAAAAGTCGATAATATCTATCTTTGTTGATAATATCTTCAAAAGAGAAAAACATCTTTAACCATTGTTTTCGTCTCAAAAAGCTTGTGAAAACGTTAGCGTTAACTGACGAATTAAAGTTAAGAGTATTTCCAAGAAACATTTGATTAAAAGTAATTCTTGAATTTTCGAAAACAAGGCCATATTTGGCTTATTTTATTTTATTGATCACTGTTCAACTTTGACGAAAAAGTAAAACCGAATAGGTCAAACGAATTTTGAATGTTGCTATATCCATTCCCGAGAATTTATTTGGGCTTCAGAAAAAAGATAGGAATAAGATTGAAATCTTGTGTGAAATTCAATCAAATTCTCAACTTTTTGTTTGATTTTGCGTAACGATTTTATATCTTCACTGAGCTTATGCTATAATTAATAACTAGACAAATAAATGTTAAATTTGGTTAAAGAATTTTTAAATTTTACAACTGGATGTTTCACCTTTTCTACTAGAATTTGAAATTGATATCAAAATCAAGTTTAAATTTTGGATGTTCTTAATTTTCGCTGCAACTACTTTGTTTTTTTTTCAGATTCAGCATAATTTTGGACTTTTAGTCCAAATTTTGCCAAATCTAAAAAGTTTGGGGTTCGGACCACCCCTGAGTTGCAACGGTTCTGCCTGCTTGAGTAGAAATGGAAGCAGCATCCGTTTGTTTTTATATGGAATGTGGCTGTCATTGTTGAAATTTTGTCTTACTTAATGCTTCCAAACTGGGTCTAATTTAAATGCTATAAGATATATTTATAAAACTTTATTGTTTTCTTCCTCTTCCCCCAAACGAACTGAATAATTAGCTTCTTCTGCGTTCTAAAGAACACAGAGAAAAAAATTGATTCATTATTGTCATATACACTGGGTTGAAAGGTATGATACTGTGATTACAGGGTTTCATTGAGTAAAAGAACAGGTATCATGAAAACACAGACTTGGAGGAAAGCAAAGGCTATTATTTATTGAATACTAAGAGATTACAAAGTCTTAAAAAATACTCTTGATCTCAATCCTGCCTAATAAAAATTGACTCTATCCCACCTAAAGTATTATTGAAACATGTTAAAATCCCTTCTGTCACAATTTCTAATAATCTTGAGTATGGCAAGCAGGCTTCAAATGTTATATAACAACCAAATGTTTCATTATCTATGTTTAAAGTGTTAAAAAAAGCTTGCTGTCGCTAAGATTCATACCGTGTGTGTCTACTTGTCCTTTGTCAGGTCATTATTAAAATATACATGCCCTATCTGGATCCCGCAATTTCTAAGTGAATTTGCAACAGAAACTGAGTTGGTCCAAAGTGTTTGTTCAGAGCTATTTACAAAGACAGTGTAATCCCATTCTCGTTCCTTTTTAAAGCCGCAACCAATACCATGTTAAAAGAAAAGAGGTAAAAATTGTCCTGTATATCGCTAAATTTGCCATTTTTGATCCCCATACTGAGGACATTTTCCCCAAATTTCACAATCCTACTATACCCCAACCCCCTTGCATATTTTCTTTAGCAATCGCAACTTACTGTCCGATTCACACTGTTACAAAGAGCTTTCAAAAAGCTTTACCCCTTTTTTTCTGAACCACTTTAATAGTTCCTGGTATATACCCTAAGCCAAAATTAACTTTTTCACCCCTTTTCGTAATTGTTTGTGTATAGTCACAATGACCACTCCTTTTTTATCAATTACCGCCTTTTTCTCCTTTTATTTGAACTCTATTTTTTAAGCTAATCTTCGGCACGATGCCTTCTTCAACCATCAAAATTTGTGATTATTCTCCTATCTTTAAAGATTTTGACAGTTTGACTTCAATTGGTTTGATTTTAAAGTGTTTGACTTGGAATATGAATTTGGATTATTTTTCTTTATTTAAGCCTATGATAGTTCAATATTATAAAATGTTATTAAGTGTTATTTTGTTCCCCCTTTTTCGTTTTTGTCATTATTCATATAAAGCTCATTTTAGTTCTTGGACATGGATTTTTATTTTATTGTTACATTTCACTAATTTCTGATAAATTTTCATTGACTGCTTTTTATGCTTGAATGATTTTTTAACTCTTGTCATGCTATCTTGGTTGTTTCTTTGTTTTCCCTACTTTTTCTGGACATTTACAGTGAATTTTAGTCTACTAGAGCTTTTGGTAGTCTTTTGAAAATAAATATTAACTTTTCTCTCTATTTTTACATTTTTACTTGATTACTGAAAAATTTGGCAAATTGTAATAGAATTAAAAAAAACTTTCAGGTTTCGACTCTCTTGTAAATAACTTGTGCCGAAAATCAATGCGTCTCAATTTTCTTAGCAACACTGTCTGTTTTCCAATTTGTTTCGAAAAACAAACACCTTGTCTTATTCTTTTTTGGTTTCTTTGGCTACCAAGATAGGAATTGGCAATTAACGTAGGACAGTTATTCAAGATGGAAGATTCTGCTTCCAACTTTCTAAATACTTGCTTTATTTTGCTATTAATATAAATAGAATTTCAGTTTTCTGTTGTTAGTAGTCAAGGTGTCCTGTTTGGCAATTATATATGTAAAATTCTAGTTAATTAACTTCTTGCTATCTCAGAAAGGATTTAGGTTAGGAAAATGAAACTTTCAGGAATGAATCTACAGACTAAAGTTTGCCCTGGGAAGCTATTTTGAAGCACCCACCTCCACTCCTTCTCCCTTTAGTGGGTCCTGACCTTTCATGACCTTTAAAAATATGTCTATCATAAAAGTGAAGCCTTTCAAAATAGATCTTCTGCTTAATTGAAGTACAACATAATTGTTTTCAGCTTCATAACTTTGCTCAATTCCATTTGATAAGGTTTTAAAGATATACAAATACATTTCCTAAATTAAAAAAAACAAAAAACATTGATATGGCTCAAAATTCTACTCAAATAGTAGGTATTGCATTTTCAGAACTAAAGGCAGAAAAAAAACTAGTAACTGAAAATTAAGGTAAAATGTTGTTTTGTCAAAATTTCAATAGGTATATACCTTTCATGTAGGCAAATTTCAGGGCCCTCTAGGGGGAGAGGGAGTGGAGGTGGGTACTTTAAAATACCTTCCCGGGACATACTTTAGCCTGTAGACCCATCCCTGAAAGTTTCATTTTCCTAACCTAAACCCTTTCCAAGATAGCAAAAAGTCAATTAACTAGAATTTTACCATTAATTCAAAAAACATATTTGAAATAATGGTAAAATTCTAGTTGATTGACTTCTTGCTATCTCAGATAGGATTTAGGTTAGGAAAATGAAACTTTCAGGGATAGGTCTGCAGGCTAAAGTAGCCTATGTCCTGGGAAGGTATTTTGAATTACCTGCCTCTACTCCTTCTCCCTCTAGAGGGCCCTGACCTTTGATGACCTTTAAAAATATGTTTGTTATAAAAGTGAAACCTTGCAAAATAGGTCTTCTGCTTGAATAAAGTATAACAAAATTGTTTTCAGCTACATAAGTTTGCTCAATCCCATTTTATAAGGTTTTAAAGATATGTCAACACATTTCCTAAATTTTCAAAAAAAACGTTGATATGGCTCAAAAGTTTACTTAAATAACAGGAATTGCGTTTTCAGAACTAAAGGCAGAGAAGAAGCAACTAGTAATTGAAAATTAACATAAAATGTTGTTTTTTCAAAATTTCAAACCTGTCATGTAGGCAAATTTCAGGGCCCTCTAGACAGAGAAGGAGTAGAGGTGGGTAATTTAAAATACCTTCCTGGGACATACTTTAGCCTACTTTAGCATACTTTAGCTATACTTTAGCGCTTGTAGATTAAGGTTGGAGTTCCAAATCAAGGGAATGGAAAAGATTTTTTTTTTCTTAATATAAAATATGCAAACATTAGAGCCCAATGCCCTTCAAAAATATTAAGCATGGTCCATGAAGAGACCTCGAAATTGCGCCAATTTATTGGAAGCGCATGCAAATGAAGGACACGCCGGTTTGAATAAGTTTCTAACCAGAAAATGGAATCAATTGCTTAAAGGTAGAGGAAGCAGTGGTGAATTTAAAAAGGACGGGGACGTGAACCACAATAAATTTTACATGATATACTAAAGTAGCTTAATCTCCCACTTGAAGCATTTCTTCTGATTCTTGCAACATAGTTTGAATTTATTTGAAATGGCTCGCACCAAAAAACAATTCCCCTTTACAGATCTTAGTTTGTTTTTATATATTTATTAATATTATTCAGTTTTTATATCTATCGCTCGCCATCAGCTGTAATTTGTCATTCTATCAGTTATTCCACCCCTATGGTCTAGTTTCCAGCATCTTTCAGGTTAATTTTTTTCTCAATTTTAATCTTGGGAATAAAGATTGTAAGTCTCGTTCCTCTAGAGGGCCCTGACCTTTGATGACATTTAAAAATATGTTTGTTATAAAAGTGAAACCTTGCAAAATAGGTCTTCTGCTTGAATGAAGTATAACAAAATTGTTTTCAGCTACATAAGTTTGCTCAACACCATTTTATAAGGTTTTAAAGATATGTTAATACATTTCCTAAATTAAAGAAAAAACAACATTGATATGGCTCAAAATTTTACTCAAATAACAGGAATTGCATTTTCAGAACTAAAGGCAGAGAAGAAGCAACTAGTAATTGAAAATTAAGGTAAAATGTTGTTTTGTCAAAATTTCAATAGGTATTCAAATTTCAGGGCCCTCTAGACAGAGAAGGAGTAGAGGTGGGTACTTTAAAATACCTTCCTGGGGCATACTTTAGCCTATAGACCCATCCCTGAAAGTTTCATTTTCCTAACCTAAACCCTTTCCAAGATAGCAAGAAATCAATTAACTAGAATTTTACCAAAATAATTGTATAAGACAAAGTATTTACAATGGAGTTGGGCTAGAGACTATTTTTTGGTGAATTTTCAAAGTCATAATTATCTAGTTAGATCAAGGATGAAATTCTAGTTCAGGTTTTTTTTTACCTTGGAAAGTAGTTGAGTTAGGTGAATTAAACTATCAGCAATGCATCCAGAGCCATAAGTATATCTTTAGAAGATAAATAAAAGTAGCCACCTTTATTCTTCTTTGCTTTATTGACTTTTCATGACCTTTAACATTCTTGATTGTTTGTATTCCACCATGTGACTATTGGAAAAAATAACTTTATAAGCTTATATAGAATACTTATATCCAATCTCTGTATAATTAAAAACATTTTTGTCATCTGGTTGAAAAATTTTGCTTATCCCTATAGGAGAAATCTATATTTGCCAACTAGTTGACAAGAAATGTTGCCCCAGCTTAACTTTTATTTTCCAACTAGTTGACTTTTAACTTCTCCCCAGCAACACTAAATTATTTCAACCTGCTGGAAGCAAGCATTGCTGTCAAATAGATTTTCAGATCTTTAAAATATAATTAATTAGGGTTACACAAAGGTATGAAACTGAAGCTTAAATCAATTTTCTTTTGCCTCATTTGAGCTAAAGATCTGTTTTGCAAGATTTCACTTTTTTAACACAAAGGGATATTGACTCTTAGACTATGGGAAAAATTAGTTTATAAGATTATATAAGATGGTACTATCCATCCTTTTTATAATTAAAACATTTTTGCCATATACCCTAGTTGGATAATTTGGCCCATTCCTATAGAAATAATCTATATTTGCCAACTAGTTGACAAGAAATGTTGCCCCAGTAAAACTTCCATTTTCCAAATATTTGACTAATAACTTCTCCCCAGCAACATTTAATTTTTCCTACTAGCTAGTAGCAAACATTACCCCTGAAAACAATTCATTTTCTAACTATTTAACTAGTAACTTTTCCCTAAGCAGCACTTAATTTTGCAACTCTCTGACTAATAACTTCTCCAAAGCAACACTTAATTTTGCCAACTAGCTGGAAATAAACATTGCCCCAGAAAACAATTCATTTTTCAAATAGTTAACTAGTAACTTCTCCTCAGCAACATTTAATTTTACCAACTAGTTGACTAGTAACTTGTCCTTAGCAACACTTAATGTTGCATACTAGCTGGAAGCAAATGTTGCCAAGAAAACATTTTTTTTCCAACTAGTTGACTAGCAACTTCTTCCCAGAAATATTTTCTTTTTCCAACTAATAAGAAAGAAACTTACTATATAAACAGCTGTTTTTAGCTATCTAGTTGGCAAGTAACTTTTCCTCAGAATAATTTCTTAGCCAGTGCTGTGAAGAAAAAACAGAAATATAGCCTACTATTCTCAGTCCATGGGTTTGACAAAAATTGGCAGTATGTGCTTTTAACAAAAGTACTATGGCCAAGGTAGATCAAACAAACTGAATTCAGGAGTAAATAGTCTGGAAGCCACATAAGTGAAAGCAGCATGGAAGATAACCTTACCTCAGATTCTCAGATATGCAATTTCATGCAGAAATGACCATTTTTGTGCAACCCACCAATTTCCATCCTTTGTCTGATGCCCATTTCTCTGTTATGATGGCTTGATGCATGCATTGGAATATTTCAACTCACCCATTGAAATGTATCTGTATAAGTGCTTAGAGGTGGCAGATTGTATCTTGATGGATAGGATGTACTGGACTTGATTGGTGTGAACTATTTTGCATTTTTGCTGTATCCATTCTGCAAGAGCCATTTTGCATGATAAAAAGCAGATCTGTGTGAATCAAGGTTAAGCTGAAGCACAATATTTCACCCATCAAATCAACTAGGATATAGGTTAATGAAGGGTGTTTCTATTTTCTTACACTATACAGCATGAACTATTTTGTGGCTAGCCTTAAATCTCAAATTTTCTCCACAACTTTTAATTGCTTAATTTGTCTCTCCTAACTAAAGACTATGCAAATGGGGCCGCCTCTCAGTCATCCCAATTTTTTTTTCTTTTTAATTTTTTTAGTAGATATTTTGGACAGAGCAAAGGATAATTGAATCTATTGCCAGAAAATTGTCCTGAAACTAGCTTTTGTTAAGAAGATTGTCATTTAGCAGACATACATAGAGAAGGGGCATATACAAATGGAATACAGTGTTTGGACTTGTCCATAATTTCCTATATTTTAATGCACTCTTATAAAATGCCTATATTTTGACTAAAAACTTTTTATTCCTATATTTTCAGCTGAAGAACACTAAAAATGTTGCTCATGATTTGCAATTTTTACTGCTTGTTAAGTAAGCCAAGATGTTCTTTTCTTTGCTTTTGACTCTGCTTGTAGACTGTACTGTCTTTCAGTGTAGATTCATTGTTAGTTACAATTGTTGAGCTGTTTGAACTTAACTAATGCTTTTTTTGGGCTTAGTAAGCTGCTTCTGCCTGGGCTATGCTGTTTTGTTGACTTAGTAGCCTAAGTTTTGTTTTTTGTCATGTTGGGCCTGTCTGAAATGAGCAAAGATCAGTATATAGGCTAGCAGTCTCTGCTTAATGACACTGGAACTCTTGCAACTTATGCATTTCTTGGCTGAATGCTATTTAAAAGGCTGATGTGAATATGGCCCAGTTTTGGACATATCTACATTTTTTTATGGTCATTTAATCTTGGGAAGCTACTTTGCAGGTGATGCTTAGTAATTAAGCATGGGGCATACCAAGTTTAATTGTTCATGGCTTGGAAAGATGGACAGCAGCAGTAATCAGATTGGCAAATGGTGTAAGACCAGGAACAACCAGCCCTCATTCTTTTTCAGACTCTGCTTGAAAATTCTTGGTTGCACAGCTGGAGTTGCTCAGCTAAACCAACTTATGCGATCTGCAGAATACAAAGCCACAGTTATTGCTCAACCACATCCACTACAGCTTCATTTGACCAGACAATATTGAGTTGATGAAAAAAACAAGGATAAACCATTAGTTGGTACAAATGTTCTTTGTGAGCATGATGGCACTTATAAAACTGAGTTAATAAGGGCAGTTCAGACATTACAGAGTTCCATGTCTACTAACTCTTCAAACCATATTGTTGCAGCCTTCCATGAAAAGTTTCCTGGTAAGATCCCCAATGGAATGTGTTATGTGTGAAGAAGCTCTCATATCTGATCACTGATGTGCTGCATCCTTTCTGTAAGTATATGCTTGTGAAGGACATTCAATTATTTTTTGTACTAGTATTTGGCAAGACAACCAACAATGCTGGTGTGAAAGAGTTACAGATACATGTTTTATATTGATCCTCATATGGAAACAAATTCAGAGCAGATATTTATGCACAATTTGTTTTAGGAAACTCAACAAATGATGACCTGTATAGGAAGGTTATGTCACCAATTGAGCAGAATCAGCTGCTACTTGAAAAACTGATCATGCTTGGAAGTGATGGATCAAACATCAACAAAAACGTTTTGAACAAGTTCAATGCCAAAAACAGAAAGGGATTATAGAACATTTACACATGCAACATTCATATAATCCATAATCATTTCTTGAAAGGTCTTCTGGGTTTCAGAGAAAAAAGTTCTGACTTTGTTATTCTTATGCATTCATTTTTTGATGGCTGGCCTGTATGTTGTGAAGACTATCAAAAGTGCCAAAAGAAACTGAGGCCAGGGAATGCTTTCAGAAATCATGTCCCAAGCCAGTGCCTGACAATCAGACATGCCCTTGCTAGAATCATGTAGCAGTGGTCAGCAATCATGGAGTACTCTCTGAACTTGGTGCTGAGAGACAAAAGCTGAAGAATCTTGTCTCCACTCCCATATTTCTGAAGATTTTGGCTTATATCAGAACTGCAAACTGTTCACGGGTTTCACCCAACTGTTCCAGAAAGAAGAGTTTCTGATTCATGTTCTGCACACAGAGATCAAAAGACCAAGTGTGACACTTTGCAGATGGGTCTTTACTCCAGATTTTGTGACCAAGACTGAAAATTTCTCACCAGAAATGTTGAACCTTGCTGAAAAATTTGCAGGAAAGCCCCTTGTTTCAGAAAATGCGGAAAAACTTTCTGTGAGAAAGCAACTCTGAAAGACTAGGTCATTTTCTATGTCAATGTGCAAAAACATTTTATTATGGGTATTTGCCATATTTTGAACAAGTGTCCTCTGATAAAGCATTATTTTCTAGAGGCTATACGCTGTTTGAGTCTAATCGACATGAAGGATTCAAGAAGCATTGCAGACATAGCGATTGTTGCACATTAGATTGCAATTGGAGTAAGCTCAGATGTTGCCAAGGCTGAGTGGCTGCTTTTGTGAATAGAAATTGGACCCCATGAGGACATTACTCAGATTGATCATTTTTGGAGTCATGATTTTGGACTGGTGAATGAGCACTGGGACAGCAAGTATCTGGAACTTGCGGTACCAAGCTTATCAAAGCAAGGCTGTCTTTGTTGCATTGCAGTTCAGATGTTGGGTGTGGGCTCTTGTCTTCTGGTTGGATTCTTGGTGAGGACCAGGGGTTAAGGTATGAATGTGTTCTGGATGGCAGACTCATGGTATATGATGCATTGAGGTCTTATGGAGGAAAACCATAATGGTTTGTTTTTACAAAAGAGCTGTTGAACCTTGCATGTTCTGCATGGTCTCAGTACCAACAATATATGGATGAAAAGAAAAAGGAAGAGCTATCCAAGAAGGAGAAAGCAGCTTTCAAAGAGGGCAACAAGTGGAAGTTGCAGGAGGTCCATAACCAAAAGAAATAAATAGAAGACCTGGAAAACAAAAAGAAAAAGAAAATCATCAGAGCAGGAAAAGAGAACAGTAGCTGATACTCTACTTCAGGAAGCAACCAACATAATGAAGAAGGCTGCCAAGTCCAAGAGCTCCATGGACATTGCCCTAGCTTTTTCTATGCTTGAAGGAGCTGTGAAGTCCTGGACAAGTGAAAGAGAGCAGATGCTGAAATCTGCAAGAATGGAGTAGTCTCTTGCAAAGAGAAAAACTTATCTCATACCGAAATTGATGCCCAATATGCAGAAAGAGTGGTGCCAAGAATTTTACGTGTGTCAGTCAATCGTTGGCACAGTTCGAGAAATGACGAATTCAAGTGGCCAGGCATCTGACGCCGTCAACCTCAGATCTGATCCCGCGAATTTCCAAATCTATTGGGCCCCGGGAAATCCTATAGGACAGAGCTTATAATTTGGAACAAACCAACCTGTTTGAACCCTGGGAATACAATTCTGTACAAGCAACCATAAAAGCAAAAATCAACAGAATATAAATTTACGTCTCTCAAAACTGTATTCAAACTGTTACAGAAGTAAGGAAGAATTCTGCACCAGTTGTCACCCTTTTTCTAATAGTCTTCCACATGAAAAAAAAAATGCTTAACTTATGCCTGTTTTATTTTAATTGAAGCTGTTTTATTTTGTTTTTGTAGACTTCGGTTATTAACAAAATAAATCTTATACCATATAGGGTTTGCTGCATTTCTTGCATATAAATCACTGCATATCTTCCTGGAATTAAACTTGTATCTTAGACCCTGTTTTTATATTAACACGTATGTCAAAATTGAATTAGGAAAAAAATAAACTAATATATTGACCGTTTCTTTCTTAGACAAAATACCAAGTGCTGTGCTTACACGCTTCAAAATTAAAAAATGGCATGAGGTTTTCTTGTTTCCTGTAAAAAACCACTGTCTTGAGATATGAGGTTAGCCTTCAAGACCATATTTGAATAGCCCCTTACACTCAGGTGCAGTTTACACTTGTACGATTTGACAAAAGAATGCACGTTTTGCATGATGTTGGGAATAAATATTGCAAATGACACAATTAAAGTAAAAACACGTTTGGTTTACAATCGAAGATCTCCTAGGTCTCCTAGAAGAATTAAGTCCTGATTATCATGATTGGAGGCTTGTTAAGCCAACTGAATTAGAGCTTGGGAGGACGCAAGGGCATGTGGGGTTTCTATGTATGCAACCTATCAGTAATGGTTTTTCCTCATTAATAATACTGACAAAAACGCTCAACTCATGGGGAATAATCATGATTGAAAGATAAATCTCTAACCTGTATTCCCTTCCTTTATGTACATGCCAATAATAATTTATATAGCGTAAAAATCTATTAAAATAACAAGAATTCTATTTTCAATAATCAAAGCCAATGGAAAAGAGATAGAAAAGTCAGTCAAACATATAGACATGCTAGCTTAGTAATAACTTTCCAGGCCACATTTTTGGCCCTGGGATCATTTCTGAAAGGTTTATTCACCTAATTAAACTACTGTATAAGATTGTTAGAAGCCCCTAATCTACAATTTTGCCTGAGTGACTATTGTTTAAATTTTTTCCATATTTGACAAAGACCATTTTGAGGTATAATTGAAAATGAATCTTATGCAGCTAATACCTTACTTATAGGGTGTCTGTATTTGTCATTTGATGACAAATTCATTGTAAGGTAATAGTGTCCTGGTCTTTGTTCAGGGACTAGAGATCCACCTTCCCACCCAGGGTTTCTGAGATGAGGACTGACTTTTACTCTACAATTAGATTATTGGCTTACCAACAAAATGAAAAAGGAGATGAGCTCCCTCCTCTCCATGGATTAAATGGTCTACTTGGAAGATGTCTTGGTAAAATTATGAGAAAGTACCATTTGAGGGGGCTGTGGCTAGATTTTTGCCAAGACTTAGGCCAAAAGGGGATGCCAAGCTGATTACTAAGTGAGAGAAAATGGCGGCAAGAATTGCTTCACTGGGCCAGGGGCTTACAGTACACTTCCACAAAAGGGCGTTGACGGGAGAAGCATTAAATATGGAAAAGATTTTCTCTTCGTTCCAATGGATGTACTCATTATAGAAGAGATTAAAGATTTACCCTCAAACCAAGGTAGGCCTATTAAAAAAGGTGGGCTATATTTTTAGAAGATCAATCACAGGATCAAATATAACCTATTGAAAGGGCTACCCATTCCAAGAGACCTGATTATTCGTATGTGCTTTAAGTGTTTGCACTGATAATCACAACTTTACAAATTCTTCTAAAGTAGACAAGGGTGAAAAAGATAAGACATCAAAATGTCCTAACTGCAACAACCATCACTATGCCAACAGTTCTGAATGCGCAAAAATATAAGGCAGAAGAGGTTTGCTGAAAACTGCTTGTGAGCAAAATACTAGCTACAAAGATGCCCTCTTGAAGATTAAAAGCTCCCAACACACCAATTAGAATTCTATCATCTCCTTCCATATGTTGCATACCCTAAAAGAAAGTACAAAAAAATTTCCTGCATATGTTGGAAAACCTACTTGGGGAGAAGTCAAGAAGATGATTACCAACTTTTCTAATATTGTGTCTAGATTGGTACAAAACTAGGCAGATGCTATATCCAAGGTTTGAAAAAATGAAATCAATTGAATCTTTAATCTTACTGTTAATTAAAAAAAGACATTGGATGAAAAAGTAGTTTTTAAAGTAATGACTAGATTTATTGAAGTATCACATCAATTTTTGATAGTCTTTTTTTAGATGGCGTTAAGAGGAATAAAAGTCATAGAAATGGCTGGTCTAGCTCCTGGCCCTTTTTGCGGAATGATTTTTGCCGATTTTGGAGCTTCAGTTATTCGAGTTGACAAGGTACCTCTCTCTATCCCCTCTCATTCTATCTCTTTCTTCTCTCTCTCTATCTCTCACTCTCTCTCTTTCCCTCTCTCCCTCTCCCCCCTCTCTCTCTCTCTCTTTATCTCTCTCTCACACCCAGCATATACATATGCTATACCAAAAGAAATCTTCACTTTGGAAAGTAATATTTTAATATTCTATGCTTATGTTTTCTGCTCTACTCTGTTTAGAGTGTTACTACTTACTGTCTCCTATGAATTTTCTACTTTCTTTCAGTATTTTCTTGTGACTCTTTGTCACCTCTCTCAAAGATGTCCTGCTTTTTTGTCACCCTGCTTTCCAAAGATGTTGAAAGACTATGATTTTTCAAACCTGTCATTGTTCATCCAGAAACCCAACCTAATGTTCAAGATCTTTTTTAAATTTTACTCTCCTTGCCATTTATGTCGAATTTTCCTCCGAATGTCGACCAGTTCTTCACTGGTCTTACTACTTTCATTATTTCTTATTTTTTCCCTTGTTAGTTGTTTATTAGTTTTTTCATTGCTATATTCTGTTTCTATATATTGCGTTATTTAGTTTAACTTTTTAAAGGGGTTTTATTAATATATCTTGAGATTCACAACAAACCAAGCCTCATGAATGAGTAAGCAATTTTTCTTATAGAAATAAACTACTTTTTTAGGATGAATAAAAAGTCTGATTGTTGAATCATTATCGAATGTTATCCTTCTCTTCATTGTAGCCCTTTTCAGTGAATTAATCCCAATTTATCTTACAGCTTGTTCCTTGATATATGGCTGTTCAAACAAATTGAAACCAAACTCAAGTTATAAGACTTGAATCTCTCATGAGTCATAAATGTTCCATTAAGTATTAGAACCCCAATATGCTTTTGTTGCTTTTGCGTTTAAACAGAGTGTCCTCTGCCTATTAGCTAAGAGTTATATTTTATTCCTTTGGTACAATTATCTTTTAAGTTATCCCTTTTATTTGGGGGGGGGGGAGAAAGTTTGGCTCATAGTTGTAGTCAAGTCACTATGCAGGAGCTATATTTGACCAAATATTGTGACTCAGTTCGTTTTCTGAACTATGCAGCTTGGCAATACGTATTCCCTCATCATACTAACAGTTTTTCTTTCTTTAGCAACTATTTCAAAAATTAAATCGTTTTTCATTTTTTAAGACGAATGCTGTACCTTTGGACCGCCTTAGTCGAGGTAAACGGTCAATAGCCTTGAACTTGAAGAACCCAGAAGCCGTTGCTGTAATCAAAAAATTAACTAATCAGGCTGATATACTGATTGAACCATATCGACCTGGTGAGTTTTTTCTTTGAGTTTTATGGGCATCCAGAGAGGGAGTGGGGACAATAATTGGTCCAATAAATATTTGCCGAGCAAAAAGTGCCCCCTTTCCCGGAAAAATTCTTTCAGGGTCCCGTGTCTGGCATTCTGTTTCATCTATGGCTTCTTCCATAAATATCATAAAGGGGTTAGGGATTTTCCACCAAAATTCTTGCTGGGAGTAAGATGTTCTAGCATTCTGGTAAGTAGTTAAAGAGAGTGTGCCATTATATACTGATTTTTTCCTTCTTAGTTCCAAATAGAGTAATGTGAAAATGCCTAAATTATAGTTTATATATTATAAAGAATTTCTTCAGTGAAATTGTTCACTAACTGCAGAGCCTATTGGATAGCAGGCACAAAGGAAGAAAATGTATGTTCTCCGTTTCGGATGCCTGTTATATAACGTTACGCGATTGTTTTCAGATTGTGATTGGCTAAAAGTTGTGGAAACTTACTGGTTATATAATGGAAAAGTTCGAAAAATCAAGAATTAAATAAATAGTTCTTCGAAGATAGCAGGCACAAAGGAAGAAAATGTATGCTCTCCGTTTCGGATGCCTGTTATATAACATTACGCGATTGTTTTCAGATTGTGATTGGCTAAAAGTTGTGGAAACTTACTGGTTAAATAACGGAAAACTTCGAAATATTAAGAATTGAATAAATAGTTCTTCGAAGAAAACAAAAACATGATATTTCAGACACAAAATAAATTTAGTTAATTCAAAGTCTGAAATTGTATCTATTATTGGTCACCGTTTTTCAGGTAGTTTTGTGATTCCTGTACTCGTGGTCCGTATGTGTGATTCCTCTATCGTAACACTGCTTGTTTTTTCACCAAAAAATTTCGTGTCACAACGATCGTTTAATTCTTCCTTGTTTTAGAAGCGTTATAGAGACCAAATGATGCCTTGTCTGCGGTAGCCCTGTGTGGCAACTTTTGCAGCAGAAACTAGAAACCAAGCAAAGATACAAAATCAGTAAACCCTCTATGTTATGTGAATTCTCAAAGTCCAGATATTGTAACACATATGTTTATGTTTAGGCACCCAGGAAAGGACTATCTTGAATATATAACTTAATACCAAAAGATTCATTCAAGACAAAAAAAGCTAACATCTCTCACCCCAAGCAGGTGAAATGACCATTTTCCAAGTAATTGCCAATGAAGTACGAGCCGAGGAAGCATCATAAGAAAAGCAAAATATAAAAGTAATTGAAAAATAATCACTACTTTGTCGGAACGATACTGTGGATGTGGCAACGTATCCCAATAAAAAAAAATAATTTTAGGCAATTCTTTGGACACTATGAAGTAGCGTTTGTAGATTCATCAGGTCATGTCCATAGTCTTTTCCGTACAATATTGTCAGTAGAGCCAATACAGTATAGCTAATTTTTGTTCCTGTTCTTCAGAATTGGTAATTCACTTCCGGTTTAAAAAGCAGATCGCAAGAGTCGATGTGTTTCTCCAAAATTGTGTTCTCTAAAGTTATGATGAACCCATGTATCGTATATATTTTGGCCATCAAGATGTTTTGTATTATTCTTAATGTATTAATGTATAAATTTACGTTTTTCACCATCCCTTGTGTTGTAGTGTGGTGATCTTTATTGATTATGGATTTTTGGCAAATCCATGTTTTCTTTATTGTCTGGTAACAGCTGCCATAGCATTTCTGTTTGATTTGTTTATTTCAGGTGTAATGGAGAAGCTTGGTCTAGGTCCCAAAGTTTTAATGGAATCAAATCCTCGTCTTATTTATGCCAGGTTAACTGGGTTTGGTCAAGATGGACCGTATGCAAAAATGGCTGGTCATGATATTAACTATGTTGCTCTCTCAGGTAACTTCAATGAAAAAAACCTCTTCCCTAGTACTATGCAGGCCCTGATTTTTTCTTTTTTTTATACTCCAAAACTCATATATTTTTCATAGTAGTTCAAAAGTAATTTTTTTAGCACAACCTAAATAGCGAAATTATTGTTTAATGTGCAGTAAAATATTTAGGTTGTACTGTTTTCATAGCTCTATCCATTTGAGGTCAGGGAGTCGTTTATTGGGCCTCGTTAGACTAGAGTGCTTTCAAGGACACCCAACATATATGAGTATTTACTGTTTAGGATTTTTACCTAGTGCTACTGATTCTAACTAATTTGGAACCTATAGATCAATCTTTATCTAAACTGACATTTATCTTAACATGTTGCTGAATTCCCCGATTGGATTGACTTGAATTTATTGTAAACAGAGCATAAGTACAAACCAGCCCCTGTTCTATTAATAATAATGTCAATAGTTTAGCTCATTACTGTCATGGTCAATAATATTTATCATCTTAGTTTCATATTGAAGTATTTTCTCGTATATTATTTGCTAAAAAAGCTTTTAGTCTCTTGATAAGAATTCTTTTGAACAAATATAGTTGATTGTTGGTCAGACAAACGTCTGATGATTGAATTCTCCCGCGTTGTAAATCCTCATTGAATAACTAGGCCCATGCCTTAAATGGGATTTTGGTTGACCAGATCTAGACCAAAACACTGGTAATATTACGTATAGTCTTTTGGAGAATTATATCTAATATATTATATACTTCGCGCCACCCCAACACCTAGTTGCCAGTTGCAGTTCCTGTGGGCTAGAGTCGAAAGCAGCAGCAAAACCCAGCGAAAAATTGATTGTAGTATTATTATAAGAAGTTTATAATGATAGTATGGTAATATAGTAAATAGAAAGTAATACAATAAATGACTTAATACTATTATAGTAATAAAATTATAGTAATATTAATAGAATTAATTGTGGGGGACCATAGTGTTCACAGTATTTCTGAATAAGACCTAATCTGAAAATCTTGTAAGTTGTTCTCTTCCTTTTCATAATATGCATTGGTTTTCGTGTGTTTGTTCATCTCTTGCTACCTTGAATCTTTGGCGCAGATCTAAGCGTATCCATGGATGATGTCCCTTAGTAGCTGTGGCATCTACATTTGTTCTCTTTTTAATACTGGGATTGTCACGGACACCTTCCAATCAGACGGGAAGGTTTTTTTCCCAAAGTTTTAATTCTTTCACTTCAATATATGGCAGGGATTTCTAAACTTCAGGAGGGTGACCATCTTTTTCAGGTGGTTTGTTCTTTTTTTGCCGCTTGATAGCGATCTGTATATCTGAAAATGCGGTAGTGCCATTTAGATTTCAAATGGAGGTATTTTTACTGTAAGTGACAGTTCTGCATATTGAATTGGTCCTAACTATTTTCTAATAAAAAATGAAATAGTTTAAAAAAAGATTGTGCCCAATTGTGGAAAATTCCGGACAGGATCCTAAGTAACTTAGACTTCTAACTGATATTGCGATTCTTTTGCTATGCATAGGGTACTGATCATCCGTACATAAATGGTCTCTAGAAGACTTGTTCAATTGTTTTACCAAATCACCCACCCTTTCGGGAGATTTCCTCCTTTTCCCGTCAATTGATGAAATTTTCTCATGCTCCTATCTTTGGCAGGATAACTTTCAACTTTTTTAATGTTATGTCTCCGGAATTCACTTAAAATTTAAAGGTGTTTTTGGTAAAAGGAGTACAAAAGCTTCTTTCTTTCGAGTTCTAGTCACTATTAGCAAAAGCCGCTCCTCACTTACGGTTTAATGCCACGAATTGTTTGCTATATAAAAGTTAAGATAAAACCCAATATTTTCATTTGCATGTTAATATGAGTAAAGTTCCTGGCAACACTTGCATCTTCATTTTCACAATTCACTGACGGCACAGAAGGTATCACCCCCCCTCCACTGCACCTTTTTTGCCGCTAAGAATGTTGAATTTCATCTTCTATATTTAAAAAAAACATCCCGCAGCGACCCCTTTTATCTATGTGAGGGTTCACGGAGAGGTAGGAAATTTGACCGCAAAATGAATTTTTAAGGTATCAGGCACCCGTTCACCTCACATAAACCGTCTTTGAAAAGACACCCCACCCCACCTTCTTTGGAAAGACAGAGAAGTAAATTTAGAGAAGACAAACGGGTCTGTAGCCAGTATGAGGAAAAAGAAGAGAAACCATCAAACAAATATTTCGCAAGTATAAAGAAAGACGCCTTCAAATTCAAATGAATAGAAAACTAAAATCCAAAGAAAAGAATATATTTAAAAATAAAGCAAAATTAAATAATATATTTTTATTCGTATATGCAAGTAGCAATTGAATATTTATTGGTTTGTTTGTTTTACTTTTACATGTATTCTCTTCTTTTTTCTTTTTTTTGAATTTTAGTTATTTCGCTTTTATTTTAACGTCGAAGATGCCTTACTTTATGCAGGCGAAATATTGGTTTTGTTGTTTCTCTTCTTTTGCTCATACTAGTCGCAGAACCGTTTTGCCTCTTCTAGATTTATTCTTTGTTTTGTCTATAATAGCTGGTGCAGAATTATGCATCAGTGTACATAATTTGTCAACTAGCAATTGAATAAAAAAAAAATAAATGAATCTTCAAAATAAAGGTCTATATTAACTGTTTATTTTGTACAAATTACGTGTACTACTCACTTGGCATTGTTGCCTTTGACCTGAGAAGTTTGATATACAGTTTTTCGAGAATTTTAAATCGATTGGCTAGCTCAGACTTTTTGGTCGGTTTGAACTTGGCGTACTTTTGGGCAGAAATATTGCTTTGTGCCAAACAATGTAGAAAACGTCATTTTTGTGTGGCACAATTTTCGACCCTTAAAAAGGGCGCTTGAACTTTTAAGTTCTATTGGTACCAGCTGTTTCTCGATTTTGTTGGACTATTGGGCTTCGTCATATTAGATTTTGTTGGACTATTGGACTTCGTCATATTCGTCATATTGGTGTTGGACTTCGTCATGAACACCACTAGGGAAAAAAATCAACAAATAAGCAGGCATCCATGATCTTCCTTCTCGTAAGAAGTTTTTAATTCCATTTTTTTTGTAGATGGAAGCTTGCAAATTTCACAACGGAGTTTTTGATATGGTCAATTTGATGGTTTCATTTTTATTATGATTGCTTGCCTTCTTGGGAGCGTTTCCCCACTATTTCGAAACTCAGGCAAATTTTCTCAGGCTCGTAGCTTTTGATGGTTAACTTAAAAAGTTGATGACTTTTATATATTTGAAATCAGCGTAGAATATTGACACTTTTCATTTATTAAAATTTTATGGTTATTAAAATTCCTTTTTTTTGAGTTTCAGTTACTATTAGCCCAGGTTATTCCATACTTGCAGTTCGTTACCACGAACTGTTTGATATTAGCTTCAAATTGACAATTAACAAACCCAGAAATGCCTGAATTACGGGTCCAATTTAAATCAAACTACATTTGTTATTGGGTAATTGCCGTGTTATAATTCTGATTTAAATATCGTCGTTGTTGGCTTCTGGTGTTTAATTGCAACTGTAATCTCAGGTGTCTAATGGTAATGTTAGTCTCAAATGTGTTTTTGGCTTTGTTTTTATATTTAACAAAATGAATTCTGTTTTTATTAGTGTCAACTTACCATCAAACTAGATTTATCAAGAGTTTCAGAGACTTATATCCCAGGGGCAAGGAAAATGAAATTAGGTAATATAGAATTTATTTACTCAGGCTGGAAGGATTGGGCACATAGACAGGGAGTTAGGCTAATGATAAATAGGAAGCTTCTTGTTTAGGGCTGGGAATGTATTAACAATAGAATGTTAGCTACTCAATTTACTGTTAAAAAATTGGTATCAGTCATAGTAGTATAGGCAGCTGTAGAACCGAATGATGGAGATAGTAGTGACTTGAGTGAATTTTATTTACAACTATAAGAACAAATAGACAGGGTCTCAGGTAGAGATATGGTGTTTTTTCAGGAGATTTTAACGCCCAGGTCAGTAAAAATAGAGATAATGGTACCCTAACCGAAGTAAATTTGGTGTAGGAAAAGAAAGCAGTAATGGTTAAAGATTGCTGCAGTTTTATAGGTATAACAATCTAGTTATAACTAATACAGTATTTGGTCATAAAATGGCCCATATGTTAACGTGGTATTCACGTGGTGGTAAGGCAGCTAACCTTAACCGAAGGCTGGCAGGATCGCTATTGATATTAAAAGTAAATATCATCATCTAGTTGTGTCTAGGGTTAATCTAAATCCGAAATTTAGAAAGATTAACCATCTTCCGAAAAGCCATGACGTTGGTAGACTCCATGAAGAGAATTTGACATATACTTTCCGGGAACAGTTGGATGCTAAACTGGAGAGTTTGAAATTGGACAATGTAGAAGATTGATGGAATAATCTTAGCAAAATAGTTTCTGCAGACTAATGGTGTCTTAGAAAAGAAAATCAAAAATGCAGCTAGGAATGTTATTGAAAAGGCTTTATTTTTAGTAGTGAGGAGGAGAGGTTCTTACAAGAACTATATGAATGATAGATTACGCGAAGATAAGAAAAATGTAAAAAAAGTGGAGAAAGCATTAAATATGAACTAAGAAGATGTTAAATAAATAAATGAATAAATATATTCGTAAATTTGATGGCATGCCGTTAAGCCTCTACAAAACAAAAATCTTAATTTGCATTTCTTCTAAATTGGCACAAGGAGAAAATGTCACTTGAAAAATATTCATCAACTTCCTTCTTGAATGTCAGTAGGTTTGTAGAGCAGATTACTCTTTCTGGTAAGTTGTTCCAATGCTGAACCACTCGGTTGCCGAAAGTCCATCGGCCCATGTCCTTGTAAAAGCGTTTCGTACTCACTTCGTACTGATTTCCTTGGAGATGATTTTTATTGAACTGCACGATTCTCTGGGCTGGTACGTTATGATATGCTCCATTGCAGAGCTTGTACGTTTCAATAAGATCACCACGTTGGAATCTATAGGCGAGGGTCGGTATTTCAAGCTTTCTAAGCCGCTCTTCGTAGGGAAGGAAGCGTAACCTGGGAGAGAATTTAGTTATCCTCCTCTGAACATTTTCGAGAGCATATATGTCCTTGTTATAGTATGGTCTTGTAGAACAATGTCCATACTCAAGAATCGGGCGGACAAGGGACTTATAGAGCGTAGCAAGCATTTTGTCGTCCTCGCACGAGAGGTTTCTTCTGATCATACCAGCAACTTTAGAAGCCTTCTTGACGACAGCTTCATAGTGGCTACTGAAGTTCAGTTCAGAATCCACTAAGATGCCTAGGTCTCTTTCTTCTTTACTAAGAGTGAGTGAAGCAGAACCAAGAGAGTATGAGGATGGAAAAATTTGTGGCCCCCGAGTGAGGATATGACTTTTCTGGGTATTGATTTCCATGATCCACTTCTTCATCCAGTCATCGATTCGTTAGATATCCGCCTGCAGGTGGTGAATGTCTTCACATGACAAGATGACACGATAGAGCTTTGTATCGTCCGCGTAGAGAAGGATGTCAGATTCGATGCCCTCAACTAGGTCGTTGATGTAGAGATTAAACAGAAGAGGGCCGAGAATTGACCCCTGGGGTACTCCGCTAAGAACTTCCTCTTCGGTATTGCTGAGACAACCTTCTACGCACACAACTTGCTTTCTGCCAGTTAAGAAGTCCGTAATCCATTGAAGAAGACTGGATGAGGACCTGGATGAGGAGAGACCGTATTTCCTGAGCTTCTGGACGAGACGCTTATGGGGAACTTTTACAAAGGCTTTCTTTAGATCCGAGTATATGAGATCAATCTGGAACCCCTTGTCGATGTTTTTCTTCCAATCTTCTGGGGCACAAAGCAGGTGGATTTCTGTAGATCGTTCCTTAAGAAAACCAAACTGCTTTTGGGTAAGTATTTTTTCTCGTTTTAAGTGTTCTAGGGTGTGGTCTGCAATAAGAGACTCAAGTACTTTACACGTGATACAAGTGAGGCTTATCGGTCTGTAGTTTGATGGGTCTTCTCGTTTCCCACCTTTGGATATTAGGATGACAATAGTTTTTTTTTCGGGAAGCTCACCGAGTTTAAGAGACTTTCTGTAAATGTAGACTAGTGGCTCTGTTATTACCGTTGCAAGTTCTTTGAGCAGTTTTGGATGTAGATAGTCTGGGCCTGTGGACTTGCTTGGGTTAAGTTCTCTGAGTTTCTTTAGAACATCGCTATGGTTGATCTCTATCGGTCTTATCGAGTCGCTTAGACCCTGAATTGGTTCCTCGCGGCTAAAGTGGTCTTCGTTCTCAGGTTCCTGAAAAAAAAAACAGAAGAGAACTGGCTGTTGAGAGTACTTGCCTGGTCCGTGGGGTCGTGTACCAGCTTTTGTTTCACGGGATCGTAAAGAGATGAGACTCCACTTTTGTTTTTCCTTTTGCTGTTCACGTGTTTTGGGTTTTCTTTCAAGGAGAAAGCTAATTTACGTTCTCTAAGCTTTCCTTCTCTTCTTGTTACTTTCTGAACCCTGTTGCGGAGCCTCTTGAATGTGTTCTCTCTGTCGTTACTTTGTCGATTGATTTTGTAGTCTCTCCATGCTTCTTGTTTTGCTTTAATCAGTTCAATATTGGCTTTAGGTAATGCAACATGGGTGTATTTCTTGTGCATAGGAATAAATTGTTCTTCCATTGAGGCTACAATCGCAGTGAACCTTGTGTAAATGGTGTCTAACGACTCCAACCTACTGAATTCTTCAATCCAGTTGACATCCGAAAGCTCTCTTCCCATAGCAACGTAATCTCCCTTGTAGTAGTTACGTTTCGGTGCCACACGTGTCCTCAAAACCTCCATTTCCAAGCTAAACACAATCACCGAGTGATCCGATTTACCGATTGGTTACAACTGCTTAATATTTGATACCAGGTCTCCATCGCTTACCAGTAGCAAATCGAGGATACTTGGTGTATCAGATCCCCACATCCTTGTTGGCTCAGATATTAGCTGCTCTAGAAAGTGTTCGTTAATAACGTCCAGGAATTTACTCGTCAAGCTTGCGGTAGATTCCGTGGTGTATCGCCTATTCCAGTCTGTCTTAGGGAGATTGAAATCTCCTATAATAGCAAGCTTTTGATTGGTATTCTTAGCGAATGCTGCTGTTTGCGAGAACAGAGCTTCGTCGGATGTGTTAGTGTTGTTGGGGCTACGATAACAGATCCCAAGAACAGTATCGCTGGTCGTTTTAGACTTAATGTAGATCCACAGACTTTCTTTGGGCTCGATCGTGTCGGTTAACATCGATATTGGATGCACGTTGATGCCTTTTCGACAATATCAGACTATCCCTCTACCTGTATTCTCTTCCAGATTTTGTTCATACAGATAATAATCTTCAATACTGAGCTCTGCGACGGTAGGTAAGTATCTGTAGTTGTTTGGTTTAACTTCTACTATTGCCACAATATCCGGATTTTCCATTTTGATAACCTGCTTTGCTTCCTTCATTTATTTGTATGGCTTGGGCCTTTTCCTCGTCAATTTTGGTGCTGTCGTTGTCTGGGACCATTTGATGGTCTCGCTTGTTGTCTCATTCTCTGGGTCCCGTTAGACCTGGGATTGGTGCTTCCAGTAACGTTAGAGTGTTGCTGTGGTTGCTGACCTTGGCTCGACGCTGTTGTGCCAATTGTGCCATTTGCATTGGTGTTCGATCAGGGTTTATGTAGACCTGGTTTTACAAGTTCGTTGGTCGATTTTCTTAGATTTGGGGCTGTGCTGAGAATCTTCTGTCGCTTCTTGATTGTGTCGATTGAGTCCTTCAGTTTGACTACTAAGACGCGTGGCTTACTGCCAAAGTGAAGGCCATGGATAAAATTGCTGAAGAACTAGAAGATGCAGCCAGACGGCATAATAATAAAATATTGTACTGACATGCTAATACATTAAGAGGGAATGATCAATCTAAATGTCTCAGTGAAAAATAGGAATCAGGTAACAATTAGTGATAAGTTAAGATTTAAGAAGAGATGGGCCAATCATTTTGGGAATTACAGGAAATTTTTTTGTAAAAATGAAAAAGCTGTGAAACTTTGGATGTGAGGGAATATTTGAGGAAAATTAGTGACAGTACTATAAGGATTAAAAAATGACAAGGTGCTAGTTGCTGATGGTGTGTTAAATGAGTTTTTTTTTTTAATATGGTGGTTGCGAAGCTAGAGATAAATAACTTATGATTATGAATATTTTTTTTTTTAAAGAGGAAGTATCTAGCAATTTTTTTAGGAAACTATAATTGAGCCCCTCTTTAAGATAGGTGATAAGACTAAGTGTAGTAATCATATAGGCATTAGCTTGGTTTCTATTGGAAGCTAGTTAATTTGTATGATAATACTTTTTAGAATTACAGGTGATGTAGTTAAAGTTTTAAAAGAGGAACAGCATAGTTTTGGGAAGGGGAGAAGGTGCGTCGACCAAATTTCTCCTCTTAGACTAATAATTGAGAAGTTTATGACTCACCAAAGCCCTTAGTTCTCAGTTTTATTGATTGTGAGCTAGCCTTTGATTCAGCTGATAGAAGGGCTTCAGTGAAGGTCCCACCTTTGTATGAAATAACAGATGAATACGGTATGTGACTAGTGCTATTTACGAGAATAACATTGCTGCGGTTACGAGAGGAATTGAGATTATTAGTTGCTTTTGTATTAATTTAGGAACTAAACAGTGTTGCACCCTGTTCCAATTAATATGGATCATTTTGATGGAATTTGTCCTAAGGACCACACAAAAGGCAATGGGTGAACACGGAATAAATTCGCGAAATAAACCTCTGCTAGACTTAGATTATGGTGACGCAAATGAATGAATTATAGAGGTTTTGCGAGTTTAGGGTGTAAGAATAAATTTGAAAATTCATATTGAGATGACTAAGTCGCTAAGACTAGGAATAAGTGAAGTTGAAGAGGTGGTGTTGGGTAACGAGAAGATCGATCAAGTGGATAGTTTCACTTACCTAGGTAGAATTACTTTTAAAAATGGGGGGTGTAGTCAAGGTGTCAAAAGTAAAACAGCCAAGGCCCATGTTGTTCCTATTCCTCGAAAAAAAAATTGGAAGAATAGGAAGATTTTTCTACAAACCAAGATTAGAATGTTGGAAGCTACAATGATGATGGCAGTCATGTATGAGCGCTTTGAAAAACGGAGGGGGATTTGCTAGATAATTTTCCAGAGAAATTGCCTGTAGATTGTTTTGGGTACCCGACTGACTGACTGTATTTCAAACAGTAAACTGTACAAAATATGTAGCTCAATTCCGCTTTCTTGTCCTATAATGAAAATAGGATGACAGATTGCCAAAGATTTTCCTTGTTGGCTAACCCTTTATGTTTAGCCAGTGTGGTCTTAGAATGTATCTATTAACCCTCTAATGCCAAATGAAACATGTTGCTCCTGTATGGGGTGGGAGTATGTCGTAACAAAAGGACATAGGAACTTCTTGGGAGGGTGTAAAGAGTTTGATTAGATTGGGGTGGACGCCGAGCGTACGTGGCTTTCTTGGCCTCAGGCAGCTTTGTGCTGCAATGAGTTGTTAGTATTAGTAGTAATAATTCATTCATGACTATCCAAAATAAGTCTGCCCCCTCCCTTTATCGTAGAGTCAGAGATCAGCACGCTTATGTTTGACTGTTATATCAAAATGCTTCGAGAATGGAAGGGCACGTTTAGGGGCATTTGATTGGCACAAAAATATGGAATTAAAAAACACTAAATGTTACGATTTTTACAGTGTTTCTGCTACTATTTCATTGATTTTACAACGACTTTTTACAGTATAAACCATTTGAGGCCAACATGGTTACGCATACTCCTCCTCTACCGACTTATTCCGATCTCTACTCTTAAATCCCTCCCGTAAATTTTGTGTTTCCTTTAAAGCTGTTCCATATCCCTTCCAGAGAACCTCAATTTTTGTTTGGCCTCTGGGAAAAAACTACTCTATTTATCTCGACTTTTTAAGACGTCCCTATCGCATACACATGTTTGACAATCATCATTATATTTTTGGCATCCTATTCTTAGTTGTATTATTTCTTTCTATTATAACAAAAAAAAAGCAAGAGCTAAGAGCTCATATGGCACTTGTGACGAGGTCGGAAGAGCCAAGAGCTCGTAAGGTATGAGCTCTAGCAAAACTCTAAGAATCAGTAGATCGCTTTAAAAGGAAAAACAGAGGCTTATTGCCGGTCGGGATTTAAAATAAGAGCTAAGAGTAACGAGGTCCTTCTAAATATCAAAATTCATTAAGATCCGATTACCCACTCGCAAGTTAAAAGTACCCCAATTTTTCTAATTTTTCCTCTCCGTTCAGCCCCCCGGATGTTCGAATAGGGGAAAACGACTTTATCAAGTCAATTTGTACAGCTCCCTGACACGCCTACCAATTTTCATCGTCCTAGCACGTCCAGAAGCACCAAACTCGCCAAAGCACTGAACCCTACCATCTAACTTCCCCAAAGAGAGCGGATCCAGTCCGGTTACGTCAGTCACTTATCTACGACATTTATAAGCATTTTCCAAAATTTCTGGTTTCCCCCTCCAGCTCCCCCCAATGTCAACAGATCTAGTCGGGATTTGAAACAAGAGCTCTGAGACATGAGTTCCTTCTAAATATCGAATTTCATTAAGATCCGGTCACCCGTTCTTAAGTTAAATAACAATATTTCTATAACTCAATGTTTCTAAATTTTCCAAATTAACAAACCCCCTTCTCCCCCAATGAGAATGGATCCGTATCAATTATATCAATGTCGTATCTATTATTTGTGCTTATTCTTCCCATCAAGTTTCATCCCGATTCATCTACTCTAAGCGTTTCCCAAGATTTCTGGTTTTCAAGATTTCTGTTTCCCCCCTCTAACCCTTTATGTCCCCGGATCCGATTCCAATTGGAAATGGGGCATCTGAGACATAAGATTATTCTATGTATCAAGTTTCATTGAGATCCGATCACCCATTCGTAAGATACCTTGATTTCACGTTTTCCAAGAATTCTCGCTTCCCCCTCCAACTCCCTTCAATGTCACCGGATCTGCTCGGGATTTAAAATGAGAGTTCTAAAGCACAAGATACTTCTAGATATCAAATTTCATCAAGATCTGATCACCCGTTCGTAAGTTACAAATACCTCATTTTTTCTATTTATTCCGAATTACTCCCCCCCTCCAACTCCACCAAAGAGAGCTGATCTGGTCTGGTTATGTCAGTCACCTATCTTGGACTTGTACTTACTCTTTCCACCAAGTTTCACCCTGATTTCTCCACTTTAAGCGTTTTCCAAGATTTTTACCCCCCCTCTAATGACACTAGACCCGGTCGGAATAAAAAATAAGAGATCTAAGTTTCGAGGTCCTTCTAAATATGAAATTTCATTAAGATACGATCACTCTTTCGCAAGTTAAAAATACCTCATTTTTTCTAATTTTTTAGAATTAACCTCCCGCCCTAACTACCCTAAAGAGAGCAGATCCGTTCCGGTTATGTCAATGCCGTATATAGGACTTGTGCTTATTTTTCCCATCAAGTTTCATCCCGATCCCTCCACTCTAAGCATTTTCCAAGAGTTTAGGTTCCGCCCCCTAACATCCCCTTCGCTGGATAAGGTTGAAATTTAATATAAGAGCTCTGGGACATCATATACTTCCAAATATCAAATTTCATTAAGATCCGATCGCTCCTTAGTAAGTTAAAAATACCTCCCTTTTCTAATTTTTTGGAATTAACCCTCCCCCCACTCCCCCAAAGAGAGCGGATCCGTCTCGGTTATTTCAATCACGTATATAGGACTTTTGCTTATTTTTCACACCAAGTTTCATCCCAAACCCTCCACTCTAAGCGTTTTCCAAGACTTTGGGTTCCCCCCTCAATACCCTCCAATGTCACCGGATCCAAGCGGAATTTAAAATAAGAGCTCTGAGACACGATATCCTTCCAAACTTCAAATTTCATTAAGATCCGATCTCTCCTTCGTAAGTTAAAAATACCTCATTTTTCTAATTTGTTGAGAATTACCCCCCCTTAACTCCCCCAAACAGAGCGGATCCGTTCCGGTTATGTCAATCACGTATCTAGGACTTGTGCTTATTTTCCCCACCAAGTTTCATCCCGATCCCTCCACTCTAAGCGTTTTCCAAGATTTTAGGTTCCCCCTCACTTCCTCTCAATGTCACCGGATCCAGTCAAGATTTAAAATAAGAGCTCTGAGACACGATATCCTTCCAAACTTCAAATTTCACTAAGATTCGATCACTCCTTCGTAACTTAAAAAAACCCTCATTTTTTCTAATTTTTCAGAACTTCCTCTCAATGTCACCGGATCCAGTCAAGATTTAAAATAAGAGCTCTGAGACACGATATCCTTCCAAACTTCAAATTTCACTAAGATTCGATCACTCCTTCGTAACTTAAAAAAACCCTCATTTTTTCTAATTTTTCAGAATTACCCCCCCCCCTCCCCCAAACAGAGCAGATCCGTTCCGGTTATGTCACTAACGTATATAGGACTCCTGCTTGTTTTCCCACTAAGTTTCATCCCGATCCCTCCACTCCAAGCGTTTTCCAAGATTTTAGGCCCCCCCTCCAACTCTCCCAATGTCACCGGATCTGGTCGGGATTTAAAATATGAGCTCTGAGACACTATATCCTTCCAAACATCAAATTTCATTAAGATCTCATCACCCGTACCTAAGTTAAAATTACTTCATTTTTTTCTATTTTCCCGAATTAACCGCCCCCCTCCCCCCAGATGGTCAAATCGGGAAAACGACTATTTCTAATTTGATTTGGTCTGGTCCCTGATACACCTTCCAAGTTTCATCGTCCTAGCTTGCCTGGAAGTGCCTGAAGTAGCAAAACCAGGACAGACCAACAGAATTTGCGATCGCTATATGTCACTTGGTTAAAACCAGGTGCCATAATGATAAACTTTGGTAAGGTATCTTTCACATCCTCACTGTACCCACAATCCTGATCAATAATGCTACCTTGATTGTTGACAGAAGACAGCCACTATCTGAGTCTTCACCCCCCCCCCCCTTCGTCCTTTAATGAATAGTATCGATTCTCCCATGATACCTGTTGCGTTGCTTTGAAAAACTGCATAGTTTTTAGCGTTACTGTAGAACTAGTGTACTATAACATGTTAATTTCATACAGATTGCTTGTAAGTTTGCGGTTGAATGCGCTATAGTACTGAATTATGGCCTCTGAGAATTGGCGATTCTATTATTATCATCTTTACGATATAAACCAATTGGCTGAGAAGGAATTTTTTTTCGATTATATATTAGCTGTATTCAGACCGTGGCAGAAAACGTTTTATGCCACGTTTTCGTGGCATAAAATAGTTGAATTTGCCATTTTGTTGTTAGGGTTTTTTTGTTACTTGAGAAGGCCACTAGGGAGGTAAATTTTCTCTTAAATTAGCTTTTCCTTGATGTCGTGTGACCATTGTCTCCACGCGATCACATTTGAAAAAAATATGCACCGTGACCATCATTCTTTGGGAAATGCTGGAATTTGTTTAACTATTATTTTTTTTAACAGTAGTTTGAGATTTTAAATCTGCCTCCGATACAGCAACCGATACTAGCAGCTTCAAACTTAACGCATTTAAACATTTGTAATCGGCATAAAAACTGTGTTCATGTATAATTTTTTATCCACTCTGTCCCCTAGACTTGTTTAATTTATTCTGTAATGGGGTTTCTAAAATTTATTTCTAAAATTACGCTGTGGCATCTCATGGTAGTGATTATTGACTGGTAGCTTTAAACTTAATGGGCTTTATATATTTGGAATCAGCATAAAAAGAAGATGCTTTTTGTGTATATATTTTAATTTTTTTTTATTTTTAGTTTTGTTTTGTGCCGGAAGGTAATGTGTTTCGCTTTTGCTGAGCTCGCGGGAAATTCTTATTACTGAAATCTTTTCTTTTCTGCAGGCATCCTTTCTATGCTGGGTGGCTCTTCTACTACCCCTGAGCCACCTTTAAATCTTCTGGCTGACTTTGCTGGTGGGGGTCTTCTTTGTAGCTTGGGTATCTTAATGGCACTGTTTGAAAGAACAAAAACTGGATTGGGTCAAATTATAGACGCAAGTATGTCAGAAGGAGCAGCCTATGTTGGATCTTGGCTTTACAAGTCTCGTGATTTGCCCGTTTGGGGTGAAAGCAGAGGAAAGACTTGGTAAGCCAGTTTGAGGTATATTAAATTTTATTATGTAAAAAAATACGACATTTGTTGGGAATGCTCTACTTTCAGGGATACCAGCTTTAACCACTATACTATAAAGGATACTATTTCATTATAAACTCAAGATGGTCTACACATGACCTTATCGTGATGTTTAGCTTAGCTTTGATACTGCCCATCCGTTTTTGATTCTGCTCAATGCTGCTATGCTGCAATGGTGGGAGCAGAAGAAGTATCTCATTAAGATTTTGTTTTGGACTATTATTGTTTCAAATAAGGCATATTGTTGAATCTCCTTTGAATATTTATTTGTCCATCAGTTCTTCAGATAAATGCCTGGTTAAACCAAAACGGTTATTTCACTGCTGAAATTTTTAGCTCTAAGGAAGACATCCAACCTAAGCACAGAGGACAAATGGGCTGGGTGGGCGGTACGATGGCTGACCCGCCTTTGGTCGGCTCATCATTCTTGCATAAAGGTATTTTATGTCTTTGGGGTGAAGGGGGGAGGGGATGATATCGAAAAAATTAGAAAAGAAAATGCCACCAGCTTCCAGCAGATTCATTGGAGGTTCTTCGGCTCTTTGCCAGAAGAGATCCATATTTCAATGTAAGTACAGCAAATATATTGAAGTAAATGAATGACAATATTCAGTTCTAGTGGACAGCTACAGTTACTATAACGGAGAAAAGCAATAGGCAAGTCTTTTGTCTTTACTTGCAAATTATTTTTTGAGTATTTTGAAACAATATGTGGTTGGGTGTAAATCAGGATACACAAACCAATTTGTATATAATAATGAACATTATTTTAAATATTTCACAATTTCTAAAAAGTATTCGACTTTGATTTTATCTAGGTGCTGGTACTTGTACAATATTAACGAGTACGTCTCCTGTGGAAAGTATTGATATCTTAGTCCATATTTTGCTTAAATTGAATTTTTTTAAAAGAAGATAAAAAAATCATAACCGACTTCACAGCCTTTACCATCACCATTGCCTCAAAGGTAGAAACCCGCAATACCTGGTAGTATATCTCTGTTGAGTTAGAATTGATAGTATACTGTAGTTATTACTTTTTTTCTCAACTGAGCTTTCGTTTTTGTAGATTCTTTGTATTTCCATCACTTGCTTTACGTTTATTTGTTCTAAATTGGTACTTACCAATCGTGACTTTGCCCACCCTTGGCTCTTTTGTGGCTGCTTTGTTCTTTTAGTGGCTGTTCTTCCTTGTTACTGGACACTCGTGTACGCTTTTATGTGTGTTTTGATAGACTTTTATTTACTTAGTGTTTTTTTTTAGCTACTTTAGACGACTTTAAACTTTCAAAGACATTTTGAATCTTCCTGCACTTAAAATTTTTCAAGGGCACTTAGTATAGATAACAAATTGGAAAGGTGTTTTTGCAACATTTTTTGCAAGATTCTATGTGTCACGCAATTACTTGATCTTGTCCCAGTAATCTTGACAATTAAATTCCCCTTTCTTTCTCTCTCTCTTTTTCTCTTGCTCACCCCCTATGCCTGTTGCTGATAATTTGTCTTATATTTTTATTTTTATTGGTTGGAATAAAAGTTTATTTGTGTGTTTTTTCGAAAACATTATTTTCAAAAATCAAAGAGTAAAAAATTCCAAGATAAAGAGCAAAATAAACGATATAACGGCCAGTAGATGGAAACGACAAACTAAACAACGAACATTTCGTCTGTATAAAACAGGGTGTCTTCAGTTCTAAATATGGAAGTAAGTAAGTACTAGAACTAAAAATAAAATCTAAAATAATATGTAAAATTAAAATGAATAAAAACTGAAAAAAATAAGGAACAAACGGGTACCTTTATATGCAATTAATACTACTGTGATTGAACACCAGAGTATTTCCATAAACAGTTACCAGTGACTTTAGTGAAAACCATAGCACCGGGACAAAAAATTATGAATAAATATGAAATTAGTTATTTTGCTGTGAAATTATCTTTTTGTTGCCATCCAATGCCGCAATTCTTCCTGGTCTTCTATTTACTTGGGTTTCCTGGTGATTTTGCAAGCCATTGTTATCATTATTAACTACGGGTTAATTTTTAAGAACAATGTCATAAATTAAGTCAGTATTTAAATTTCCCATATCTCTGTTTAAAGAAAGATTATTATTATTATTTTTTTTTTTTATTTCAATGGCTTTCCTAGCCTATTGCGTTAAGTCTCTATCGTGAGAAATAATTTTAGCCTCCTCAAATTGTACGTTATGATCAGAGTTGTAAAAAATTTGCTCCGCCAAAGCTGGAACTAAATTTTCAATAGTTTATGTAAATTTTAGAGCCTTATCGGTTGAACTAAGAGGCTTAATAAACTGTTCCACAAACTATTGGTCGGTTCGGCCAATGCAAATTTTCCACAAGAAAAAGGAATTCTATAAACGCCTCTCCCTAAATTGCTACAAATATTTTCCAAATATAGAAACAGGCGGCTTTGCGCCTCTAGAATTTGCGCTTTTTTGAAAAAAAAAATGACCGTATATTGTCAGTTTAATTGACATATACTGATATTTATTCCTTAAAGTTTTAATAATTTTGTTTATGAAAGTAAAAAAGTGAACACATTTCAAATGTATTCTTTTTTCAATAAAGCGCTAATTATGTTCTGGCCTTGACCCAGCATGGGGGTTGTCTGCCTTACGTATGCTATTTTTTGCTCGTTTTGAGTTTGGCTGGGCTATTTATTGTAATTTCTGTTTGTTTTGAGTTTCATTTACTTATTGATAGTGATTTGTGGTAGATATACGCTTGGAATATTATTTGACTTAATTTCTGCTCATATTTGGCTTAACGGAGCTATTTACTTTTCTTTGAAAAACCTGTTTTGTGGAAAAAATGTTTAAATCTCTTTCTGTTCATTTTTTATCTACATATTCTTTTCATAGAAAAAAAATGTTTTATATCTTTTCAGTTTTTTTCGAAAAGACTACATGGTTTGGGTTGCTATTTGTATGCTGGAAAAAATTTTCAACATTTTTTAATCCTAAAAAGTTTGATTAAAAACAGTAGTTTTTAATTTAATTTTATAACTCCTGAAGTTGACTCAAAAAAGAAATTTAATATTATTCCCCAAAGATTCTATTTATGCACTTTGACAACCTGGATACACTTACACTGTTTTATTTATTCAAGTTGTAAGAGTAGAAGTAGTAAAAGTAGTAGCCCCAAAAGCTTCAACTCAATGCCCCCAGTCGTTCTCGATATATTGCTAAGGTGTATTATTGGCAACCAAAAATACAATGCCTTTGATTTAGTTTAAAGCAACATTTCGCTTTAAAGCATAATACGTCAATTGCATAATTGTTGGGGGGTTAACATGCCCAATATCCCTAAAGACTTAGCTGTCGCACTGTTGTACTCTGCTGTGCAAAATGGCTGTCTCAACATTTTGACTGGATCTGTTTGGAAAATGAATGTGCTTAGAGGGGTACTGCCTATGATATTGCTTGTCTGCCCTTTTGAAAACCTGTATGCATGTAGTATTTCCATTTAATTGAAACTCCTCCTAAACGATGTCTAAAATTTTCACCTCAATACCCTTAGCGTCATTAGTTACTGTAACTGTAATGGTAGTATTAAAAGTATACACATAGTGCTTTTTGGTTAGCTAAAAATCCCCCACAACTTACCCTTAAAAGTCTAGCATAAAAATATAAGTTGTTCTTCAGATATTGGTTTGTCACCTTTTTGAAAGTCTACATGCTTATAGTTTGTTTTAATTTAGTTTAACATCCTTCTAAATATTCCTTGAAAGTTTCACCTTAATACCCTTAGCTTATACAGTAACAATAGTAGTAGCAGGATTAGTAACAGTCTGTGCATAACGCCTTTGGTTTCTTCAATATCCTCTTCAACATACGCTGCAAGTTTCAGCTTAATACCGTCAACCATTCCTGAAGCGTTTCTGATGCGTCCGCTTGATAATCTGTGTGTGCATAGTGCGTTCCGAATTACTTCCATACCATTTCCATATATTCTAATTTTTTTCCTTAATATAGGCTGCTTATTTTTAATAGCAGCAGTAGAAGTGGTAGCAGTAGAATTAATTTTAGTAGCTTAAGCTTTAGCAGCAGTAGTAGTAGTAACGTCAGTAGTTGCAGTATGAGTATAAGTAGTAGCATTAGGATGCAAATATTTTCTTTTGGTTAGTTCAACATCCCTCACAACAAGCCCAGTTAGTTTCAACTTCACACGCTGAAGGATATTGATAAGATACTGCTATTACACCCTTTTGACAACCTGCATACAGAAGTTTACCTCCCCCCTTAAAATTCCTTAGAAATATACCCTTCGTACCCTTAGGCATAGTTATAATAGTAGTCACAGTATTATATATTGACATTACTAGTAATAGTATTGAATAGCGGTAGTGCTACTAGCAGCAGTTATATTGCTTATGCTTTTGAAATTTTTGTCTCAATACTTTTTACCTTGCAATTAATTGCAATAGAAGTAGTAGTGGTAGCAGTGGTAAATGTAGCAGTGACAGCAGTATTAGTAATAGTGTGCACATATTGCCGTTTGGTGAGATGATCCTCCCCTTTAAGCATTTTCTGAAAGTTTCAACTTAATGCCCAATAAATTCTTTGGATACGTCATTTTGACAATTTGCATGCACATGTTGTCTTTTGAATTAGTTAAAATTTCCTATCAATACTGTAAATGGAGTAGTCTGGTAGTAGTTGGAGTGGTAGTTGTAGTAGTATTGGTAGCATGCAAATATTGCCTTTTTGATCATATCCCTTCCTGAAATTTCCAAATTAATATACTCAGTTATTCCTGTGTTACACCCCTTAGCAATCCTTTTACACGTAGCTTGTTTTGTTTTAGTTCAACTCTCCCCTCAACATTCTCTGAAAGGCTTACCTGAATGCCTTTCGTCCTCTTGGAAAGTAAAGTTCAAATATACATACCTTTCTCAATAACATGTAGTAGGTGTAATCAATGAACGAATTGCCTAACTTTCAGCCCTTGTCCTGAGGACTGTGGGGAGGTTGACATCCCCAAAGACATAATTACTCGACCTTTCAACAAGGTTGTACAAAACACCTCTTTTAAAATTTCGATCGGATATGTTGGGGAACGATAGATTGGAGGGGATTACCCTCCATTCATTTTTGACTCTTAAAAAAGGTGCTTATACTTCCGACTTCCAATCAAATGAGCTCCATCTAATCCAAAGTTTATGTGACCACCCGTTCCATAAGAACCTTATGTGCCCCGGAGCATAACTTACAACCCTTGCCCATCGGCTTTTGGGGATTATGTTCACCCTAAAGGCATTGTTATATGATTTTTTGGCTATTGGTGACAAAATGGCTGTCTCATAATTTCTATTGAATGCGTTTCGGGAAAAAGGGATGTCAGGAAGGAGGGGGGGGGGGCTAGTTGCTCTCCATCATCTTTGGCTCATAAAAAGAAACTAGAATTATACATTTCCAATCAAAAGAGCCTCTTCTAAAGTTAACACGACCACCCGTTCCATAAAAACCTTACATGTCCCTGGGGCATAACTTACAACCCTTACCCCCACACTCTAGGGGATTCTGTCAACCCCAAAGGTTTTATTATATAATTTTTGGACTATTTTTGGACAAATGGTTATCTCAAATTTTCGATCAGATGTATTTGTGGAAAGTACGACGTAGGGGAAGAGGATGGCTGCCCTCTGGTCTCTTTTTCTCATAAAAAGGCACTTGAACATCTGACTTCCAATCAAATGAGTCCTCTCGGAGTTTTTACGACCACCCTTTCCATAAAAACCTTAAATGCCCCTGGGGCATAACTTAAACTCCTTGCGCTGATGACTGTAGGGGGTTGTCATCCTCAAGATGTAATTTTCAGACCTTTCAAGTACGCTGAACAAAATGGCTATCTCAAATTTTTATTAGATAGCGTTTTGGGAATTGACGGGCATGGGGGGGGGGCGCTTGTTGCCCTACAATCACTTTCGAGTATAGCGTATTAGCCCTTTCAGTTTTCATTGAATGATAATTTTTCGAAGTTTCTATGACAACAAATGGCCATCTCAAAATTTCTACCACGTGCATTTCGCGAAAATACGAGTTGTCGGGGGATATCGACCCTCCGATCACTTTGAATCTTAAGAAGGGCAATAGAATTTCTGATTACCAATCCAGTGAGCCCCTTCAGAAATTTACGTGACCTCCTTTTCTATAAGACCTCATGCCCCAGGGCATAACTTACAACCCTTTTCCTGAGGGCTTGGAGGGGGTTTTCGTCCCTAAAAACATAATTTCTGGACTTTTCTACTGTGTTGGACAAAATGGCTGTCTTAAAATTGTGATTGGATGTGGTTGGGGAAATGGTGGGCATGGGAGGGGGGTTAATTCCCCTCCTATCACTTTGGACTATTAAAAAGGGCACCAGCCCTTTCGATTTCCAATCGAATGAGCCCTTTTTGAAGTTTTAGAAGATCTTTCATACGAAGACCTTCAGACGAACATATCGAAGATCTTTCATGCGAAGTGCCCTGGTCTAAAACAAACGAAAAAAATAATAATTATAATAATAATACATTGTGCCCACATCACTGTTTACTTAGGCAGCGTTATTGCGCTGTCCACTTACCCTACTCCTTTTATTTCTGTTTTAAAGGAGTGTTTTACAAATAGATGTTTGGTTTACCGAGGAGACTTCCTCTTAGTCCTCTATTGACAGACCACAAGAGAAGTTTTTCAAAGAAAAGTAAAGAGCTCCATTAATCTAAGAATAAACAAATAGAGTCAAATAATCTTCCAAGGGTAAAACTACCACAAGTCACTATCAATGAATAAAAGAAACTCAAAATGAACAGAAATTACAATAAATAGCCGAATCAAACTCAAAACAAGAAAAAATTAACATGTGTAGGGCTGATAATCGTAGGGCCTTCTCAAGACCAGAATGCAATTTGCGCTTTTCTGAAAAAAAAACAAAAACAAAAAACAAATGACCATTTACTGTCAGTTAAATTGGCAAATACTGACAATTCTTTCTTAAGGTTTTGATAATTTCTATTTATGTAAGCAAGAAAGGTGGAAATTATTTCAAACGTGCTTTGTTTTCAGTAAACGCAAATTTTTTTGCGGATAAGCTCATGGAGGACGTCGTTAGAATTTAGAAGCACGGATTTGAAACCTTAAACGTTTTTCTTGGTCATTTAAATAGCTTTGATAAAAAAAAGTTGAATTTCAAGTAAATAATAAGCTGCCATCTCTTCATATTTTGTCAATTAAAAAAGACAACCGTTTGCTTGTTTCTATATACAGAAAACCTACATATAACGATTGTTATCTAAATTTTCATTCGTGTCTCATGGTCTTAATGAAAAGAAGTGTTGTTCTTTCATTAGTTGACAGGGTTTTTAGAATTTATTCCCTGAAGTATTCTGATTCAGAATGATTGTATTTAAGAGACATTTTATTTTGTAATGGTTATCCAATTAAATTCGTAAATGAAATAAGGGAAAATAGACACAGTACTACAATAGACATAATAACAAAATAAACGAAGTACTACAGTCTTCCCGAAAAGAATAAGACAAATGGTTGTACCATTGATTAGCTTTCTTATTTCTGGAAAGGATCGGACTCGTAGTAATTTAGGGATTTACTGGTTTTAATAGCATTTTTCTTGCATTCCCTTCATAAACACTATTTAAGTGTTCATAGCATTCTTTGTTCGTGTGGAAAATTTTAATTGGCCGAACCTACCAATAGTTTGTGGAACTGTCTACTGAGCATTGTAATTCAATCGAAAAGGCTTTAAAATTTGGAAAGCAGCTTTGCCAGAAAATATTTTGAACCACCATTTAGCCAGAAAACATTTTGATCATCACGTACAATTTGAGGGGGCCATAGCCATTTCTAACGATAGGGGCTTAACACAACCGGCTAGAGAAGCCAATGAAGTAAAAGAAAATATTTTTGCTAATCTTTCTATAGAGACACGGTAAATTAAATATTGTCTTAATTTATGCCAATATTCTTGAAAATGAACTGTAGTTAATAATAGTAATATGGTCTTGCAAAATCACGAGGGGATTAAAATACAAATCAAGAAGAAATTGTAGCATTGATTGTCAACAAAAAAGATTATTTCACAACGAATAATTAATTTCGAAAGTATAACTGTTCAAAATAGGGATGAAACCTTTTAATCGATAGTGAACAGATATAAAATTTTTAATTGAATATTTCGAACAAAAATACAGTGTTCATCATCAACAGTAACAGTTTTACTGTTGATGATGAACACTGTACATGTGTTCGAAATATCTAATTAAAAATTTTATATCTGTTCACTATCGATTAAAAGGTTTCATCCCTATTTTTAACTGGTATAATTTCGTCATGGAAAGGCAGTGTGGTCTTCGAAGTTATTTAAATAATTAATTTCGTATCCATTTTCTAATGTGTGTTCACTGAAATTACTCCTAATTGTTTATGGAAATACTTTTTGGTGTTGAATTGCAGTAGTATTAATTTTTAATATATATTGGTTTGTTTATTTTCTTTATTGTTTCTAGTATTAGAATTCATTTATTTTAACATGAATTTTAGATTTAGTTCTTTTAGCTTCTTCCAAATTTAGCGCTGAAGACGCCTTCAGCGCTAAATATTCGTCTGTAACTTTGTCTGTTCCTTCTACTTGCCGTAGTCCCATGTGTTTTGTTCTTCTTCTTGGGGCTTTCTCTCTCTTTGTTTTGTTATGACTGGCCTCTTTGGCTTTAGATCTTTTATTAATCTTAATGAACTTATGTAATATTTATGTTATGCTTTATACAGGCGGAATATTCGTCTGTAACTTTGTCCGTTCCTTCTACTTGCCATAGTCCCATGTGTTTTGTTCTTCTTCTTCTTGAGGCTTTCTCTCTCTTTGTTTTGTTATGACTGGCCTGTTTGGGTTTAGATCTTTTATTAATCTTAATGAGCTTATGTTAGTTCTCTTAACATTATTTTTTCTTTTTCATCTTTAAAATATCATTTACATTTACAGGTTTGATGGGGGAACTCATTTCTACGGAGTATATGAGACTAAAGACAATAAGTTCATGTCTGTTGGTGCTATTGAAGGGCAGTTTTATAAATTATTTCTTGAGAAACTTGATTTGAATCCAAATGACTGGCCTCAATTTTCAGAGTCTCCGGAAGTCCGGCGAAGAGAACTCGCAAACATATTTAAAACAAAAAATCAGGATGAGTGGACACAACTTTTTAATGGTAATACATTTTTTTCAGCTCATAGGTTATTAATTGAGCCTCAACAAGGATATTGAGGCTATTGGATGCAATAAGCCTCCATAAGGATATCTTTACTTTGGGTAGTCTTAAATGCTATATCGATTAAATTCATTTTTCTTGCTTTTAGGGGGCTTTGAATAGATTGTGATGGAGGAGGAGCGAGGGAAAGCCATGTTGACCTCAGGTGGTTTGGTGCTGCAGTAAGTTCTTAGTAGTAGCATTTCGATCGATCAATTTTTCGCGTTGCACCTCTCTGAAAACAAGGACTAATCACAAAGTTTTGGTCAAAATGTCTGGTTGTGGAGCGGCTAATAATTTTTTTAGATGCCGCAACGTTTATAAGGCGACTAAAGCTTCTTAAAGCATTTGGTGTACTCAAACACAACATCAAATAACAAAAAGCGTTTTAATTTCCTCTTTGTTTTTCACAGACCTGATCCATTTAGTTTTTGAAAGAATCATTTGCACGTATATTACATGCTACATTTTAAAGAAAGGATGCAAAATATTTTTCCTGTTTTTTTTTTTCGTTTTTTGATTAGTATTTGTTCAATTACTTTATAGTCCGGTAAATCTACGAAAAAAGGCCAAAACTTGGCATTTGAGCTACGGAAATGTTTGTGGCACCAAAACGTTCAGGAACTTTGCTTAATATAATATGCTCGAAATTGTTTGAAATCACCTCTTTAGAAATTCTCCTTCTTTAGGGAAAAGGGAAGAAATTTAGAATTTAAATTTCTGCACCATTCTGGATTGAAAGGTGGTTTCGTTTTAATTACAATCCAGGGGGACAGAAAATGTAAACAGAATTGAAAATTTCCTTATGTAGTACCTCATTTGCACCCTAAGCGAGCTCAAAAGGGGTAGAAATAGCTTTTTAGGTATGTTTTAATCCGACCTCCATTTGATTGAAATTTCATCCAGATTCAAAATTCAAAGAATCAGTTCAGATTCAAAATTGAATCTGAACTGATGATTCTTCACTTTTATTCAGAATCTAGTTTCTTCAAGAGCCCTTCGCCCCTTCAAAAATTTCCCCTCATCCCTAATTTAAATTCAGCAATTAGTGACCGCTACCTTAACTTTAACCCCCGCACAAATATAGACTGCGCCATCTAGCGTCATCTGAAAAGTAGACAATGGACTAAGATTACTATACTTGATGCTAACAGTCAATCTCTAAAATAGTTAAACGTATTCCATCCCGAATAGAACGCGCGTAGGTGATGTTGGAAGACAGACTCAGATAAGAGCTCATTTTCAAGGAGATATAAAGGTGATTCAGTTTCATTTTTTAAAGCAGTTACCTAGTTTTAGAACTTGTTAGTGATTACATTAAAAAAAGCTTTTTGATTGAAAGTAAGAAGCAACATTAACACTTAAAACAAACAGAAATTCTTTCATTTATGAGGGGGTTGCCCCATCCTCAACCCTCGTTCTTTACGGTAAAGTCTCAACTTCAAAAACACTTTTCATTCGAATTTAACATCCCTTGTGTTTGAGGAGTATTTCTAAAAGAAAGACTTACTTTTCCTACCTGAAATCCCACACTGTCTTCTCATAAAAAAAGTACCTAGTGCGGCTAGTCTTATCCACCCCGAACGCTTACCGCGTACGTCTGTTGCTACAAAGTGCCACTAAGTGCGTGTTTATTCTCAGTTGATGACATGTTTGCGTCCAGCGGCAGCTCTAATACCTGAAGACTGGGGCTTAAAACTTTCATCAAACGGTCAAATACGCATTATGACTTATATATCCCCTGATCCTGAAAGCATTCTCAAACTGATTTACGGCAACAGTAAAGGAGAATGCGATAGCCTTCGATGACTTGCAAAAGGAGTAACTTTTTCTGCACTATTGCTTGTTGCCAGTGCCATGGAACAAGCTGCCTCAATATTTTTTGAATTATTGTTATCTCGATGACCAAAATGATTAAGCCAAATTTTGTGTTTTATTCAGTAGCTTTTTATTCAAAATGAAGCTCTGATTGTTTCAGAGTCATAGTAATCGAAAATGAAGTTGTGATTGAAGTGTTTCTGTTTGCTCATTTTCCCTTCATTTTCTACTTTTCATGTTTCTTTTACAATAATAACTGAACTTGTCAAATCCGAATTGCTTTGTCAAGCAATCTTCTGATGTCTCGTCACATCTCCCAGTACTATAGGGTGAGAGTGGGGTGAAAAAACAATAGGAAAAGTCAACACAGACCTTAAACGGAATTTGAAGAAAATATTCTGTTCAGATTTGCACTTTTTAGCCCTGAAAAAAAGCAAAAACTTCCAGCCAAAAATACCGTTGTAAGTAATGTCCCCACACCTCTCAAGTCAGGTCGAGGGTAATAGAGAGACCCAATGTCAGTTCGAACTCGATTTCAGGGGTGCGAAATTGCCGTCAAAAACCGTTCAACTCAATAGTAGGCCAATAGTAAAAAAGGGTGTTTTCACCCCTGACCTGGCTTAGGGTGGAAATGGGATAGTAATGGATGGAATATTCCATTTTGGATGCCATTTAGTTAATAGGAAAGATCTTTCAATCGAGAAAATATTTTATAAATTAGAATCCGAGATTTTCTCCATCTTTTCCCGGATGTGGGGTATTTGTGCACGAGCGATTTTGAGTGATTTTGGATATGCTATTAAGCAAACTTTTTTGAATATTTTGGTGCTATAAACATTTTCATTGCTCAAATGCTGGGTCAAAACTGTATTTTTCCTGTACTTTCAGACAGCTTTAAACTTCCAGTATTTTTTGAATTCTCCCTGCAACTAGAATTTTTTTTTTTTTACGGACACTAGGTGTAGATGAATTGAAAAAGTGTTTTCTCAACTCTTTTATAGCAAGATTCCCCCTGCGATCAATTGCTTGATCTTATCCTTGTAATCTTAGCAATATATATGTGGCAAATGTATGGGGGAACCAGTCAGTACGACTGGCGACAGTTCCCCTGGAACAGCATTGCAATATAAGATTAAAAATACCGGTAAAGGTGCAGAATAGCAGCTCTTTAGAAGGAGCCATGTTCCAGAAGGAGGATAATTTTATGCTCTTTTTTTATGGTCAGTAACCGTTTGTGACTATTCCCGTCTCCCCTGATAGTCCATATATAGCCCTAGGCTATATGTCAACCTAAAAAAAAAACAATGAAACTCTGACATTATTAATTTACAATGGCACACATTATATTTATATTAGGCAGAGTATAATATTTCCTTTCATCATTATTGGCAGCTTTAATTCATTTAAAATTGTGGTTTTTATCCAATACTCAACGCAATCATTCAGGCTAAACTGAATATCTTTGATTCTACATAGCAAATACTCATCAATCAGTTCGTGGTAACGACCTGTAAATAAGGAGTGACTCGGCCCAATAGTAACCGAAACTCTAAAGATGGAATTTTGATATCAGTAGATACATATTCACTTGAGTTATCCGTGCATATATGTAGTGTTGACATTTCCGCTGCATTTGATTCAGTAATCCAGTCTGCAGTGTTCCACACCTTGCTAGATGCCGTTGTGAACGCCCATAGTAGCTATGTTATCATTTTGATACTCTAATAGCAATATAAGAGTGAAACTTGGGCTTCAAAAACTCAGTGAGCCAGTTAAACTAAAGACTTCGATGAGGACTTCGACAAGGTTCCGTCCTAAGTCCGATATTATTTAGCGCATTGACGTACTGCAGGATAATTTAGATGAGCTTGTATCTGGTGATAGCGCTATTGATCTACAAGTTAATGGTCAGAAAACTGAATTTCTGGTTTTCAGCTCTGCGAAACAAGAGGCACCAGCACCAACTCTATCCGTAGATGGTGCTATTATCGCACCTTCTTCTTCGCTCAAATATTTAGGTCTTCTGTACGGCCGAGATAAGAAAACTACAAGAACTCTTTGCCTTGATACCCTTGTGTCTAACCTGCGAGTGAGCTATGCTAAACTAGCCCCGCTGAAGTATTCTTACATTCGACAAATTTTGGCGAGGATGTACAGAGCAGTTGCATTACCACATGTCCTTTACCTTTCCCTGCTTTGGGAATGGTTCACAGAAACAGAGAGACTAAAAGTTAGGTCCGCGTTTTGTAGATATTTGAAGTTTTTGATTCGCATACCGCTATTCGAGAGAAACTCCTTTCTTTTCAATAAGTATCAAATTCCAGATCCCGTGAAGCTGTGGCAGAACAGGAAACTAATGCTAGAAAAGGTGCCCTTGAGTACCTTTATGATTTCCTGCCGTTGCACGTCATATATGAGCTATGAACGTATGTAGTGAATGTAATCTAATCGTTTAATCTTGAAGTATTGTTTTCCGCCTTTTTCTTTTTCCTTTTTTTCCTTTATACTCCGTCAATGTTGTTGTTCTGATGGTGGGCTAAAATAAACTATCTATCTATCTATCTATTATCTCCTTTTGGTTCATAGGTGGAGCCGGAAACATCTTGTTGAATCAAGTTTTATCGATACTGCTGTCATAAAATACGTAGTTGGACTTGCATGTGTATCACGTGCGTATGCAGGAACTTATTTTAGAAGACCATTTTAAGAATACCATTTTAGAATACCATTTTCGAGGGTTAACACAGAAATGATGCCGGAAATAACAGTTTTTCTTGAATTATTGCGTTACTTTTATGCTTTTAAGTCGAGCTTATGAGAAACACTTAGATATAAGCATTAGCGATAGGTAACTAACATATGATGAGTTACACATTATTAAAATACTACAAATGTCAGGGTGACTTTTTAGATTAAAGTGATGAAAAAAGACTAGTTTCATATTTTCGTTTTTAGAAAATAAAATAAATTCAAACATTTCTATGTTTCGGGTAAAAATGCTTATTATTTACATTTGGCTTTTTTTTTCTTTCTCGTAACAACAGATAAATTTATACCACACAACCGTTATCACAGAGAATTTTGATCTCTCATATTCCGTTTCGAAAAGAACAGTGTCGTTTCGAGTAAATAGTGGTAAATAGTTACTGATCATGTTATGTGATTAAAGTCAGTGGTAATAACGTCACTTCTTAAGATTAAATGTTGTTTCTTTGTCTTTTAGATAAACCATCAAAATGTATTTGTTACGGCTTTTAGGGATATACTGCTAAACACACACACACAGATATATACTTAATTTTGATATATATTACAAACAGAAAATGTAGTGTTTTTGTGCGTTTTTTTAGTTGTCCATAACAAGTAATTCTTATGCTTTTGCTTACGTGCAAATAGTAAGAACTAAGGATAATTAATTTAAATATATAAATGTAAGCATAACTTTGGCTTTAAATGATTTTGTAGAAAACTTTTTTTCTGTTGTGCAATCTCTTTTGTTACTGAAAGGGGCTCAAGTTATTTTATTTTCGTTTGAGGGTTTTCGATGTTGGAAATTTCAATGCTGAGATTCAATTTTACGTCCTTTTTTAATTTCCTTAAATTTTGTTATCGTAAATACATATCAATGTTCAGGTCAGTCTAAATGAAAGCTACTGCTTTCAAAGTTGTATTCACGGGACGTAATCGTCACAAGAGTATTTCTGAAAATTGATTTTTAAATTTGGATTATATGGGTCGTGGTTCGGTCATCATCAAGTTGCAGCTACTAGTGCGACTATCATAATATCATTTTCTTTTGGGGTCCCACATAATTTGATTTTGGGGAAGTTTATTAGAATGGTATTATTTTGTTTCTTCTTCATGCCATTTAGTATACAAGGAAATAACTCTCTTGCAGAAATTGACGAAACTTTTATACAATCTTGGAAAGTTTTGAATCTTCTATCTCTTGTAGTTTTTGGGCTACAAACCACGCTTCTTCAGCTGCTTCAGCTGTGCAACTGCTTTGCACGAAGCAAAATTCTTTACTAGGCCAATAAAATCACATCTTGTTCCTTGTTTTTTTCAGACGGTTCAGAGTACAACCTCTTTTTTTTCACAATAAACTGCCCGTCTAGATGGTATTTCTTTTCATTTAATCAAAACTGAAGAAAATTCCATCATGCGCAACATCAGGTACATCAGCCTGTCTTCAACTACATCGGAAGATAGAAAAAAGGATAGATTCGCGAGTTTATCACAAATGGAGAGCCAAAACTACACCTTAAAAGAATGCGTCAAGACTTATAAGATCCTCTGTCTGCTTTAACGACATAGTCTTGGATGTCAAAATCCATTACAATGTCAACAACAAAATTACGTTTGTTTGTCCATGCTGAATCTTGTTGTATCTTGCACTATATACAATAATTTTTTTGGTTTTAACCGCGTTTGAGTTATCATACTGACCAGGATAATCGTGATCTGAGTTTAGAATACTACCAATTGACATTTGGAATATTTTATCGGTAATGCTACCAATTTTTTCGTTTGTGGCATATCGTAGGCAGCGCAATACTGCTGCTTAAATAAAGAACGGTGTTGGCTTAGTGTTTTTCACTTTTGTTTATTTTGTTGGTCTTAGACAAGGGCATATGGTATCAAAACACTTATATGAAACTTCAAAAAGGGCTCATTCGATTGGGAATTGGAAGAGCTAGTGCCCTTTTTAATAGTTGAAAGTGACTGGAGGGCAACTACCCCCTCCCACGCCCAGTACTTCCCCAAACACGTCCAATCAAAATTTCGAGATAGTCGTTTTGTTCAACGTAGTTAGAGGTCTGGAAATTATGTCTTTGAGGATGACACCGCCCCTCCCCACAGCCCTCAGGACAAGGGTTGCAAGTTATGCCCCTGAGGCATATAAAGTTCTTATAGAAAGTATTGTCGAAGAAACTTCAAAAAAGGCTCATTCGATTGGAATTTGAAAAGACTAGTGTCCTTTTAATAGTCGAAAGTGACCGGAGGGCGAATGTCCCCCCCCCTATTATCTCCCCAAACACTTCCGATCAAGATTTTCAAACATCCATTTTGTTCCACGTAGTTTTAAGGTCTGGAAAGTATTTCTTTGAAGATGGTATCTCCCCCATAGCCCTTAGGACAAGGGTTTTAAGTTAGGCCCTTGGGTTATATAAAGTTATTATAGAAGATGTTGTCGTAGAAACTTCAAAAAGGGCTCATTTGTTTGGAAGTTGAGAGGGCTCGTTCCTTTTTTATTAGTTGAAACCCCCCTCCCTCCTCCCTCAATCCCCCCTCCCTCCTTGCCCGTTATTTTCCCAAACAATTCCAATCAAAATTTTGAGATAGCCAGTTGTTCAACGTAGTTGAAACTCTGGAAATAATGTCTTTGAGGAGGATGACGGTTCCCCCCTCCAGCCCTCAGGACAAGGGTTGTAAGTTATGCCTTGAGGGAAGGTTTTTATAGAATGCGTGCTCATATAAGCTTCGAAGTGCTCATTGGATTGATAATCAGAAGCTCTAATGCTCTTTTTAAGAGTCAAAGTGATCGGAGGACAGCTAACCCCCCCCCCCCACACACACACACATGCACATGTCCCATTGTCCCAAATGCGTCTAATAGAAATTTTGAGATAGCTATTATATTCAAAATAGTCTAAATATCATATAACCTGGGACCTGGAAGTAAGGGTCGTGAGTTGTGCCCTGGGCGCATTTTAGGTTTTGTGGAAGTGATGGTTGTATAAATTTTAGAGGAGACTCGTTTGGTTGAAAATTTAAAGTTTTACCTCCCTTTTAAGAGTTAAAAGGGATGGAGGGCAGGTAGCCCACCACCTTTCTTCACCAACAAATCTGACCAAAATTGTGAGATTGTGATTTTGCACAATAGTCCAAAGAACATATAACAGTGCCTCTAGGGTTGACGCATCCACCAAATACCCTAGAGATTACGTTGTAAGTCATGCCTTGGGGACATATAAGGTTTTCATGGAATGGATGGTCGTATGAACTTCAGATGGGACTCGTTTGATTTGAAATTGGAAGCTATAGTGCTCTTTTTAAGAGGCGAAAGGGATTTGAGAGCAACCAGCCCCCTCCCTCCACGCTCATCATTTCCCTTAAGATATCCAATCAAAATTTGGAGGTAACAATTTTGTTCATTGTAATTGAAGGGCCCGAAAATTATGTCTTTGAAGAAGACACTCTTGCCCCCATAGCTCTCAAGGCAAAGGCTGTAAGTTATGCCCCAGGGGTATATAAGGTAGTTATAGACGTATATACTTCGGAGGGACACATTAGATTGATAATCTGAAATGTTAGTGCCCTTTTTAAGAATCAAAGTGATCAGAGGGCAGCTATTACCCCCAACACACACACAAACGCGTCATGTATTCCCTAGATGCATCCAGTAAATATTTTGAGACAGTCCTTATATTCAAAATGATTCAAAAATCATAACAAGCTTTTGGGGTTGATAGAAACCACCAGGACCTTCAGGCGAGAGTTGTAAGTAATGCCCGGGGTATTTAAGGTTTTTATGGAATGTATTTATTAAGGTTTTTAGGGAAGGGTTTAAATTCAGAAGAGGCTCATTTGCTTAAAAATTGGAATTTCCTGTTCCTTTTCAAGCATCAAAAGTGATGGTGGTCATTTACCCGCCCCCTCCATGACAACCCCTCTTCACCAAACGCATCTAATTGAAATTATGAGATAGCTATTTTGTTCAAAATAGTCCAAAGAACATATAATAATGCCTATAGAGTTGATATAAGCCCCCAGTGCTCTGAGGACAGGGTTGCAAGTTATGACATGAGGACATATGGGTTTTTTATTGAATTAGGGATGGTATAAACCTCAAATGGGGCTCATTTGATTTGAAATTTGAATGTATAGTGCCCTTATTGAGAGTCAAAGTGATTTGAGAGCACCCCCCCCCCTTTGCACTCATTATTTCCCTTAACATATCTAATCAAAATTTCAAGTTACCACTTTTTTCATCGTAGTTGAAGGGTCTGGAAATTATGTCTATGAGGAAGAAATCCTCCCTCTGCCTCCTGCAGCTCGTAGGGCAAGAGCTATAAGTTATGCCTTGGGGGCATATAAGGTTCTTATAGAAATGGTGGTATTATATGCTTTGGAGGGATTCATGGGATTGGTAATCTGGAGTTGGGCCATACAACCCAAAGAGGAAAAAAAATATTTTCCTCAAATATAGTTTTAGGAGCAAGTGAGCCTCAAATAAGACAAAATATTGAAGAAACAAGTCCGGATCTACTGATTCGTGATGTCCTTTTTTCATGTTTAGTTTGAACATTTTCTGTGTGTTGTTTTATGGCACTTGGTATTAACCAAGTGACATATAGCAGTCGCAAATTCTGTCGGTCTCTCTGTCCCGGTTTTGCTACTTTAGGCACTTTCAGGTAAGCGAGGACGATGAAATTTGGCAGGCGTATCAGAGACCGGACCAGATTAAATTAGAAATAGTCATTTTTGTGGTTTGACCATCTGGGGGGGGGATTGGGGGGTCGGTTAATTCGGAAAAAATAGAAAAAATGAAGTATTTTTAACTTACGAACGGGTGATCAGATCTTAATGAAATTTGATATCTAGAAGGATCTTGTACTTTAGATCTCTCATTTAAAATCTAGACCAGATCCGTCGACATTGAATGGAGTAGGAGGGGGAAACCGAAATTCTTGGAAAACGTGAAAATCGAGGTATCTTACGAATGAGTGATCGGATTATAATGAAACTTGATATATAGAAGAATTTTATGTCTCAGATGCTCCATTTTCAATTCGAATCGGATCCGGGAACATAGAGGGTTGGAGGGAGGAAACAGAAATCTTGGAAACTGGAAATTTTGGAAAACCCTTAGAGTGGAGAGATCGGGATGAAACTTGATGGGAAGAATAAGCACAAGCTATAGATACGAGATTGACATAATTGGTACGGATCCATTCTCTTTGAGGGAGCTGGGGGTTGTTAATTTGGAAAAATCAGAAAAATTTAGGTATTTTTAACTTAAGAATGGGTGACCGGATCTTAATGATATTTGATATTTAGAAGGAACTCATGTCTCAGAGCTCTTATTTTAAATCCCGACCGGCATTAAGCCTTTGATTTTCATTTTAAAGCAATGTATTGATTCTTAGAATTTTGCTAGAGCTCATACCATATGAGCTCTTGGCTCTTTCGACCTCGTCACAAGTGCCATAAGAGCTCTTAGCTCTTGTTCAAATTTTCATTGTTTATGTTAGTGGATTCTTTCTTTCTCTATGCTTGTCACATAAGGGTGAAATATTAGTACAATTTTACTCCTCTTTCTTCCGACTGAGGAACAGACCCGTTGTTCCTCTCAAGATTTGTTCTTTGTTGTTATCGTAGTCCAGTTTGACCTCAGATCTTTTATAAGTAAATAGTAGAAGTAGAACAGCAAAGAATTGAATATTTCTCTTGCAGATACTATAACACCTTGGTTGAATCCTGCCTGTTTTAATAAAAATTAGGGGAAAAATTCGCTCCTGTATAAGTGAACTTGTATCCCAATCAACTTGTGACATGCAAGAACGTATTTTTTTTAATATATAAGAAACTTTTTTTAGTTTTATTAAAAGGAAAAGTCAAATACAAAATAGTATATATGATTTTATACGGAGATACTTTGAAGAGGGAAATTACTGGTTCTGAAGATTGCCGAACAATCTTGAAGAAGCGACCATATTTGACTTCGTCGAAACTCTGGTCCTAGCAGCACGCTATCCCACGTCCTGGTTTTGCTTGCTATTTCCCTTTAAGTTGTAGAATATTCTAAGTTATTCGGGTAAAAACATTCACTAAATTTGTGCTCATTAAACCAGGACCAGACAAGCACGTATTGCCATTTCGTGTCATTTTTAAATATTTATGAATCCAGTTCTTCTAGTAGCGCGAAAATCCGCTTTTGGGTCTTGTCAATAGGGTTGTCAACAGGGTAAAGTTGCGTGGTGCCTTCTTCCACGATTAAAGCCATGTCCCTATAAAAGTCCCCAAAAATATTATACAGATTGTTTTGTAAAGATAAATAGCAAGTCTCCACGTCCCTATTCAAGGAAAAATCTATAGCTTCTCATAGCATGAGTATTTTATGAATAAGTAGGTCATTACTTCTTATGCACAATAACTTCTCTTATACTTTTTCAGGCCTAGACGGTTGTGTCTTGCCTGTCCTGTCACTTGACGAGGCCCCATCTAATCCACACAATAAATACCGAGAAAATTTCTTCAAGAACTTAGATGGCCTTTGGGAGCCAACTCCTGCACCACGAATGTCAAACCATACGCCTGTCAAGAATGTTGATTTTCTTGAAACTCTTGTGGGGAAGCACAGTAAGGAAATATTATTAGAGATTGGATATACTGAAAATGAAGCTGATAAGATGATTTTAGAGGGAGTTGTTGACGAAAGCAACACTCTAAAATCTAACTTGTAATATCATTTATCCTTAAAGGTGCCAATTTGGGTAAAAAGGGGACTGTTTGTTTGTCTTTCCGGTCTTTATTTATCTTTGATATTTAACCAATTTGGGAGAGTGAACTTATAAACTTGCTTTTCATGTGATATTTCTAAGGACGAGTCCACCTGTTCCCTCGTGTTCGGCTAAAGTAACCAGTATTTACGATTAATCTGTGTTCTTTCTAAAATTTGTTGTTTTTATTTATGTTAATTTAAATTTTGTTCTTTGTTAGGACGATTAAATGGGAAAAAATAAATATGGAAATTGCGTTTAGCTCAGTTAAAGCATAAACAGATAAGGAATCTACATCCGTAATATCAATTAGTATTTTCTAAGAAGAAATTTATTCTGATACTTAAGCTAAGCCTAACTAAATTAATCATTAATATTAAATTTTTACCCAGCCGAAAGTCATTTTCGGGTCATACCAAGGGCTCTTCATCTTTTATCATCCTTGCTTTACAAACTTGAAGTATTAGCCGAAAGGGCCAGTTTTTCATCCCGAAGAGCTTCTGTTCGCACACTTATAGCTTCTGGTTTGTACAGCTCTGCCCGGCATGTGCTCAAAATTAAGTGGCTGTCTTGCTTTTGGATTTTTCTCTGTTCAATAGAAGGAAAAATGAAGAAAGGGATTTTAATACAAGATACTAGCCAAAGGGGCTTCATGCTCATCATCTTTTGTGTCCTGATATCAGTAGGCTGGCATTGAATCTTGACTAGCTTATCAATCTTAGAACAATTTTTCAAGCCTTTTTTCGCTAGACTTTAATAATGACGCCATCATAGAGTTTGTCATTGTCAGTGGTACTCATCTAGCTTTCAAAGGAAGATTCAGAGGACGTAATTGAGGACATATAGGTTGATTTCTGAGGATAGGAAAAATATGCTGATGGAGGAAATGCTGGTGGAGATGAGAATACTTGTTATAGGTCAAGAAAGAACCGCCGACGGAAACCCGCCATGCACTCTAGCTACTGGAAACATACCGTAACCTAACAATGCTGATCTGTACTCGTTAACAAAATTCGTGAGCCAGAACTTGGAACTGGATGAGTTGAGTTACTCATCTTTGAAAAGTAGATTTGTTGCGGTTGGATAAGATAAGATATTTATTTCAAAAAGATCACTATCACAAGCCCTCAAAGGGCCGAATTTGGACTTCTGAGTCGACTAACAAAGCAAACAAAGCAAAAAACACTAATAATAATGAATAGTCAAATTATGAGTAAAAAAAGAAGAAAAAAAAATCTGTCAAACTAAACTTGAACAAATACAAGTCAGAAAAAAAGGGAAGGGACAAAAAATCTAATAATACAGAATAGAACAAGAAATAAACATATATATCTACAAATTTAAAGCGATACTAAAAAAAAGTCCAAAAACTCACAAAAAAAGGAACGAAGCATAAAACACACGAAAAACACATATGATTAAAAGGGAAACTAAACCAAAACAGCGGGGGGCAAGCAAATTAGTGCAACGACCTAAAGCATCTCACATGAAAAAAAAGGGGAGGAGAAACTAGTTGGCTATTTTATTTATTTTTTCTATGATGAAGGGGACAAAGGTTTTTTCATAGCTGGAAGTAACGCAGCGAATGGGGGACAAAACTGGGATAGGCTCAGAAACAGCTCGAGGTTGTCGTAATCTGGATGGGGAGTGACGTTTGGGGAAAATACTTGCCATCCGAGGGTTCGTTATTGCATTTTTTGAAAAACGGAGGCACAACGACGACCTCCTTCGCTCAAGGGTTTCCAAACTAGCTTTTTTTAGGAGCAGAGAGTAAGGCACCTTACCTTCTTTGAAAATTATTCGCAAGGCTCTTTTTTGGATTGACTCAATTTTGTCTGTTTCTTCACGGGAGATGCCAGGGTGCCAAACTGGACAAGCATATTCAAGATGCGGGCGGACAAAAGACGTGTACAATCTTAAGGAGTGAGAAGGGGGGACACTATATTTATTTAGGAGCTTAAGGAGGGCGATAGACGCATTAGCTTTATGGATGATATCTTTTACGTGGATATCCCACTTTAAATTTGAAGAAATTGTGACTCCAAGTAATTTAACCGAGTACGCATGAATTTCAGGAGGGATAGGATTAAGAAAACAGGGCGAGGATTTGAGGAAACAAATCGGCATTATCATGGACTTAGAGGGGTTTACTGTCATATCTAGGTCCAAAGCCTCACTTCCAATTTCATTGAGGATACTCATAGGGTCGCTTATAAAATTTCTGAAGCAACTTTCAACAATCGGTAGGTGGTTCTTTGGTGATAGGCGCAAAGACAAAGAGTCTATCCTACAGAGCCCAATACTTCTAAAGATTTTTATAAAGTATAACGCAGGTATTGGGTCATATGCACCACTTGAGCGTCTGTTCTAATTCTGCGGTTTGATCCTCACTTGTAACAGAAACAAGCTGGAAAACTAAATATTCGAAAAGTTACTGGCCGATAAATAACTGCTAATGGCCGATAAATATGTTTATTAATCTCCGTTTGTTATGTTATTTCTACCTAGTGGATGCTCCTCTTTTTTACCATAATGGTAAGAGAACAGTCTATTTTTTTCATGAATAAACGCTGAACCAGTCGTAGTTACGTTTGATCTTCTACTTTGGACTTCGCAAGTCTGCAAGTCTCAGGAATGAAGTCAGACCCTAAATCAGACATTTCATTCTAACGAACTATAAGTAAAGAGCAACGCCGCTCAATAGTAACCGAAACTCTAAAAAGCGGATTTTTGATATCAATAGATATATAAAAAGAATTGAATTTTTATGCCGATTTCATATATATAAGTTTCATTAAATTTAGTTTTACCCATCAAAGGTTACGACCCTGAGAAGATTTGCGTTATTTTTGAAAAAAGGGGGAAACACCCCTTGAAAGTCATAAAAACTTAATGAAAGTCACACTATCCAATTCAGTGTATCAGAGAACCATACTATAGAGGTTTCAAGCTCCTATTTGCAAAAATGTTGAATTTTGCATATTTTGCCAGACGAAACATCACGGATACGTGTTTGCTTTTTTTCTTCTTAAAGGGGTAATCGTATCGACCCAGAGGACCTAGAATATCGTAAGAGGGCTCATTTTGAACAAAATAGCTATATCAAAATTTTGACCCTATGCCCTTTGGGAAAGTGGGACGTGGGCTAGTTGCCCATTGACCACTTTTGACTCTTAGAAAAGAGCTAGAAGTTTCAATTGAATGAGCCCCATCCAAAGTTAATACGACCACCACTTCCACAAACCCTTATATTGCAATAATGAGTAACTTATGCAAGGTAGAATCCTTGCCCCCGGGGGCCTAAGGAGGATTTCTCAACCCTAAGCTATAGTAACTTGAATTGTCGACTATTTTAAACAAAATGACTATTTCAAAATTTTGATAAGATGCATTTGGAGAAAAAAAAAGGCAGAAGGGGGGGGGGGGCTTGTTACTTTTTGATCAAATTTCAATTTTTTTTTCAATTGAATCTAACTTTATTAAAAAAAAATAGTATAGGATTTAATCATTTTACAAGTAGCCGTCTAAGAAGAAACAAAGCTCTGATGATAAACGACTACAAGAATATGTGTGTATATATATATATATATATATATGTATATATGTATATATATATATATATATATATATATATATATATATATATATATATATATATATATATATATATATATATATATATATATATATATATATATAAATCAAATAAAAATAAACCAACACCATATAAACTATGGTTCCTTATCCTCCCCTCCCAATCAATACTTCGTAAATATTCTCTTAAATTCCTGTATATGTTCAGCCGCGTTGATACTCGCCGGAAGCACATTCTAAACACTTGGTCCCAAATAGCGAATCATAAATCCTGCCCGAGTACTCTGCCTAGGCTCAATCACAAGGTTATCCACATTTCTAGTACTATATTCATGTAAGAAACTGTTACTCTTATAACAATAGCCAAGAGCTCATATGGCACTTGTGGTGAGATCGGAACCTATTGCTGTTCTTTGTTTATTGGCAATTATTACAAAGATGGGGAGACCATCAGGGACCCCCCCCCCAGATGGTCGATTCGGGGAAACTGCTGTTATAAGTCAATTTGTGCGGGTCCGTAACACGCCTACAAATTTTCATCGTCCTAGCGTGCCCAGAAGCACCGAACTCGCTAAAGCACTGGAAATCCCCCCCAACTCCCCCAAACAGAGTGGATCTGGTCCGATTATATCAATCATGTATCTAGGAATTGTGCTTATTCTTCCAACCAAGAGTCATCCTGATCTCTCCACTGTTAAGTGTTTTCCAAGATTTCCGGTTTCCCCATCCAACTCCCCCCAATGTCACCAGATCCGGTCGGGATTTAAAGTAAGAGCTCTGAGACATGAAGTCCTACTAAATATCAAATTTCATTAAGTTTTAAAAATTTTCCAAAATATACGTCCTTCATACCCGTCAAATATCTGGGCACACATCATTTCGACATTAATATACAAAGATTGCATCAATCCCTGAGCTGTCCAACATTCATCATTCTTAACTTTCTATAGCACGTTTCTGTATCATGAAAGACTTTTACATATTTACCAATTGTTCTCACCACTTTATTTTGTAAAATTTAGATAACTTTATAATTAGAGTAGAAATTACCAGCCCATAAAACACAACTATATAAAATATAAGGACTAACTACTGCATGATGTAAAAGATTTAAAATTTTGTTTGGAAGAAAATTTTTCAAACGACGAATAACTCTAACTCCCCAAGCCATTTTAGTGAAAGTTCTTAAGCCGAACTGGCCAGACATGACAATAAACAACAAAGAGAAATAAAACTCCAGAAAAAACCTCAAACGAGACCACGGCTAGTAGAGAGGAAAGACTAAAATAATGTGGATATTTCGCCTGTATCCAAACTAGTTGTCCTCAGCATAAGATAAAAAGAACAAACACTAAACTAAAAACAAATAAAACCACCACCAATAATAATAAATACAATTGTCGCTACTCATCCACGTAGGGAAAAGAAACTAAAAGAAGCTAGCCTCTTAAAAATCTCTTAAAAATGTTTGGGCATTATATCATTTCTACATTAATATACAAAAATTGCATCCTGGTAATCCCTGAACTGTCCAACATTCATCACTCTTAACTTTCTATAGCACGTTTCTGTATCATTAAAGACTTTTATATATTCACCACTTTGTTTTGTAAACTTTAGATAACTTTATAATTAGAGTAGAAATTACTAGCCCATAAAACACAACTATATAAGATATAAGGGATAACTATTGCATGATGTAAAAGAATTAAAATTTTGTTTGGAAGAAAATTTTTCAAACGACGAATAACTCCAACTTCCCAAGCCATTTTAGTGAAAGTTTTTAAGCCGAACTGGACATGACAATAAACAATAAAGAGAGATAAAACTCCACAAAAAAAACCTCAAACGAGACTGCGGCCAGTAGAGAGGAAAGACTAAAATAACGCGGATATTTCGCCTGTATCCAAACTAGGTGTCCTCAGCACAAGATAAAAAGAAAAAAACACTAAACTAAAAGCAAATAAAACCACCACCAATAATAATAAATACGATTGTCGCTACTGATCCATGTAGGAAAAAGAAGCTAGCTTCTTTGTGCTTCTTCCTCTGATTGATTTCACAGTTGTCAGATAATGGAAAATTGATTGCATAGATACAATTCATGGTATATATTTGTGTATCAGGGGGGAGGGGTGTAAAGTTAACTGGTAACGCAAATGAATGTACTATTTGGATTCAGGATGAAATTCTGATTCTAAAGGTTTGTCCATTTCTTAGCTCTCTCGTTAGTGAGCTAATTGAAAAAACTGCCGACCTTCCCAGGGCATGTATAGTTTCTGGATAATATTCCTAAAAGTTTCATTTGCATAAGTTGACTTTTTTCGAAAATAGAAAAGATTCCCTTATCTTAAATTTTATAATGTAACCAGCCATTTCTCTTCATGTATTTGGCACATATTAGACGTATGCAACCTCAAACTTTTTTAACCTTAAATCCTTGAATGTTGGTGATAAACTGCCAACGTAGCCCATAAACCACAATTTCTGCTCTTCAGTTGCTGCTCTAACTTTCCTTTGCGGTAAAATGCAGATTAGGTGGGACTCCTTATAAAAAAAACTTGTTTCTTATCTTGTGTTATTTAGTCAATCGGACTATACAGTTGCAGAGATGTTGGCATGTTTCTCGGCTAACTTAAACTAAAAGTAAATTCAATAATAACATACTTTTCAGCTTCCATCCAATTCAGGATGGTTTACTTTTATTGCGATACAATAATCATTCTTATCAGCAGTTCAATTTCAGAAGCCACAAAGAGAATTCAAAATTTCTATTGTTGTTAAATATCGATTTTCTTTATTATTTTGCTAAATCAAAGATAAACATACCAATCGATGCATCTTTTAACCCTGATTCTAAATATGCTAATTACAGCACTTGCAAAGGCACTCAACCTCTTCTTCCCTAATATGACCAGATATTGACCTGGGCTATATACAAAACTCAACGAATTATTCTTAAACCCAAATAAAGGCAGCCTAGAAAACAAAACCAACTTAATCATCTTGGTTTTGTACATAACCTAAATGGTAGCATGGGGAGCTAGGGTGCATCTGCAAGGGTAGTGATTAGTATATTTGGAATCAGTGCTAAAAGGCACGTTAAGGGGTATGTAAGTTTTTTAGCTGGCAAAGTAGTTGAAACACTGGAACTTCCCTATTATTTTTATCTTTAAATTTTTCATCATTATTCTCAAACTATTCAACATAAAAATTTTCGCTTTATGTCAAAAATGTGTCCTAGAATTTGCATCCTCCAGAGTCATTGCTGGCGCATAGGGTGTCAAATCGACGTTTCAGTTGCTTGGTCTTTTTACGGGGATAAGTAGCAAACTTCTCCCTCAACCTTGCTCCGGTGGAGATTGAGCCCCGGACACCGTGTTGCCATTTAGAGCATCAACCCACTTAGCTACAATAAGGCAGTAATAGCCTCAAAATAGCTCATCACAAAATCAATCTTGCCCCACCTCCATCAAAGACCCCTGAATGTGATTTTGAACCACCTTCATATGGCTGAAGCCACTTTTTTGGCTCCGATGAAACTCTTAGACCCTGAGAACGCCTTGCACATAATTTAAACTGTAGGATCTTCATAATCTAATGGATCGTTTGGAAGAAATATTGAGAGATGCGAACAACTATGTCAATGTTTATAGGAAAATTTTGGTTGAATTACACGAAAATATTAATGATGTTGAAAGCGCCTAACAAAAAATATTTCAATCAGGCCTCGTGACAAGTCCATCTGGCCCCGCTAAAGTTCTTACCTGAATGTTTGCCAAATCGCACTCATATAAGATCTTTTTCAACCTCAGTGATAAGTAGTTCTGTCGCTATAGTTGTTGGTAAGAAAGAACGTGCTTTGTTATCACCTTTGTAAAAAATGAAAAATTAGGTACTAAAAATAGCTTCAAAGTAAGATAAAATGTTTATTCTTATGAAATATTAACGTTACAAATACACAGCACATGTATAAACATAACATCCTATACCTCCTCCCCTCCGAAGTTTCTATGGTAAGGAAGGCAGGTAGAAATTAAAGAAAAAAATGAAGAAGAAAGTGAAAGGCAGCCACAGGTGAGCAATTGAGTTGAGCTTAGATTAGTTGAGGCTGTATGAGCCTTTTATAAGGGTTACTAGCAGGCCGATCGTTTTATCTGGCTTAACCCAAAAGGATGACACTTGTCACTTAGCAATGTTCAACTGTCTAGTGTGATGTTAAACTCTTGTAGATATTAGAACATGCATGTCAGAAAGCAGGTTCTATCTTTTTCAAATTATATTTTTGCATTTTAAAGTGAAAATGCCCATTCCATTCCAGTGAGCCTTGCTAAATGAGGCTTAGGCAATGAGAGTAACAGTGTTAGTTTCTGATAATGCAAAATTTGTTTGTAGTATCCAGTCGTCAATGCCACTGTCCTAATAACTTTACTATATAGATATGGCCACATCCGGTAAACTGAAGTTTTTCTTCACTTATGTTTTCTGTTTTTTATTGAAATTGGCGATATTTCTGTGTCATTGACAGTTCCACTTTCACACGATCACTAGGGTTGCCAGATTAGTGATTTGTCACTATTTCTGGTGTTTTTTATATTGCCTAAACAAAAAATCACCACATCAACCAAAATTTATTAAAATCTAGCGATTGTTCCTCACTAGATGTCAACACTGACCAATAGGCAAATAAATTTGAGAAGTCAACATGAGTCAACATAGTTAGCCAATAAAGAAAGCAAGACTGTAAGCTTATTGTCTGGAATATCAGGTTAAAATTCACCAGGTTTTCAAAAATGAGAAAAACTTGGAACTTAATTAAGGCCTACGTCAAGGGGATGGTTTTGGTACATGTGCACCTCCCAGAAGGTCAAAAGCTCATTAATTACAGGGCTGTAGATGCTAAAAATAATCAATGCAGTAGCCTTGATTCGTTGGTATCCTGCCCAAATATTAAATTCTCTATCCACCATAACTCAGCCTATTGAATTTAAGATTTTATACATAGCCCAGGCTTATCAGTCTAATTTAGCAAGGAAGAAAGTTAGTAGCCTATAGCCTAGGATACCTTTTTGGGCCTAGTACCTTTTTCTTGCTCTTTTCAATTAGAAAATCACTTTTTTGATGAAAACTAGTAAATTTGTTACAACATAGCCTAGGCCACTTTGGCCATGTCAAAAGTGAATACATTATTTGATGCCTTTTAAGGCTATGCTCTTTCATAGTTTTATAAATATTTAACTCCATATCATTGATTTACCAATAAAGTGAACATAGCCTACCACTCAATGCCTTTATGCTCTTTATGAATATCTTCAGTAAAATTCTAGTTAATTGACTTCTTGCTATCTTGGAAAGGATTTAGGTTAGAAAAATGAAACTTTCAGGGATGAATCTACAGACTAAAGTATGTCCTGGGAAGGCATTTTGAAGCAATGGCCTCTACTCCTTCTCTCTCTAGAGGGCTCTGACCTTTGATGACCTTTAAAAATATGTGTGTTATAAAAGTGAAACCTTGAAAAATTGATCTTCTGCTTAATTGAAGTACAACAAAAATGTTTTAGCTTCATAACTTTGTTCAATTCTATTTTATAAGGTTTTAAAGATGTACAAATACATTTCCTAAATTTTGAAAAAAAAACAACATTGATATGGCTCAAAATTCTACTCAAATAACAGGAATTGCATTTTCAGAATTAAAGGCAGAGAAAAAGCAACTAGTAACTGAAAATTAAGGTAAAATGTTCTTTTGTGAAAATTTCAATAGGTATAGACCTGTCATGTGGGCAAATTTCAGGGCCCTCTAGAGGGAGAAGGAGTGGAGGTGGGTACTTTAAAACACCTTCCCAGGAAATACTTTAGCCTTTAAACCCATCCCTGAAAGTTTCATTTTCCTAACCTAAACCCTTCTCGAGATAGCAAGAAGTCAATTAACTAGAATTTTACCATATCTTCTACTGCAAATTCAAATTTAATTACTTTCTGACCTAACCTTAAAACAATCTTTATAAATAATTTTTGGCACTGAGAAAATATAATAGGCTATTATTTTGTTGAAAACAATTGAGAAAGTGTAGTATTGTCAGAAAACAACCAATAACTCATACTTTAATTGAAAATCAAACAAAAAAACAAGTTTTTTTAAATGAAAGTAAGGAGCAACATTAAAACTTAAAACAAACAGAAATCACTCCATATATGAAACTGGCTTTTTGTCCTCAACGCCTTGCTCTTTATGCTAAAGTTTGACTCTTTCTCTTAACTTGACTTCTTAAAAATTTAAAAAACCTTAGTGTAAAGAGCAAGGGGTTGAGGATGAAAAGCCCCTTTCATATATTGAAAAATTTCTGTTTGTTTTAAGTTTTAATGTTGCTCCTTACTTTCATTTACAAAAACTTGTTTTTTTGTTTAATTTCTGGACGTTTTTAAATTAATGTATTTTTGATCTTGGCTCTCCATGCATAAATATTTAAAACAAAATTTGCATATTATTTTTTTGGCCTAAATGGGTTTCTCACATTTATAATTGGAAGATTTTGAGAAAAAAGGAGCAAGAGAGGAGGCCTAGTTGCCCTCCAATTTTTTGATTACATCAAAAAGCAACTATAACTTTAAATTTTTTACTAACATTTTCATAAGTAAAAAATATACATAACTTACAAATTAACTTATGTAGTGAACTTCAATATTTGTATGTTTTATTGCATATATGAGGGGGCTCACCCCATGTTGATACCTTGCTCTTTACACTAAAGCTTAAATTTTGTCCCAAATCCTTCAGAATGACCCCTGAATCACAAAGGCCATAGAATAAATAGTTGAAATTACTAAAAATAGTTTAGCTTAAAGAGCAAGGCATTACAAGGAGGTAAACCCCTCATATTTGTAATAATTTCTGTTTGTTTTAAGTATTAATGTTGCTCCTCACTTTCAGTAGAAAAAGCTTTTCATATTTATTTTTTCTTTGTTTTTTTAAATAATGCTAGAAAATCCTGCGCCCCCTCCATTGAAAGTCTCTTCCTCCATGGAAAGATCCTCCCACGTAACCCCCCCCTCAACTCTCTCCCCAAACCAAAAAAATCCCCCTGAATACGTCTGTACACTTCCCAGTAACCATTACTGTTAGAAACACAGGTCAAAGTTTGTAACTTGCAGCACCTCCCACAGGGACTGCAGGGGAGTAAGTTGTCCCCAAAGACATAGTTATTAGGTTTTTTGACTATGGTGAATAAAATGGCTATCTCAGAATTTTGATCTGGTGACATTGGGGAAAGAGTGAGCATGGGAGGGGGCCTAGGTGTCCTCCAATTTTTTGGTCACTTAAAAACGGCACTAGAACTTTTAATATCCGTTAGAATGAGCCCTTTCACGACATTCTTGGACCACTGAGTTGATACAGTCACCCCTCGAAAAAAAAACAACAAAAAAAAACAAATAAACATGCATCCATTATTTGTCTTCTGGTGAAAAATGTGAAATTCCACGTTTATGTTGATAAGGGCTTGGAACTTCTACAATAAGGTTCTGTGATAGGCCGAATCTTATGGTTTGATTTTGTTAGATCATATGACTTTTAGGGGGTATTTTCCCCTATTTTCTAAAATGAGGCAAATTTTCTCAGTCTTGTAACTTTTGACAGGTAAGACTAATCTTGATGAAATTTATATATTTAAAATAAGCATTAAAATGCAATTCTTTTGATGTAACTATTGGCATCAAAGTTCCATTTTTTAGAGTTTTGGTTACTTTTGAGCCGGGTTGCTCCTTACTATAGTTCATAACCACAAACTGTTTGATTTGTCATTTTTAGGAGCTCAAAAAGTGCCTAAATAAGAATTTTGGGGTAGAAACAATTTTCTTAGGTAAAATTCTAGTTAATTGACTTCTTCCTATCTCAGAAAGGGTTTAGGTTAGGAAAATGTAGCTTTCAAGGATGGGTCTGCATGCTAAAGTGTGTCCCGGGAAGGTATTTTGAAGTACTTACCTCCACTCCTTCTCCCTCTAGATGACCCTGACCTTTGATGACTTTTAAAAATATGTTTGCTATAAAAGTGAAACCTTGCAAAATAGATCTTCTGCTTAATTGAAGTACAACAAAATTGTTTTCAGCTTTATAACTTTGCTCAAACCCATTTTATAAGGTTTTAAAGATATGCAAATACATTTCCGAAATTTTCAAAAAAAACATTCATATGGCTCAAAATTCTACTCAAATAACAGGAATTGCATTTTCAGAACTAATGGCAGCAAAAAAGCAACTTGTAACTGAAAATTAAGGTAAAATGTTGTTTTGTCAAAATTTCAATTGGTATAGACCTGTCACGTAGGCAAATTTCAGGGCCCTCTAGAGGGAGAAGGAGTGGAGGTAGGTACTTTAAAATTACTTTCCAGGACATACTTTAGCATGTAGATCCATCCCTGAAAGTTTCATTTTCCTAACCTAAACCCTTTCTGAGATAGCAAGAAGTCAATTAACTAGAATTTTACCATTATTTTATTCTAAAGAGCATAAAAAAGGTACTGAGTAGTATGTTCACTTTATTGGTAAGTCAATAATATGGACAGTCATATATGTACCTTTTTTAAGGCTATGATCTTTCATAGTTTAATTATAATTTTTAGGACAAATTCCATTATGAAACCCTAATTTGGCCCCAAAATATAAAATAGCCTGTATCTGCCAAAGGAGCCTATAACATGTTCTAAAAAACTGTCTGGTAAGAAAAATTGCCATTTGCAGCTGATTCAGGAATGGTAATTATTATTTTTCTTAGTCTTGACAGTAAAATATTATTTAGAAAACAATTTTACAGATAAAAAAAAGAGTCTTAAACTCCTCAAAAATGACCTCACAACAAAGCTAACATAATTTTTGAGGGGTTTTTAATTCTTTTTACAATGAACAATTCATGGTACTTGTCTGTTAGCCAGTACACACTCAAGAATGTGGTCCTATATAACAGAAAATAACCAGTTCATTATTGTTTGTCTACAGAGTCAGTAGAAAACTACATGGTAGCTATATTTAATAAATATTTAGTTGGTATTTTTGTTAGGTTAATATATAATATAAAGACATATAAATATAATATAAAAAATATAATGAATAAAACATAAATAAAAGATAAAATAGTAAACTGTAATAAATATAAAATATAATAATATAATAAAATATGATTGTAAATGTGAATAATAAGAAATAAATAATTTTGATTATGGGGATAACGCTTTTAGTTGTCCTTTAGCCTGTTTAACATCAAAATGTCAGATTTAACTAACCTTTCTCATTAAGGTTCTTCTTACAGAAATAATCCTGGGAAGACAAAATGATTACTCCAAGCCTACCTGCCGAATTACTGAATGACCTTTGTGCGTAAGTACCCTAATAAGTCACTATCTAAGAAGAAAATTCATCATACTCTGTAAAACTATTTAGAAAATTCGTTTCATTAAACTAATCATGCTCAATTTTTACCTAATACCTAACCTGCCTAATTTTTTCTCAAAAATATCCTTAATTTTTGCTTTGTTCTAAACCATTTTCAAGCTCCTTATTCTAGAAGGAAAATTTCATAACCCCTCAGACCAGTGTGGGGAAGGAAGTTCTTTCCTCTTAGCTGTTTGGAGGTTGCAGATTTGTAAACTTGACATAAAGTTTGCTTTAATGACAGGCTTTTATTATGAATTTGAAGTATACTACCTAATGGATTTTCCATACCAAGACAAAGGTATAGTTTAATGTTGAAGTACTCATGGTAAAAGTAATTTTTGAAGTATTCATTGGTTATGGTACTCAATATTTTGGCTAGTTAGAATGACACAGTGCTTCACATAGCTCATAACATGTGATCCACAAACAATCACCAAATTATCTCAGAACTGCTTTCAAATTCCATAGTTAGACTAGGAATAATTGATGTAGGAATAGCGTTTAAAGTAAAAGTTGTTTGAAGAGAATTCCTGGTCAGAACCATGTTGTTGCCAGCGGTTGTTGAATAAAGTTCCATGAACTGGGGAGTTGTGGGAGATTCAGTGAAATTTTTCTCAAGATTAAAGTAAAAGTCAAGACTTGAATGATTCACTGAATATCAAGCTGCTACCAAAGGAAGACATTTATTCTGTAAAGTTACCACCATATTAAGGTGTGACAATACAGTTTGATATGGTCACTTCCAAAACTGAGACTCGCTTCAATTTATTTAATTGTGCCAGGCAAAATGAAGATGATAAGCAAGGAAATTACTTTAAAGATCCTTTGAACCCAAAGAAGTTGGATTTATGCTCCAAGTGCTGGTTTTAGATGACGAAGTAGATATTTTCTTCCAAAAATCAAGCAGTAGAAAAGCAAGAGAAAGAGTATTCCAATCTTTTTCAGGATTTTGATTATCAGATCCACAGACCTTTTCAGACTTTCTGTAGAATTTGGTTGAAGTGCTGGTGAATGAATGGTTTTTGGTTCAATCCCAAAAAGACAAAATGAACTCCAGGCAAACACAAATTACCTATTATTGTCAAATGTTTACTACAGAATTGGACAGCTGTTTGTCAAAATTGCCAAAACGAAAACAAATTTTGTGACCACCCTAAGAAGTGTTGACAAAATTTCTTTGTAATTCTTGATTTTTGGAAGCAGGTTTTTATGTGAGATTTTGGAGGTTTATGGAGAATATTTTATTTATGTGATTGTGGAGGAATTTGCAGACATTCATGAAAGTCTTGTACTAGTCAAAACGCTTGACCAACTGCATAAATGACAGAAGATTATTTTGTTGAGATTATTGACTTAATGTTGTAAAATAGTGCAGTACAGATGGCTATTCCCAATAGTCAGAGCGCCAGATTCTGTATATCGCTTATTTCAATTAATACCCATGCCGGAAGTTACAAAAATGTCAAGGGTGGATCCCAAGGTAGTCGACCATGCTGAAAACGAATATTGTAGGGCAGATGTCCACTGTTGGGGCGTTTCTGAGATATAGGCCAAAAATACCAAATTTGGCCTGTAAAGGGGTTCAACGATTCTGATTTTTTTTACAGATAAGATTGGTTAAATCCAGCGTACTCTTACATCAATAAAAAGAAAGAACTTGGGGCTACATGAATATGATTTTTGTTTGTAAAAAAATAAAAATACTACACTTTTTAGTGCAGTTAAAAAAAATCAGTTTTTTGTCAACAAATTTCCAACAGAAAAGCTAAAAAACCAAAATTTTTTCAAGATAAAGTATTTTTCTTTATATTAAAAAAAACCCGTTTACTTCTGAACACATTGAGCTAAGAAAAATAAAGTTTAAATTATTGTATCTGGGGGGTCTGCAACTTTTTTAGCGGTGTACCCAACAATAGGAATTTTTTTTCGTAACCTGCTACTTAGCGGGAAGTTGATTGATAAGCTAAGCAGAAGAACTTGATAAGCAGAAGATGAAAAAAAAGTGAGTCAGGTCGGCATGATAAAAAAAAAAAACAGTTACTTCAGGTTTATTCAACATGTGATTCTGACACAAATGCTGATTTGCTGATGGATGATAATGAAGAATATGACACAAATTTGGAAGATCAAAATTTTTTTTAAAGAAATAGAATTTTTAAAAGCACTTTTGGTGTTGTAAAGTTGGCTGTCAAAATGTGTGTAATTTTTTTTTTGCAGAAGTAAGAGACTTAATGAAAGTAATTTACCAAGTTAAATATCACAAGAAACTAGGTGATACTGACTCCTTTATATTTATAAGGACTGATCAAAAGGCATGTTACATTAATCGATCAGATTCAGTATTGGAACTTCCATTTCTAGTGAAAACCCATGGGACTGCTTTTCAAATGGAACATCTGTGATTTGAAATTGATTTGTCAATATTTAATCTAATATCTTGCCTTTCCTTTATTGATGCACCGAACAATCATGCAACAGTCGAAAAATCTCTGTGAACGTTCATGGCGATAAGTAAGATGTCGGATGTGACGATACGGTGGGCATGCAAGATCTCTTCCTTTATCAGCTAGCACAGGGAGTGAAAATTGAATACCTGGATGACTTGAAAAACATAATCCTATGGATGGGAGGCTTCCACCTCCTGCTCAACTATCTCAAGGCAGTTGGTAGGATAATGGACAGCTCTGGACTCAAAGAGAATATAGTGCAGGCAAAGCTGCTGCTTCCTGTTACTTGCGAAAAGGTATTTCAAAAGAAAGGCTACTACCAAGCTATCAATGCCTACTGCATACTGTACGAGATCTTGCTAGCCCTCTACTGGGAATCCTTGGAAGAGTATTACTCCGAAGCACAAGAAGACTTATCCCTTCCGGACCAGCGGGGCTGTGCCATTGAGTTATTCAGGACTTCATTGGCAAATCGTGTTAACGCACGAACTGCACTTCGGAAGGCAAACGATGCCTTAGTCATTTTGGCTCCCATAATGAATGCCTTCGACACCCCGCGAAATGTGTCGCCCATGTTTGCTCTCTGGCGGTAGTTCTTGGAAATGCTTGAAATAGCGATGCAATTAATTCATGCTCAATGAGACTGTGACTGGGAGTCTCATTTGACAACAACTGCTCGGATGTTGCCATACTTGGCGCCGTCTGACCATCCTCAGTATACAAGATGTCTCATACAGTACCTATCAGACATGCGAATTTTACCACAAACCTTTCCTGATGTACACATGAAGATCATGAAAGTATCCTTCGCAGTGAAGAGAACGCACACCAGGTTCACGGCCACCTGTTCCGATCAGACACTGGAATAGACAGTGAACAGGGATGCAAAGACGACGGCCGGAATAATAAGAGAACAAATGGATGAGAAACCGAGTGAAGCTTGGATTCTTACCTTACCGATTTCCGCTGCTATCAGTAATGGTTTCCTGCAAGTTGTCATTGTATCCTCAGAGACATTGAAACATCACGAAGATAATCAGTCGACGACGACGCGATTACAACTTTCGCGAGATAGAGTTCGAGACATTTTACTACATGTGGCAATCCGTTCAGCAGAGTAGACTTCGACCTAGTGAATATTGTTACGTCAGGAGTTGTGGACGATGATAAGATTGTTTCAGATAATACTTGCGTAGCCATAAAAGGAAAAGAGGTGGTTGAGGACTTTCTGTGCCACAGGAAAGACGATGTGAAAAAGGGTGCACTCCGAACTTTCCCTTCAGAGAAAAAAAAAACTCAGAAAGTGAAGGGTGTACCTAGAACCAATCTCCTTAGCTCTGAAGTAACCTCCTTGAAGAGAATCATTGCTGTTCAGTTGAGATACGGTGAAGAAAAGGAGAAAGCCGTTGCAAAGATCCTCACAAAAGAGATTTTCCTTTCCCTCCATCCATTTTTGAACATATTCCGCAACAATCAACCAAGACATCCTCTGGCTGGAAAATGAGGACAGGGAAAAAAGCTGTGCTGTTGATCTGGTTAAGAAAAAAGGAGGACTTGCAGCTTAGCCGGCGACTTTGAAATCCAAAGAAACAACATCTGCTACAGTACACATCATTGACCTAATGTCCAAGATAAGCTCATATCGGTGTGCCAGGTTTGAGACTGTCAAATCCTTCGTGGAAAGATTGCTTCTATAATTGCTGAATGATCTTCCAGTGTGTATTCCTGAAGTCCACATTGTTGCAGACCGGTACAACGGACTGTTTGGGAAGCTCAAGGACACAGGAGAGTCGATCTCCTTGAAATCAGCATGCAGACTCCGACGAGGGAAAGGGAAAAACCTCTAGATCTCCGCTCTTAGCACAGTCGGAAATGGGATGCCCTTCTTGCAAGCTCAGCTTCTAAAAGCCGGCTCCTCGAAATTTTGTATGGAACCTGGCAGCAGATCAGGGTGATCAGCTTCTGAACGCACTCAACCTTTTTCTCTCAGGTGGGTTCAAAGAGAGATTCAAAGTGTCTCTGGTCAAGCGTGGTTGCATTCCAACATTACCAGAACACTGTGACTACGAGTAATTCTTGTCCTCCAGCCACGAAGAGGCTGACCAACCTTATGACACATGCAAAGCACGCTAGCCGTTACGCTGTAGCATCGTAGCATCGTTGTGCATGCTAACGGCACAGACGTGGCAGTAGCCTCTGTTCCTTTTTTTTGAAGAGCTTCAAGCTGAAAGACTGAGCTAACTTTTCTTGGAATTTCCGACTTACATTATCCGAGTACATGACCTGGCGGATGGAGTCCACTTGTCCAAAGAGGAGTAGATTATGTTACCGTCCGTGCACTGTCTGTCAGGGTGTGACACAACGAACTTTTTCTTCGGCGTCGGGAAAGTTTCTTTCTCAAACACCGCGGCGTCTCCAACTTTTGCCTCAAAAATGGTGTCTGTGACGGAGCAGATCAAGGATGCAGAAGGGAAGCTTGCAGTTGACGCGTTTAGAGAAGTTTAAGACCTATAAAAATTCCTGGTCATTGAAATGTACTCTAAACAGGCCGGATTAAATTCACTGACCAGTGTAAGTGCTTACATTGGATGCCAGAAACAAGATGTGAGAAGACTGCCACCGCCAGACGACAACTTCGAGCCATGCATACGAAGAGCCATATTCGCTACATGGACAATCTTGTCGTCAGTACAGGCTCGGCCGAGCGTTCCAGATCCACTCGTCCATGGATGGAAGATGGCTGCAGGGGAAGTAGATGCGGTCGCCTCAAGCTGTAAAAGCGCATCAAGCCTGGAAGCTTACTGTAGATGCAAAAGTGGAAGATGCAGGAAAGACTGTAGCTGCTCAAAAATGAAAGGATGCTGCAGCATATACTCCGGCCGTGGAACGAGGAGGGCATGCAGGGAGTATGACCTTGCCCCATCTTAATTCTCGGAAGAAGAAAATGAGGAATATTTTTGAAAGTTTTATTTGATACCTTTTACTTTTAATTACAACAAGTCCCTAATCAATTACTATTACCCAATTTTACGGGTAGGCCGAGTATGACAACTCCAGTACGCCGACTGAATCCATCTGTGAAGCAGAATTCTTTCATGTAGTAAATAGCTCAGTCGTATCAGTGGCAAGTCAGGTCCCAAAAAGGTAATTGCAGACGCCTTAGTACACCAGAAAACATATTCATCCATTCTAAATTAAACACTTTTTCAGTCAACATTTTTTTTTAAACCTATTTTTATTTTTAATTAAAAGTTAAAATTTTTCAAACAATTAGAAAGTTTGAAGCATTCCTACCCTTTGAGAAAAAAAAAAATATGTCCCTTTTCACGATACGACTAGTGATCATTTCAGTGACACTACAAAAAAAAAATCGTAGACCTTTTAAAAATAAAAATAGTTTATATATTTTTAGCTCAAATTATATGGAATTAACTGAACTTTCTTTTCGAATATGAAAAAAAATTGTTACCTTGAAGAAATTTCGAGTTTTTAGCCTTTCTTTGAGATATTTGTCGAATTTTACAGCACTTATTTTTAATCTACAGTAAATAGAGAAAAAATAGTTTTTTTTCAATTTAAAAATCATATTCTTGTAGATCTAGATCTGTTCTTTCGATTTATATAATATTACGTCAGATTCCTCAACCCAATAACTCGCAAAAAATCCTGAATCGTCACACTTAGTTATAGGCTAAATTTGGCGTTTTTGGCCTATATCTCAGAAAAACCCCAACGGCAAAAATGCGCCCTACGATAATCGTTTTCAGCATGGTCGACTACCCTAGGATCCATCTTCAGCATTTTTGTACCATCCGGCATGGGTGGGTGCACGATACACAATCTGGCGCTCTAACTACAATGCTAAGGTCCACTTTAATGTGTCAATTGAGTTCGGTAAGACGAAGATGGAAAGGAAAGAAATAACTTCAATAATTCTTGGAAGATGCAAGAAGGGTAGACAATATTAAGTTAATAAAGCATTAAACCATTTTTTCTTCTCTTCTTTTCATCTCGTGGCTGGTAGTGTGGAAGCTCCTGGTATCCTGGTATTTCTGTAGTGCTTTTTCTGGTATCTCTGTAGTGCCTGGAAAGCGATTAAAAATGTCTGATCCCCCTGATGCAGGAGGAACAGTTTCATCTCCTGTTTTTACAGGTGAGGACAATGCCATCAATAGTTAACAAAAACTGGGGAGCCTGGTCCCTTTAAACCCCCACTGGGTGTAACTAAAGAAGGATTAATGCTGTTAAGAAAGCAAGTTTAAGACTGCCAAAAGGACTCAATATTGGTAGGGTCAATTAAAAGTGTCAACTGTTTTAAGATCAAAAATCAAATAGTGCTGAACAAGATTCTGGAGATAGGAAGGCTAGAATTGGCTGATGATCTAGTGTTAACATTTTCCTGTGAAAAGGATTTCCCTGTCCAAAGTCCACAGGGATTGCAGTCAAACTCCCCGCCCCAAGGGCTACACCCCTGAGGGGCTTGTCTTCTTTGATAATGGTATTTTTAAAGTTGAGACATTAGAGGAATTGAAGGACCAAGGTATAGCAAGAGTACGTCCACTCTTTAGTCAACTGACATCTGAAAAGATGAATGTTGGTGGTTTTATCATTACTCCCTCACTTGACCTCCTTAAATTTATTTCTATTCTGGGTACTGAAAAAAAAGTCAAGACATATATTCCTCGTATCATGATTTGCAACACCTGCCAAAGGTATGGCCACACTGCCAAAGTATGTTGCAGTACACCTAGATGTTCAAGATGTGCCAATAACCACCTAGCAACACCTGCCAAAGGTATGGCCACACTGCCAAAGTATGTTGCAGTACACCTAGATGTTCAAGATGTGCCAATAACCACCTAGCAACACCTGCCAAAGGTATGGCCACACTGCCAAAGTATGTTGCAGTACACCTAGATGTTCAAGATGTGCCAATTACCACCTAGCAACATCTTGTCCTATTAATAGAGAAAATAATTCGCTATTTAAGTGTCCTAATTGTCTTGGCAACCATCATGCTAAAGACAAAGCGTCTCCCATAACACAGAATGCTCAAGAGGTAATTGTTAAGGTTGTAGAAGAAAAAATCACCATTAGTGCTGCAGAAAAAGTATGCAGATATCCTTAGATTCAATTGGAATACTTGGCTCTAGTTCTTTCTAATGAACAATTTCCTTACCATCCAGCCACTGGAAATGCTCCTATAAGCCCAATCATGTCAACACAACAGGGATCTTAGAACCCCTAATTAAAAAAAAAAAAATAATAATTGATGGAGTCTTAACAGTTAGAATTCCTGAAATGATCAATTCATTTCTATCCTCAAAATCTAAATAAATTAGATTCAATCCTAGGTCATTGGAAAAAATGTTTCAGGATCTTAGGGCCTCATATGTATCATTCAATGAAACGTTTATAGATTTCACTCTCAATCATTCTATTTCTGAGGATGACTTGGAATCTATTGACTCTCGTCCAATATCAAGTTCACCTTCAGAATCAACATCGGAAATCATGAAAAACCCAACCTCAACAAATTGTCAATTCCTCAAAAGAAATGCAAGTGTACTCTCACCTTCTTCAAAACAAAAATCAACTAAAAACAAACGAAAACAACCTTTAGTATCAAAGACATTACCACACAGTTTAGACTGAAAATTGCTTAATTCAACACAACAGGTTTACCCATTGATCGTCTGGTTGAGTTGAAAAGGTTTTTTTTTATGTGGAATCCCTGGAAATTGTTTGTATCCAAGAACCTCATTTATGCTCTGGTCGAAAATTTAACATTAAAAATTAGTCAATTCATAGAAAAGATAGGGCTCTTAATCTCTCTTCTCAAAAATGGTAAGGCCTATGAACACTTGTGAGACATGATTTGATTAGTTCAGTGGTTAATGTTGATGTCCAGTCATCTATGAAAGTATTACTTACAAAGGTTGAGATGGATAATCAGCCTCTTATGTCGGTTGTTAATTTATATGTAAACAAACCTTCTTCTTTCAATGATCTTGCCTTCAAGAAACTATTAGACCTTTCCTCAAACCAGCTAATACTTGGTAATTTTAATTTTTATCATCCTCTCTGGGATTCAGCCAACACAAGAGACCCTCAATTATTGTTACTACTGGATTCAATTTCTGTCAGTCAGCATTCCCACACGCTATTTACACCTAAGAATTTAGGAATTTATGTGCATTCCTTCGATGTAAAAAATTCAACCATTGATATTTGTGTTGTTAGCATTGACATTTGATTTTTTCAACGAAGATAATTGGAAGCCATGGGCAGATAAACTGGGAAGTATGGTCCCTGCCATCAATATTAATTGATGATTTAAATGATGATATCACCAAAAGCATCATTGATGCTTCAAATATTTTTTTTTTAACTCCAAACATCTGTTAATCAAAACTCCACCAAGAAGCACAATTTCCCACCACTGAAAAGTTGCTTTGATATTTTATGTAAATCATTGATTTATGGGACTTCGATTTTGGTGAGATATCAGGGAGACCAGGGAAATGCAGAGGTCATTTTGGAATTGTACGGGTAGTGGAAGATCTGTATAAACTATTGTAGTCATAAGAAGACACTGAAGTCCCTTAAAAACCATCTCGGCTGTCTAAATTTTAATAAGGTCATCATGTTTTTTTAGATGGAGGGTATTTTCAAAGCAAATATCAGTGTTTTTTTTATTTGAAAAAAGCATTACTTATTTCAAATATCACTTTTTAATAGCAACAAACTAAATAATATATATTTAAATATAGTTGCCACAGCTAGTTGGAGACTTGGGAGCCCTTTACATGTGACAGATAAGAGATTTAACTACTGTAGGGTAAGCACCAAAGTATGAATTTTCAATTTCCCCCTTAACTGTCTTGTTTGATGGATAAATAATTTTATAGCTATAGCTTTGACAAAACTGAGCTATTTATTATGACTGTTTGTATGTTATGCACTATTAGTGTTTTACTGTTATGTACTGTCGAGGTATTATAAGCTATTTTGTGTATATTCATGGGTTGTTATGAGTATTATTAGTTTAAAGCTTTCTTTTCATTTGTTTTCTATACTCCTCTGTGTACATTCATGTATGTTTGTATAGAGGGCATAAATAGATTATTATTATTATGATTATTGTTTCCTAAGAACTTATTAAATTAAAAAAAAGTTTTTTTTTTAACTGAAAGTAAGGAGCGACATTAAGACTCAAAACGAACAGAAATTATTCCGTATATGAAGGGGCTGTCCCCTCCTCAGTGCCTCTCTCTTTACGCTAAAGTGTTTGTGAATTTGTAAAAAGCTTATTGTTCTAATTAAACGGTCCTTGTGCGTCAGGAACCATTCTTAAATAATTGGAACAAAAAGTAAACCATTAGCGTAAAGAGTGAGGTATTGAAAAATAAATAATTGGAATAAAATTAAATGCTAAGATTGACCAAAAGTAACACAAACAAATTATTGTTTATGTCGGTCATTATTTAAAAAAATCGAACTTTAACTCATAGAGGGAGGTATTGACAAGGAGGCTAGCTCCCTCATGTACGTTTTATTTTCTTCCAATTCTTTAAGAATGATCGTTGAGTCACAAAGACCGTTTCATTAGAATAAATAGCTGTTTTCAATTTGCTAAGAATACTTTAGCGTAAAAATTGAGGCATTGAGGAGGTGACGAACCCCCCCATGTACGTAATAGTTTTCGTTCGTTTTAAGTTTTAATGTTGCTCTTTACTTTTCAGTTGAAGCACTTTTTTTATTCAATTTATCATTTTTTAAAAAATGCTACAAAACCGAGTGCCTCCTTCATGGGAATTCTCTCCCCTATGAAATTCCTCCGTGGAAAGATCCTTCTACGTAACCCCCTTCGCGACCCCCCACCAGAAAAAATCCCTCCTGAAAACGTCTATTAACTTCACAATAACCCATACTATATGTAAACAGTGAGCAAAGTTCATAAGTTGCAGCCCTTCTCCTGGGGATTCTGGGGGATTAATTTGTCCTCGGAGATATAGCTACTATAATTTTTGACTATGCTGAACAAAATGGCTATCTAAAAATATTTTATCCGGTGACTTTGGGAAAAAATGCACGTAGTAGGGTGCCTAGTTGCCCTCGAATTTTATTGGTTAAGAAAAAATGGCATTAGAACTTGTAATTTCCGTTCGAATGAGTCCTCTCGCGACATTCTAGGACCACGTGGTCGATACGATCACCCCTGGGAAAAAGAAAAAAAAAACAAACAAAGAAACACGCATCCCTGATCTTTCTTCTGGCAAAAAATACAAAATTCCGCATTTTTTCAGAAAGGAGTTTGAAAGCTCTACAGTAGGGTTCTCTGATCCGCTCAATCTGATGATGTGATCTTCATTAAGATTCTTTGACTTTCGGGGGTGTTTCTCCCTTTTTTCGAAAATAAGGCGAATTTTCTCATGCTCATAACTTTTGATGGGTAAAACTAAACTTGATGAATTTTATATAATTAATCAGCATAAAAATCCGGTTCTTTTGATGTATCTATTGGTATCAAAATTCCGTTTTTGGTTTCGCTTACTATTGAACCGGGTCGGCCCTTACTTACAGTTCGTTATCATGAACTGTTTGATGACACATATTTTTAGCAACAGTCTTAATATTTAAGTTTTACAATGTTCAATTGGTTCAATACTGTTACGCTTATGGAAAAATCCTTCTTCTGAAAATCAGCATTGATTGGTAGATTGTTTTGGTTTTAAAGTATTTTCTAAGTCACCTTTTTGCTCTTAATGTTCTTTTTGCCAGGCACTACTGACCAAACTCAAGTAGGTTAAAGCGCAGAGTCTGGCCATATTTAACTACATTAATACACAACAGTAAGTTGATTAGTAATAATTAGGGAATAACCTTGTGCACTTTTTTCTGGCAGCTTGATATTCAGTTAATCACTCAAAAACTTGGCTTTAACGTAATTAATTTTAAAATGTCTACTGTGTTATGGTTAACGTCCGCAGATATAGGGGGGGGGGTCTATTTTTGTTTACTTATTTCATAGAAGCCATCTTTAATGGGTTTTTGGTAGAATAGTAGACGCTTGGTGAAGTAGATGTTCCTTTCCTTGCAGAATGTTCGAATGGAAGTGTTATTGCTATACTTTCAGTGCTCTAGAAAATCGAACTGGTTTCTGCCCTGAAGAGACGAACTTAATTATGGGGTATAAAAAAAGGTAAAGGATATGGCTCTAGACCCTTAAGGTCCGAACCAGCGGTGCTGATCTCCGTCTCAGGGCCTTTCATCCAGGAAGTGCAATGAGTGATGAGGGCCAGCCATCCTGTGCTTTTGCACACCTCTCGTGTTTACCTTCCCCAGATTTCTCCAGGTACCCATTTAGAGCTGGGACGACTCTGGCAGTGCTTACAAAGGCACGCCACTGACCCCCGTCCCAAACAAAATAATTGGTTGCACTAGGGTTCGGACCCTCGCCCTCTCGGACAAGTATCCTAAATCCAGCGCACCAATCCACTCGGCTAGACCGGCTAATTGTTGGGTATAACAAGTTTTTGGCAAAACTGATTAGCAGCATTTATCCAGGGATAGTAGCTCTCAAGTGTAGTTGTCACACATTGTATGCAAGAAACGCTTGTTAACGGAAATTAGTGAAAAGGACTAGTGAAGCTTGTTAAAAAATCGTCGAGGTTGTTGTATTGCTCAACCCCGATTTTAAACCAAAATCTCATCTTGATAAAAGTTTTCTATGATTTGCTGAATGTAATATAAAATTTGCATTGTTCAAGATATTGGTCATTTTTTATGGGGACATGAAAGAAATAATCACAATTCTCTAGGAGAAGAATATCCTCCCTCCCGTGGGCAGGTATGTCCTTAAAAATAGTTTACGATTTTCCAAGTACTTGAGAAAAGCCACGTGAAATCATGGGTCAGGATTGTTCCCCCCTTGTTAAAAAGTCCCTTTGTCCCCCCGCCCCCCGGGCTAAGATTATTTCTAATTTTTCATCCCCGATTTTTATAACAATATTTTATTTAGTCTCCTAAACAGTTCGTTGTCCGTTTTTACAAAATTCTCATTGAAAGTGGGATCGCTTGGTTGATTTTAAATGGACGCAATTTTAGTATCGATTATACTTTTAAGAAATAGTTTTGTTTCAGAAAAACTAAGAAATTTATATTTTAACGTTGACACTTCAATACTTGAATATTAGCAGATTTAGGTAATTCATGCGCAGTCGATGCTTTTTTATATACAGATATAGATGACACTTCAATACTTGAATATTAGCAGATTTAGGTAATTCATGCGCAGTCGATGCTTTTTTATATACAGATATAGATGACACTTCAATACTTGAATATTAGCAGATTTAGGTAATTCATGCGCAGTCGATGCTTTTTTATATACAGATATAGATGACTATCTTCGAAATGTTAAAATCTTGAGCTCAAATGTCACAATTTAAATAATCAAAGTATCTTTAATATGAACGACAGTGTGATGTGTTCTTCTCGTTTTATGCCTTGTGCCAAACCTGCCAAGTTGTAAAAGGGGTGGGTTCAATCTGCGTTCACTATCCGCTAATGAGAAAATTCGCACAAAATGCATCTATGTATCCAGGAATACGCCCTTGCTTGTATTTCAATGGTATAATTTTGGTGAATTTTAATATTCTAAAACTGTTTGGCATTAAAGTTAAACTCAAATCTTTGGTTCCCTTTTGTATAATTAAATATTTGTCAAGTTTTATACCAATTCACTTTTGGCTTAAGCAACTGTTTCTTTTGTTTTATATATATATATATATATATATATATATATATATATATATATATATATATATATATATATATATATGTATATATATATATATATATATATATATATATATATATATATATATATATATATATATATAGCGAAGAGGTCATAAATTCCTTTTCTAAATTATGGAAAATAGTTCTAGTGTTTTGTGCTATATATCTTCAATTCATAAACTGTGCTTTACAGTACATAGCTCAATCCCCTTCCAGGACAAAAAGAAAAATATTGTCATGAAAAAGCTTGTTTGTCTCTGCTTCCACCCCAAGGAAAAGTGGCTTATCCAACTCTCCCTCCTAAGGCATATGCCTACCTATGAAACAAGAAATACTTTCTGAATTTTACACCCTCCTATATCTGAAGACTAAGTCTTTGCCTTATTTACCATATTGGTATCTTATCAGATACTATTTTTCTGCTTAAATTTACTGCGTTTTATTTCCTTGTTCAAGTACAGTCAAGATTCTTTGGAAGGTATTAAATAACTTGGTTCTAGACGCAAGGGCAGAGGAGTCTGACATCCCCAAAATAAAATTTAAGGCCTCAATACACTGCTTATAACTACATTTTAGTCTGTCTTTCTTAAAATGTTCCATTTAATGGAGTCTCCAGATGTTACCTAATGTGGAATTCTTTAACTCTTATATACAATGTTTTTCTATTCTCTATTTGTGGTTGGTTTCAGGAGGTTTATCATAAATATTCCTGAGCATGAACGAAATGATCTTGTGCGTCTTTGTTTTCAAGTAGAACTAGCACACTGGTTTTTCATCGATAGATATGCGAATGAAGCTTCGGAATATCAATCTCTTCAGAATATAAGATTCAAGGATTTTACTATTGCCATATTTAAGGTACTAACTTTTATTTCTCTTCTCTTTTTCGTTTTACTTATTTCAATGTTTGCCTATCCATTATAAGCCAAAAACTTCATAGACGTTTTTAGAATATCACACATAGACATAATTTCGAGGTAATGCTGATGATATAACAAGAAAGACAGGAAAACCTCCAGGGTTTGCAAAAATTCTCTTTATTTGAAAAGAACAATAAATAAATAAAATTCATGCCAACTAAGATAGTTGATGAGTTATTCGTTGAGTGCATACGTTACAGACTCTAATGCAAATGACAAGCCCAAAATGAATAGAGTTTTGTACTCAGTGTGCTTTGCCACATTTCTTTTGGATAAAGCACTCCTCATACCAAGTTTGCTTTTATGAAAAGATAAACTTTAGTTTTCCAGGGAATTTAAACAGACGTCATATGGGAATCTAGGGTTCAAAACACTTTCATATGACTTTAGGGTTTTATTTGGACGGTCCAAATTGAATCTGTGGCATAGAGCCATGTGTAATCAAATTATTGGTTCATTTTTCTTTGACGAAGCAGCAATTACTGCGCACTGTGTTTATTTCAACTTTCTGAACTGATATCTGGTAGTAAAATGATTGACTTATACCCAACGATCATTCTCTACCAAATTAGTGCACCACCACAACTGGGAGTGCATTTATGTCATTTCCTCAGTAAAACATTACCAGACCTATGGATTGGAAATGAAGGGCTAGTTCTATGGCCACTGAGCTCACCAGATATCGCTTCCTCGAACTTTTGTTTATGGGGCTTTGTAAAAGATATTGTGTATCAATATAGGACATCGTTGTCTTGAAGCAAAAGATTCGTTTTGTAGCTGCCACAAATAGTGGGGCTATCCTACAGTAAACCCGATGAGAAATCGAGTAGCCTACCATCTTGCTGTGTTTAATGCTACTAGAGGTAAAGGTGCCTATACAGAACTCCGTTAAATACAGTTCAAAATAACTTTTATAAATGCTTCTTGAAGTGAAATAAATTTAGTGAAAACATCTCAGTATATATATTATATATATATATATATATATATATATATATATATATATTATATACATATATAATATATATATATATAATATATATATATATATATATATATATATATATATTTATATATATATATACATATATATATAAGGGAAGTAAAGATCAAATTTGAGACTCGAAACCAGTAGAAACTAGTTTTAGTAACATATGTAACATAAAACGAGCAAAATGAGTAGGAATTAAAATACGTATCCTCAGACGAACAGAAACTACAATAAACAGTGGAGTCAAACAAAATAAGCAGATATTATAATAAACAAAGACGGTGTTGCCGCCGTGAATTTTATCTAAAGAGTTTTGGTGTCATTTTCAAATTGAGCTTTTTATATATTTGAAAAAGAATGAACCAAGTTAACGAAATAACGTTTGCTTTGTAGTAAATAAACAATATTTTATATAAAAAGTGAAGTGTCACCGACAGACACAGGGCTGACAGTGCGGTAACAAAAGGCTGGACATCTCTAATTGGTCTAATACGAGAATATAAATATTAGTTGACATCTCTCCTGATTTTTCCGACTAACGTGGAAGTTTCAAACGGGATTGAATGAAGAAAATGGACATATATGTGAGTTGATGTTAGCCAGGATAACCTTATCACAAGTTTACAGTTGCGGTAGATTAAGATGACATCATCACATACTTTAAATCCAATCTGCTTTTTGCCTCTGCTCTATGGAGCTCCCGGTGCTTGTATGATAAACCCCTACCGCTCAAGTTGTTCATTCATTGTTGAGTTATAGAACCGTTTTTTTCGTTAGTTTCTTTCAGCTTAGCGTGAGACAAGACAAAGAGAAGTGAAAGAATAAATGGAAAATATATAATTTGGGCTATATATTTGCACATTACGAGGGGGGACAGTATGACAGTGGACAATGTGAGAAAAATTCTTATTACATAATATGCAGAATAATTGTATCTAACCCATTAGACATGCAGACCCCCGCTACTTTACCCCCCCCCCAATTTTCAAATTTATAGCCCAAATTTGTTTGTAAAGTATTATATTTTTCTCCTACTTAGGTATATTTCATTAGGACTGAGCATTAGAGAAACATATTAGAAAAACATTGGATAGAGGGTATGTCATAAAAGTACTGGGTCTCCTTATCTTCGTTTCATTTTTGTCCTGGTGCCACTCTTCTCTTGGTTTATCAAGTATTCTTTACAGCATGTTCCTTTCTTGCGCCCCCATCTGTCAAATATTGACACTGTCCTCCTAAACTGGAAAGGCTACAAGAACACCGTGCCAACATTTGGTGGAATCTTACTAGATGAAACTCTCACTCATGTGCTTCTTGTTCAAGGCTTTAGCTCTAAAGGATGGTGGAGTTTTCCCAAAGGAAAGGTTAATGAAGAGGAGGAACCTGTCAAATGTGCAATTAGAGAGGTGAGACCTTCTTGAATTCTTTTTTAGTTTTCTATGAAGGAGTTGAGTTGAAGGGAGGAGGAGGAAATGAATTTAGTTCAATGCTGAACTTTTCAAGTTTTGCTACGATATATTTGTGTTTTTGCTTTTAAACCTCTAAATATTAGTCCAAATTTTTATCAGTAACTTTCATCAAATTTGTCTTAATTTTAATTGTTGTGAATCTAATTCGGAATTTCGTTGTGGGAGCAACGCTTTAGTTGTGTGTCCGGTTCACGCACCTCTCTCTAGTCCGCCAATTTTTGATTATTACTACAAAGTGGTAAGGTCGTAACTTCTGGGCTTTTCATGGAAAGTGTGGACACCAGCACATATTGATGAAAGGGACTATTTTCGCTTGAACCTACAGGAGCCAGAAGCTACAGCGTGTGATTTGAAGTGGAGTTTAATTATCGATGTTGGTGAGGACTATCTGAAATTGTGAAGCCAGGCTTTTGTTCCATTCAGCCATGTTCCTGTTTTCGACTGAGGCTTTTAGAAGGCAAGCAGGAAGGCACCAGTTTCTAACCAAAGTTGGAATAAAACCAAAGAGTGCTAAAGGTTTAAAACGGTTTACTGACCTCATAGCCAAATAGGCATTCTCTTTGCTCCTTTCTATGTAATGATATTAGAACGTTAGCCTGTAGCAAGAAAATCAACCTTTTGAGCCAAGACAGATATTTTTTCTTTTTTCAATGCTGATTGATGCTGTATTGAATTGATGATTGAATGCTGATTGATGAGGCGATCAAAGAATATGACATCTGTTTTTCCGTAAACACAAAATGTTCAAGCGACACTACTCCAGTATTGTCCTGCACATTAGCGAAAAATTTAGTTCAAATTTTAAGACAGGAGGTGGCTGTTATACTTTGGTCATCTTTGCAATGAGGATTGGCGACTTTTGATTGGTCTACCTATTATTTGCTTCCAATGCATTTTAGGGTATGAAAATGTTGGTTTCATATCTGCTACGGAGAGGGACATATAAGTAAGAATAGACTGTTAAAAGTCTTTTGGGTAAGAGGCTAGAATTTTCTGCTAATTGGTTCCTTTTTATTGGGTTAAGATAAGTGAAAAAACTGAATTTATAGACAAGTGAAGGAATTTTAATATAGATTCGGTGTCACACAAAGGTTACTTGGAAAAGGACATATTTTTGTGTTCGGTGGCGTGATGGCGTAAATAGAGGAAAAATTGCACATTCCAAAATTTGTAATGTTTTTGAATTTTTATGGCACTTGGTATCTACCAAGTGGCATATAGCGATGTCCCGGTTTTGCTACTTTAGGCACTTCCAGGTACGCTAGGACGATGAAATTTGGCAGGCGTATCAGGAACAAGACCAGATTAAATTAGAAATTGTTATTTTCCTGATTCGACCATCTGTGGTGGGGGGAGTGCGGGGACGGTTAAATCGGAAAAATTAGAAAAAAGGAGGTATTTTTAACTTACGAAAGAGTGATCGGATCTTATTGAAGTTTGATGTTTCGAAGGATATCGTGTCTCAGAACTCTGATTTTAAATCCCGACAGGATCAGGTGACATTGGGGAAGTTGGGGGGGACCTAAAATCGTGGAAAACGCTTAGAGCGGAGGGTTAGGGATGAAACTCGGTGGGAAAAATAGGCAAAAGTCCTAGATAAGTCAGTGACATAACCGGAACGGATCCGCTCTCTTTGGGGCGTTGGGGGGGGGGGAGGGTTAATTCTGAGAAATTAGAAAAAATGAGGTATTTTTTAACTTACGAAGGAGTGATTGGATCTTAATGAAATTTGATATTTGGAAGGAAATCGTGTCTCAGGGCTATTATTTCAAATCCCGACCGGATCCGGTGACATTGGGGGGGAGTTGGGGGGACCTAAAATTTTGGAAAACGCTTAGAGCGGAGGGATCGGGATGAAACTTGGTGGGAAAAATAAGCACAAGTCCTAAATACGTGATTGACATAACCAGAATAGATTCGCTCTCTTTGGGGGAGGTAGGGGGGAAGGGTTAATTCTAAAACATTAAAAAAATGATGTATTTGAACTTACCAAGAAATGGTCGGATCCTTATGAAATTTCATATTTAGAAGGACCTTGTAACTCATATCTCTTATTTTAAATCCCGACCGGATCCAGTGTCATTGGGGGGGGGGACAGAAATCTTGGAAAACGCTTAAAGCGGAGAGATCAGGATGAAACTTGGTGGAAAGAATAAGCACAAGTCCAAGATAAGTGACTGACATAACTGGACCGTATTCGCTCTATTTGGTAGAGTTGGGGGGGGGGAGTAATTCGGAAAATTAAAAAAAAATGAGGTATTTGTAACTTACGAACTGGTGATCAGATCTTAATGAAATTTGATATTTAGAAGGATCTTGTGATTTAGAACTCATTCTAAATCCCGACCGGATCCAGTGACATTGGGGGGAGTTGGAGAGGAAACCGGAAATTTTGGAAACCGGAAATATTGGAAAACGCTTAGAGTCGAGAGATCGGGATGAAACTTGATGGGAAAATAAGAATAAGTTATAGATACGTGATTGACATGATTGGAACGGATCCGTTCTCTTTGGAGGAGCTGCGGGTTATTAATTTGGAAATATTAGAAAAATTGAGATATTTTTAACTTAAGAGCAGGTGACCGGATCTTAATGAAATTTGATATTTAGAAGGAACTCATGTCTCAGAGCTCTTATTTCAAATCCCGACGAGATCTGTTGACATTGGGGGGACTTGGAGGGGGAAACCGTAAATCTTGGAAAACGCTTATAAATGTCGTATATTCTTGATTGACGTAACCGGACTGGATTTGCTCTCTTATACATGTGTTGCTGAAAGTCTTCTCAAAGTCTCAAAATATACCAAAAGTCATTTGTTTTATCCCTCCCCCTTCCATTGTTTTTAGGACTTTTCAGAGTCAATTCATGAGTACGTATCTCTGTTTGGTCATGAGTAGCCTTTATTAAAGAATTCATACATTGAAATAGCTACTACCAAGGTGTCTTATTTGCATAGGATTTTATTTTATAATTGTTTCTTCAACTCTACTTTTTGGTTTATGAAAATGTCATTTGCCTCTTCCTACTACCCCTTGGTTGACACATAAACAGATAGTGTGATCTTTTGGGCCCTACACCCCACCACAAAAAATGTCCATAGCCTTATCGTTATCCCTCTCACCAATTGCACGCAGTATTTGCCTGCCAATTTGGGCCTTGACAAACATACCAGTCCCTTGATATAAGCTCATGCAAACTTTCTTGATATTACGGTTTCTCACTAGGCATCAGGAAGCTGCCAGCCCCGATTTATGTTGGCTATCGTTTTGTCCATGGTAATTAATAGCCAGTAAAGAGTATCCCTTGTAAATAAAAACTGACACTTTAAATTAGAGAGATTTGGTGACAACTTTTACACCAGAAGAATTTGATTGTGATGCTAATTTCCAATATTAAAATTATTCTTAAGCTCAACAAAGAAAAGCAGCTTGCGTAACTTTAAAAGTACAGAACAAACGTCGTCAAAAAAGGAGGAAATGTTGATGAAAATTATTTTATGAAATTCATCATGTCTGATAGCTTCTGGGTCCCAAGCTCCTATCTGGAAAAATAAAAGATTTCAAATCAAAAGATTCGCATTTTATTCAAAAGACATAATGCGTGTTTGTTTTTGCGTGTAGTGGCGTGTCGTGGCAATGCACACGCAATGCAAATGCGTGTAGTGGCAATGTGTCGCTAAAACTTAGCTTTGTTAGAGCAGAGAGTCCTTTTAATTATGATTGGTAGTATAGAGCCAAAAGTTCTGGAAAATTCTATCCCGATTATGGTCTCTTCTACCTTTAACGAAATAAATCCTAGGGAGTTTCACCAGCGAATAAACCTATACACAAGATAAGAATAGAGCAATAATTTAAATTTTATGCTGAAAACTTTAAGCCAAGAATCATATACACTAGCAGCAAGGATTCGGTGGATTCATTTCTAAAATAAAGAAGAGAATTTTTCATTTAAAAGCAAAAATCAGCATTAAAAGTTTAAACGAATAAAAATTATTCCATTATGCCCCTGTCTCAATCTTCGCTCTTTACTCTAAAATCTCAAAATTCTTTAAAATCTTTTATGTTGATAAAAGTCTAAGATTTATGTTTTATCTGTGTTCTTTGTTTATTTTAACGTCATACTCGAACTACTCAAGCAGATGTATTGAAACGGTGTTTACTTAGTTTAACTATCTATTCGTTTATTGTTTCTAGATCGAGGAAGAAGTCGGCTTTAATTGTGAAGCCATTATAGATCCAAATGAATACATAGAAACAAGTTTGAATGATCATACCACACGACTTTATATTATCCCCAACGTACCATTTAACACAAAGTTTCAGACACAGACAAAAAATGAAATTCGCCATATTAGATGGCACTCCTTGGAAGAAATTAGATTCGTCAAAAAAGACACAGATAAGAACGCTCCCAACTATTATGCAGTTTACCCTTTTATGAGGTGAGTGTTTTATTATCTTTTATTATTAAAATACTGTTCTTGAATGGGGGGGGGGTTGGATTGGGTTAGTGAATCAGGTCTAAGAAAAAGAGGGGATCAAGTCTGATCGTTCTTTATCAAGTTTTACTATAAAGATTAATTTAATATTGAATATTCCAATTAATTAGTGTGTGATAAAATCATGGCTATTACAAGCAAACATTGCTGGACTTAATAAAAGCAATACGAAAAAACGTGTGAAAACTCAATCAAAGAAACCAAAAGCAATATACAAAATGTGAATAAAATCTATAAAAACCTCGATTTGTCAATGATAAGTGCATTTGAAGCGCTTATTAAAAATGAAAACCTAAGATAAAATAGCGAATTATAGGATTCAAGTTTCTAGGTCAAATACCCTATAGTAAAAAATGAAACCGAGCTACCAAAATCTGTTTTCGATATTTTGTTTTCGAACATTTTGTTTCGATATGATTTATTATTATTTCATTGTATTCTATTTTATCTACTGATCTACTTAATTGATTTAGTCAGTTCAATCTATTAGTCTATTTAGTTTTGTTTTCTATAGTTTTTATTTTGTTTATATTTTCTGTTCTTCTCCTTTTTGCTCTTCTTTATGTGACTAAGTGATTATTTTTTTTCCTCTCTGAGTAAGTGACTCGTGTATTTCCCCCTTCTTTAGAGGCCAAATAGCCTTTGGGGGAATAATAAAATGTAATATTATATGTGTTATTCGTGATGAATAAATCTTATCTTATCTTATGTTTCGGATTAGATGAGGAAAAGCCGAGCTGAGTAATTTTTTCTTCGTAGAGGGGCTTAGACTTTAGATTAATGAGTTTCTCTCTTTTAAAAAACAAGGATACCACATTCCACTTGTGGTTTTTTACATTTTTTTTTTAATATAAGGTTAATTTTGTTGGAAACTTTTTGTTTTAATATGATAAAATTTATGGACTGTCAATGGCTATGACAAACAAACATTACTGAGTTTGTATTCCTTAAAAAACGTTAAATATAAAAAAACTTTTGAAACATACAAAAACTTGACATAAGGGAAAAATATGATAAAAACATCAAAATCAAATTACCTTACAGTAAAAATGAAAACCCGCAATTCCAAAAAGTGCCTCTAGCTAAATAATAAATAATAAGCAAATTAATATGTTTTATGTAGAAAAGATGAATTTTTTTCTATATGTACGATCGATATGGTTCGTTACGTTTCATATGTATCATTGTATGAATGTTCAACGTAGAATGTTCATATGAATGTAGGGAAAGGCCTAGATTTCAAGGTGATGATTTCCTTCATCTTTAAACGGTGAGGTGACCACATTAGTATTTTCTTTCTTTAGACTATATTGTAGACTACTTTTAAAGAGGGATTCTTGATTAAAAAGCTATTTGAGAGGCACACAAATCGGAATTTTGCAACTTTTGATAGATATAGTCCTGTAATTGTTATTATAATTTTTTATTACAAATACAGAAACTTTGAAAATTGTGAAAATTGAACTCAGAAAACTATGTTCATAAATATCAGCTCTTGTAACGAGACATCTTAACCAGTCCTAATAACATTATGTCATTAACTATTATGACATAAAATTGACTTTTTATCTGCTCCTGTTTAAATCTTGTGAATGGTGAAATTTTATGATGACATTCATGGCGTTTTGGAATTTTATGACATTACAGCTACATTTTATGCCATTATGGTGACATTTTATGTCATAAACATTCATGATGTGAAATTGTCTTTTTATCTTCTCCAGTTTAAATATCATTTCATGTTGTGAAAATTTATGACATTTTTGGCATTATGTCGTGATGGGCGTATAGGAAACTTGACGTTGATGATATCAATGACATTTGGTGACATTCCATTACACCATTGACATTTACGACATTTTAAATCAAAGTTGTTTTTGGTATGAAATTGAATTTTTATCTGCTGTTCAAATTTTGACATTAATGACATTTTGTGGTGATATTACAATGACATTTTGACATGATGACGACATTTTATGACACTGGCGAAGATTATAGTGAAGGGGCTATAGATTACTTGGTGAGCTATAAAAGGTCTTTGTAGGGATTATTTTCTAAAAAGTATATATGCCTGGACTCAGCAGTGTGTATTCAGAAAAACAACGCTTAGTTATGACTTTTAAAAAATTACTAATTGGAATTAGAACTAAAGTATTGAACTATAAAATGAAGAGGATATAGGTTATTTGGAATTGATGACATTATTGTTATAATATCTATCATAACATTTGGCTGGTACTTTATGTCATAAACGAAAAGTTTATTTGTGTCACAAATTTTAAGTCAAATAAAATGAAAAGTTTCTTTACCGGATATTTTTGCTTTTCGAATGATGCGATATTTATGCAAATGACGAGCTTGATACTGTTCAGAAACGGCTTCTCTTCTAGGTCGGATGTGGGATTAACATACTTTCGTTTCGTCTCCAGGATTACCTAGTCTCCGTCTCTTTTTCTTTTCATGTTTGGCTTGTGAAAGAATAGAGAATCCGATGTTGTATAAGTGTTAGGGCCAAAGTTGTATTAAAAACACATTTGGCTTTACCTGCTCCTGTTTGATGTCATAATTGTCATCAATTTTATTGATAATGCTGCATGTCTTTGAAGACATAACAGTAAAAGACAAGGACAATCGAATCTCCCTAACGGTTTTAAAGGTTATGGATGATAATTTGGTGTAATTTTATGACATTCATGACATTTTCATTTGATACAAATTCAGTTCTGTCTTAACTATAATTAGATAGCAATTATGACATTATCAGCCTTAAGTCACAACTAAGCTTTTTTTTTCGAGTGCACGACGCGGAATTTGGCGGATATATATATTTTTTTTATAGAAAACCGTTATTTGTAGCTCGCCTAATTTCCTATGATGCTTTGACCATAAAATGACTTATCAATGTCGTAAAATCTCATAAAATGTCATTGATGTTTGCAATTAGATTCGCCAAAGTAGATAAAAGTTGTGTGTCCAGAATCAGAAAAGAAATTTGAGATTTACAGTTAATTTAAAATTAGAAAACTGTAATAAAATCTGAGAGAACATCCTTTTCTGTTATAGTATATTTACTTATAAAAGCTGGACATAACACAAGAAAACCTGCTTAATAACGTAAAACTTTCTTTACTCTTCTTTTATTTCGAATCTAAAGAGAAAAAAATGAGGGCTTTTTTATTGAAAGAACTTTTTGAAACATTCAAAATCACAACTTTGCTAGTCAGAGCGCAAAATATTGTTGTCCATTAACACTATCCATTAAATCTGTAGTTTTAATGGACAGTGTTTCTGGAACCGACTAAAATAGTGACTTTTGGCGAAAAAAAATGTATTTGATAGTATTTTGAAAATTTTTATGCTTCTACTAGAAACAATTTGAAGCCAAAATGTATTTGAATACTCCTCAATAAATCTTTCTGATGCCGATTTGTGTTGAGGGATAGCCTAAACTCAGTAAATTGTATGTATATTTAGGCCAAGAACTGAAGAAACTGCATCATTGATGTAAGCTGGGAACTTTAAGTATCTGTAGGCAAATCCTCTCCAACCCTATGGGACACCCAGAACACATTTTGAACAACAAAATTCAGACACCTCAGTATTAAGTACTTAAAATACGATTTCCACTTATTTGTTAAATTTTTAATTGCTAGAACACTAATTTTCAAGAAATATTGTTTTTTTGTAATGGATTATGAAAAAAAATAAGAATTATATTTCCCTCCTCGTCAGTAAATTTGTGTTAAAAATTTCTTGAAATATGTAAAATAAGTGAATTCTGTAGAATTGCTCTAAATATGATGTTCTGCACTTGCTTAATTCCTTCTTAGTCGGACAGTATCGGATTACGTTCGTTGAAAGCCATTTATTTTATTTTTATTGTCGAAACTTGACAATCACCTTTAATCTTTCTCAAGGAAGCTTCAAGTTTGGATTGATCGATATATGGAGAAAAGAAGGAGAAATAGAACAGTCTCAGCTGGTGACAGATCTTGTAATATCCCTATCAGTTTTGGCAGAAAACCAGTTCTTCCATCAGAAGTAAGATCTCTTGTTTACATCCTCTCCAAATTTTCCATTCACAGTTTAAAAGGCAATGTGATTTGGTCATGCGCACGCCAAACATTGCAAAAATCTGATATTTGATAGATAGACAAGCTGACCTATAATTTTTGATTTGTTTTAACTTTGGCCGTGAAAGTACTAATAATAATTGTTTATTTTTAATTGACTTCTTGGCAAAACAATTGGAGTAAAATAAATCAACAAGAAAAAACAAATATAAATAAAATATAAAAACAAATACAAATAAACAAGTGTGGCACAAAGAGTGCCACACTTGTTTATGGCAAATACTATCGAAGGCCTTAGCCAATGCGGAAATCTATTATACATAACTTTTAGACTGGGGCATTCTAAAGAAGTGAAGCTAAAGCCATATGCGCATGCTGGCACCCATCACGAGATTGAAAGCCAAATTAGTTTGAATTTTTCGCAAATCTTTCAGTAATTGCATTGCATCAGATTAACGACACTTCTTGACTACTAAGGTCCCTGTGTCGGCCCTGCAGTGCATTTTTGCAGCATAATTCGATCTCTAGGTCCTGTATTACCAAGCTAAGTTAAAACCCACTGCGCCACCACAGGACAATAAACAAAAATGGCCCCAGAAAGGCGCGAACGACTTACAAGACTTACTGCTTGAAACTTGTCCAATCAAATCTTTCATTAAAATATTGGATCAGAGCATATTCAAAAATCCTACTAATATTTGATACATCTGTGATAGGCGTATGTGAAATGCAGTGAAAACTATATTTCCCAGCTTTAAGAATAGAGGCTACCGAGCCGCCAAGAAAGGAATCAGACACCAATGACAAACGTAAACAAAATTGGAATAGTAACTGGAGTGGGGCAACTGATGCAGGACAGTCCCACCGTAGATGGTGAGCGGCAATGCCATAAAGATCATTCGAATTAAAATTAAGTTTCAGTATACTATTTGATTATGTTGTTAGCTGATGCAGTTTGGCACGCAAAAGTTTTGAAATTAAGCCTTGAAAATGAGAATTAACACTATACTCAAGCTTACAACAAACATTTTTGTAATGCCTAAGCTAAGATGAGTTTGGGAAAGCGTCAGTGGTCCCTAATGAATCAATTTTAGACGAATTCATTACTTGCCTCCGTATTAATGCACTTTAATGGAACTCAACACCACTATAACCAACCAAACCAAGATGCCGCTTAAATTTTGCTTTCATTTTAATTTTTATATCAAACACTTGGCCTAACAATGGAGGGTTACACGTAATCCAGATGCAAAGCCAGAATCTAACACGATTCTTGACGGCTTGGAAACCGAGGTCTTCTTTCCATATCGCGCTTCGAGTATTGAAATCGACGTGGACGATCGGGACGGCCACATTTTCAGCTTTTTTGATGCACTCAACTAAGCGAAGGTAATAAACATTCAGATACGCTCTGGCAACATTTATGCATAGTATATTAGAAGTGATCTTGACGCTGGAGAACAAAACAGTTAGGGGTATAAATGTATGAAGGCAATTAGCTTTGCTCCACTTCCACTTCGTACACTATTTTCTGTTAGTATTAACGCAAGGATTATTAGAAGGATCGGCGGTCAATTTTACAGTAAGACAAAGGGGAAGATGGTCGAAGTCATTTTCGTCTTTGTTAACATCAATGACAGAACAGGCAACATCTGCGTAGCCAATAGAGTGGTCAATATTGGTCACGGCACCACTGTTATAAATTTAACTTTTATTAAGAAATTTAGGGACTATGCTGTAACTAAGTACTAATGACTAATACTAAGTTGGCCCGATAAAAGGAGCTATTAACATCATAATTTAAGTCACTTATCATTAGCCACCGACAAGCATGTTTTTTAATATTGCACGGTAGAGTTTGAAGTGATGAGTAGGCGTTAGAAAACCTAGTAAGTGAAGCTAAAAGTTTCTAATCACAGAAAGTCTTGTGACTTTGTGAAAGTCCTTTCGTCTGTGGGCATCGGCTGTGAGCACAATGTGCTGGCTGCTATTTCGTATAGAGTTAACGGAAATGTCAGGAAGTAGGTGTTTCAACAGGAATAGAATGTCATAATTATTAATTTTTTCGTTTATTTAGTGATTTTTTATCTTTTGTGCTGTTGATTTTGAACGAGCTGATTGAGACGAGTAATTCAACATGTTTGCTCAGGGCAGGGCGCAGAACATGGCATTTTAGGCTATACCGTCGCAATTAGTGAATTTTGGGCCAGCTTCACAGTGGGAATCACGGGACGATATATGGTAACATCACGATAATTGCTTACTAAAGGGATTGGTGTAGTTCACAATTGAGTCGTTTTAGCTAGAGTCAGGAGTATGGTACTGAAAATCTAAAGCTTGTATATTAAAAAACTAGTCGCAGTGACATTCAACCTTGGGAGAACAGTTAAATTGAATGTTATAAGGAATTGTGGGCACACTTGGTCGATTTTCATCCTCCTCTTCCACCTTGTATCCTCCCCCATGATCCCCCCCTCACCTTCCTCCGTGCAAGCATGAGCAGATAATATTGACGGTATGAGCTCAGGGATCTACTTGGTAGTATATAATATACGATCTGCTTCTTTGTTCTTAATTCTTTTTGATTTTTTAAGCTGCAATTAAAATCAAAACCTTGCAAAACTGTCATATAGCACAATTCGTGTCGTCTATTTCATTTTGGCATTGTCAAAGTGGCTGAATTTTGCTTTTTCTGATTTAAAATGTTTATCTTCTAATTTTGAACCAACATTGTGTTAGTCCGCGATGTACCCAAAAGTAGAAAATGGTGTAGGAGGGGGCCCTTTTGTTGTCTGACCTTTTTTGGTTAAAAAAAAAGATCGAAACCTATAATTTTCTTTTGAAAGAGGCCCTTTTGAATTTCTGCCTGTTGAAAAAAGGGAAAATTAGTGAGATAAGATAATAGTTATTTTCAAAACGCTATCAAAAGATCTAATAGTGCTGAATTTTCCTTAGTAAAACTAAGGAAAACAAAGAAACAGCCAAGACAGTAAGACAAAAGATAAAAAATCAGACAACCATAAAAATGGTCAATAAAAACATAATACAAAGTAGTGAAATATAATATGAACATAATAATCCATGTCCGAGAACTAGAATTACTTAAATATGAATAATGACAAAAACATCCGAGAAGGAGGGGGGGATAAAAATAATACTTGACAGTAATACCTTATGATAATCAACTATTTAAAGCTAAAAGAAAAAAAAACGAATTTACATTCCAAGTCAAATCATATAAAGAAAAAAAAAACAAAAGGTCAAAATAAATAAAATGATGAGAAGAATCAGAAATATTGACAATAGAATAAGAGATCGTGCAAAGAACTAGATTAAACTAAACTAGATTAGTTCTGGAAGTGTAATATCATGATTTTAACGAATTTACTATTATTGCTTTTAATTATAATTTAATTTGACTGTTTTTCTTATCTTATTAGTATATCCTCCTTCCTCCCGATATGACCTACTGTGTGAGCAGCTGTTCTTGGGCAGGAGCTTTGTTGCTTGACATCTTTATTTAGCTATTTATATCTTTTTTTGTAAATGAAAGAAACAAAGTATAAATATTTGCATGAATTCCTTTATCTTACTTTCTTGTTTACTTACATAAGACGAGGAACAGAATATTCGGCCCATCTCGGCACCAAGAAGTGGCTGGACCAGGTCATGCCATAGTGATCTATCCTCTATCTGCGGTCAAAAGTATTGAATTCACGACTTTTCCCACTTGTGGCCATATTTTGGAAAACCACCTAGTAGTTTGACGTCCTTCTTCACGACGTTCTGCCATGACTTGATCTGTTCTGACGGTTCTTTCTTCTTGGAGGAAGAAGTTGCTACAGTAAGGACCTGGCGTGTTAAGGTCTCCCATAGGCGTCGCATTACACGACCAAGTCACTTGAGGCGTCTTTTCTTGGTCATGCTGGACATTTTAAGTTTTTGTCCGTACATCTGCATGAGCTGGTGGTTGCTTGCTCATTCAGAAAGCTACCACCGCTACTGCTACTAACAACTCACCTTAGCACCAAGGCACCTGAGGTCACGACAGCTACGCACGCTTCTCATGTATTCTATTCTGTTCAAAATCTCTCTTTTTATACCTTCCCAGGAAGTTCCAATTTCCCTTAAATATTTCTTTACGACATCCTCCCATCTGAACCGCAAATGACCCGCTTTCTATTTAGCCTTAGATGGTTGGCGGAAAAGGACAATTAGGCGATCTATCATCATTCATCCGCAGAACCTGTCCTAAACATCCGAACCTTTCTCTCATTATATCCCTAGAAAGTGGGATTGAGCCACAATTTTTCGTACAGCCTACCCATTGAAATACGGTCAGTCAGTCGGGTAACCGAAACAATCACTTAGCAATTTCTCTTGAAAATGTCTAGCAAGTTTTTCTCAGTTTTTTTGGAACGCTGCTTCCTTACCATACTTGGTCATTGTCATCACTGTAGCCTTCAATATTCCAATCTTGGTTTACAGACTTGTCTTCGTATTCTTCAAGACTTTTTTCAACTGTGAAAAAATCACCCTAACCCTTCGCTATTCTGCTTTTAAAATCTTCACTGCTCCCACCTTTTTTACTAATAATACTACCAAAGTAAGTGAAGTTGTCCACTTGATCGATATTTTCCTTAAATAAACTCACTTTTTCATCCTCACTTATTCTTAGCCTTAGTGACTTAGTCTTCTTGACATTAATTTTCAAACCTTTTCTAGCACCCTGAACTCGCAAAACCTTTAAAGTCTTATTCATTTTGCTCACACTTTCATCGAGGGTGCTTAAATCATCAGCATAAATGAAGCCGAGCAAATTTCTGCTGCCCCAATTGATTCCGTATCCTTCCATTGTCATTGCTGTGCTCCTTAAGAAAAATTCCATAAAAGTAATTTAGGAGTTTGACTTCCCCAATTGACTCTGTGTTGCCAATTGACTCTGTGTCCCATTGCCTTTCCTGTGCTCCTCAGGACGAAACACTTGAATATAATGGACGCTAAACCCCTTCTATCAGCTAAATCGAACGCTTGCTTATAATCTACAAAAGTGAGGACTAAAGGTGTTTGATGACTCAGGTACTTCTCCATTATTAACCTAAGAGTCAAAATTTGGTCGACAGATTCTTTACCATTCCTAAAACGGCACTATTGTTCTTTTAAAATTTGTCTACAACATCCCTAAGTCTAAAACGTATCATAATACCAAGTAATTTGTTACTTACAAAAACCAGGCTGACCCCTCTATAATTACCACACTCACTCTTATCACCAACGTCATACAGGGGTTTAATTAGTGTTTTCCTAAAATTGCTTGGTACTTCCCCTTTTTCAAATAGCACATTCATAATCTTCAGTAACTTATTTCCAACCTCATAGCCACCATTTAAGAAGCTCATTTACCAAACAATTTCAACCTGGGGCCTTTTTAGTTCTTAATCTTTTTAGTGCTTTCACTAAGTCTTCCTCATAAAATAAATCTTCCTTCACATCCAAGGTGTCAAAAACTTAATTATTTTCTGTGTTTGTTTTGCTGTCGCTCAATTCCAGTTTCACACATTCTTAAAATATTCTACCAATCTCTCTTTAACTTATTCCTTATCACTAACTGTGTCCCTGTTCCTATCTTTAGCTGGGACAAGTCCGGATTGACTACTTCTTCTCAATTTCTTAACATGCTAGTACAATATTTTACTATTATGTCGTCTAGCTGCATCTTTTAGATCCTCAGTAATTTTATCCATGGTCTTCACTTCTCACCTTATGGTCTCCACTTCTCATGGTCTCCTTAGTTTTTGCTTTAATGCTTTCTCCACTTTCTTTATATTCCTCTAGTTTTCATATGATCTATTTCTCAGATAATCCTTGTGCAAGGCCCTTCTCTCCATTAAAAATAAAACATTTTAACTAATATTCCTAGCTGCGTTCCTAATTTTCTTCCATAAGACGCCATCACCAACTTCCCAAAATATTTTCCTAAAATTATTGTGTCCGTCTTCTGCATTATCAAATTTTAAACTCACTAGTTTAGTATCCAGCTATTCCGGGAAAGTTTCTCTCAAATTTGCATCCTGGAGTCTACCAACATAATCGTTTTTACTTCTAACATTAAAAACAGCATTTCTGTATACCCTAGTATCTTTGTATTGATCCTGCCAGTCTTTGGTTTATAATAACATAACCAATCAGCTGTCTTACTATCATGTGAATACCATGTTGATTCATCGGCCATTTTATTTCAAACACCGTATTGGTTATAACTATATTGTTATACCTACAAAATTGCAGGACTCTCTAGCCATTACTGTTTCCTTTTCCAAATTTACTTAGGCTAGGACACCATTTATCCCTATTTTTACCGATCTGGGCGTTAAAATGTCCTACTAAAAACACAGTATTTCTACTTAGGACCCTGTCTATACTTTTTGTAACTGTAAGTAAAATGCATCTGAGTCTCTGCTATCTCCGTTTGTACGTTATACAGGGGCATATACTGCTATGTTTGATATCCTGCAATTTTTATTCATAAAATGAGATAGTATCTCTCGGTCTAAAAAGTACCATATTATTAAGTAATTTTCTACCTACAAAGACCAGCCTAATGCCTCGATAATTACGACGCTTACTCTTATCACCTTGCTTACACAGTGGTTTAATTAATGTTTTCTTAAAATCGTTAGGCACTTCCCTTTTTTCAAATATCATATTCATAATCTTCAGTAACTTACTTCTAGCCTCAGAGCCGCCATATTTAAGAAACTCATTTACCACACTATCAGCACCTGGAGCCTAAATACTTTTTAATCCTAATAGTGCTGTTTCTAATTTTTCCTCACAAACTTTTTCATTTTCCTCTATATCTTTTCCTGAAACTATAGCTCGGTTTAGCATATCCTCAAAATGTTCTGCCCATATTATTTTAACTCTTTATTTATCACTTATTGTGGCCCTGTTCCTATCTTTAACCGGGATAAGTCTGGACTGACTACTGCCTCTCAATTTATTAACATGCTAGTACACTATTTTACTATTATGCCGTCTGGCTGTATCTTCCAGATTATCAGCATTTTATCCACGGTCTTCACTTCACACCTCCTTAGTTCATAATTTAATGCTTTTCCCACTTTCTTTACATTCCTTTTGTTTTCATATGGTCTATCACTCAGATAATTCCTGTACAATCCTCTTCTCCTCTCTATCAAACATAAAACTTTTTCACCAATATTCCTAGCTGCAGTCTTAACTTTCTTCTCTTAAGACCTCCCTAAGACAACAGGTGCAGATACTACTATATCTGATACATTGAACTTTTTAGTCATAAACTGAGCTAATAGTATGCTATTATAAATACCTTCCGAGCCTAAACAATACGTTTAGGCTATGTTTAGGCTGGGAAGCTATTAATAATAGAATACTAATTGCTCAGTTTATGACTAAAAAGTTCAGGATGTCAGTTATAGTAGTATATGCCCCTGTTGGAACGACGGACAGAGAAACTAGTGACTCATATGACTTTTACTTACAGTTATAGGAGCAAATAGACAAGGTCTTAGGTAGAAATATAGTGTTTTTACTAGGAGATTTTAACGCCCAAGTCGATAGAAATAGGGATAGATGGCACCCTAGCCTAGGTAAATGTGTTGTAGGAAAAGAAAACAGTAATGACTATAGACTTTTGCGATTTTTAACAATAACAATCTAGTTATAACCAATATGGTGTTGGGTTATAAAATGGCCCATAAGTTGATATGGTATGTATATGATGGTAAGATAACAAACCTTATTGATTATGTTTTAGGTAACCGAAGACTGGCAGGATCAATACAAGATACTAGGGTATATGGGAGTGCCGTTATTGATGTTAAAAGTAAAGATCACCATCTAGTAGTGGCAAGGCTTAATTTAAAGCTGAAATTTCAGAAGGGTAACTTCTTCCCAGGAAGTTATAATGTGGTTGACTCCAGGATGAGAATTTGAGAGAGACTTTCCAGGAACAGCTGAATGATAAACTTGAGAGTGTAAAATTGGACAATGTGGAAGATGGTTGGAATAATTTGGAAAAACAATTTGTGAAGTTGCTGATGGTGTCTAATAGATTGATTATGAAAAAGTAGTTTTTATTTACGAAGCACCAGATCGTTACTCTCGTGGTAGGCCCTCGGGAGGAACAGCTATTATTACTAGTAAAGTTTTCAGTTTTCAAAAAGTAAGTCTTGTGAATATTATATTGCCACTGAGATTTCAGGTGCTAATAGATATTTTCCTAATAAATGTTTATCTCCCCACAAATATGAACACTGTGCCATGTGAAAAATGATACTCCCAGGCATGTACGAAACTATGGCAACTTCTGTAGAAACTTGGGGATCGGCCTATAGTCGTACTTTGCGACTTACAATGCAGTATTTTCTGGCATTGCTTTTGTCAAACTTGCAGAAATATTTATATACAGTGTATCAGACGATTTAGTTGTTTATTTCAAAGATTTTTCATATACTTGCATCCATAATTCTGGAAGTGTCATAACCATTGATCGTGTACTCGCTAATTCCACTGATCCTATTTACGTTGATTCTGAGTATAACTAGGAACCACCTTGGTTTGCGACTCAAAGATCCATTCTTAAAGGTAGCTAGGTCAAGAACCAGCAAGTCTTACGTTAAAACTGAATGGAGAATTTTTTAATCAAAATCTGTATCCGGCCAGTTGTGACGAAGTTCCACGGAAGTGTTACTGCTTAGTTCGTCCAATACCCCAGTATTATATTTGTATTTTTCTGTGGTGCAGTCAGCAGCTGTTTCTGAAGCACGCATTGGAGTTGGGACTCGTAAGCCGGGTTGAAAAAAATACTCATGTGAAAGATGCAAAATGCCGATCAAGGTCTTGGTACAAAGTTTGGCGTGAGTGCAACAGACCTCGTTCTTGTCCCGTGTACTTGATTTCGAGCATTTAATAAAATTTCATCAGCCGAATGACATGTGGTAGTCTTTTAATCAGAAAAATAATCATCGGCTATAAAACAACTTATCTGGAGATAATTGGGTTGAGCATTACAGATTTGTTTTGTTGCCTAAAACGTGATTTTGAAAGATAAGTGCAGGCCTGAGCTCGACAAAAGGCTAAAGTTCTTAATGACAAAAAGGAATTATGTTGTTCTGAAGTAAAATGTCGTGCGGCGTATTACTCGAAAGCTGAAGGCCAGTAGAGCGCCCGGTATTGACCGGACTATTAAAGAACACCTTCGTATTGCGTCATCAATATTCCTTTAGCGTATCACCTTGCTCCTGTAGATGTGTATTGACTTCGGAGCGGTCCCTAAGTCTTTGTGACGGTGTTGCCTTATTTTGAAAACATTTTGAAAAAAAAACTCCAGTTTTTGTTCTAGTTTGTGCACATTCGAACAATGGCATTTTACAGCGTTTGAATAGGTTTAAGAAGAAGTTAAATTAAGATGGCGTCACTGAAATTCAGTCTAAATAGAAAATTTTCGTCACGTCTTTATTCAGCAGTTTCATCGCCAGTTATTTATTATGTTTTGCCAATGTAGAATGGGCTATCTAATACAGAGGAACTAAAGTTTACATCAGCTTTTTTCAAGCACCTGAAGTTTTTACTCCCACTCTCTCTTTACAGAAGAAATACATACGTGGGGAAATTGTATAAATTATGTATTAATTTGAGTCGGCTCCCTGAGCTTGAATATCATGCTCTCGCAATATCTTTAAATGGTCTTTCTGACTGTGTATTTACATACTTGATCGATACTGCTGTTTATTTGCTGAACGTTCCTTTTTTCGTGTTTTACATATATGTTTATGAAGTTTTCTTGTTCGTCTATTTCTTTCTTTTTTCTTGTTATTACTCCGCCCGTTTCTTTTGTTGTGTGGTGTGTTATAAATAAAATTCACTCATTCATTCATAACGAAGTCGGAAGTAAATTTCGTTCATGCAAAAAACAATCTTATAAGTTTACGTTGCAAAATACATTACTTTGGATCTGTGGTTGAAAACAAATGGGTTTCCATGAAAGTTGTTGTCCTCAAGAAAGTGCCAACGTATTAGTACCAATTAATGCCAGCATATTTTAATTCTACTTTGTTATCTTTAGGGTGAGAGATTACGAGATGATAAGAGTATGCATCGAGGGTCGCCTCCTGTGAAGAAATCTCAGCCAACGGGACAACAAACCCCCGGTAAATCAACTGTAAGAAAAGGTAAGGAACAGCAAGGTAGCTTTAAATTTTTTTTACTGTGTTACCTCTGACACAGACCAGTGGTCTGTATTACAATAACTGATACAGTAAAACATCTAAATGCTCTTATCGAGTTGGCTATATCAATTTTCTAAAAGTAACATTCAAAGTGGAAAAAATGTCATTCGTCAAAAGCATGTTCGTTTACCATGGCTAAATTAGAAAAAAAAACATTTTGATTCCGAGACCTCTGAACAGTTGAGTTTTTTGTGTTTTTTTTCGTTTTGCCAGTCACCAGCTTATATTTTGTTCTAACTTCACTAGCAGGCATCCACTCACCAAATTTTGCTATAGTGACATCTAATAAACGTTTGGTCAAAATCAAGAACAAGCCATTAAAGACTTCAACCATTCAGTCTTGCTTGACAGTTAGTTGAGTAAACACCTCATTTTTTTAATATTAACCTTTCAAATAAGTAAAGCTTAAACCTATGCTGCAAGACTAAACGGCAAAACGGAAACAATATTGTCCTGAGTGCAGATTACGGGTTACATCTAACGAAGTCAAATCTGTTATGGCAGCTCTTGTTTCCCTGCAGGGGCCGAAAAGTGTGCGACGATAGAGATTACTAGTTGTAATTACTCCTGGATGCGAATAGATTGCTTCATTAAGTCTAAGGTTAATTGTACTTGTTCTCCAGGGCTTTCTAACCCCCGATCCGGATTTTCTCGGACACCCTGTATCCCGATTGAGAGAAGAAGGATTCTTAGCATCCTAAGTGATCTCAGCAGCCTAAAACATTTTCCAGACCCTCCGCTCAGCCAGTTTCCTCTATTGACTGAAAAACCAACCGTGTCTAACGAGGCCGGTACTAGTTCGTGTGGTCTTACAATTTCCCTTGTTGCTTCCCAGCGCCAGGGTCTTGTATATTATTCTGCAGGGAAAACTAACGCATCATGCCACGCAATTGAATGTAGTAGTCTTAAATCAGTTCAAACGGTTTTAAACCTTTAATTGTTTCTTTTATTACATTCGAGGAGACTTCGGTAACATTTGATGTACTATTAATTCAAAAATCTGTAAGTTCTTCTCTAACTTCACCATGGTAATTACTATTAGTTGAATGATCATCCTTAAAAACAACTTATTTAGTAATACCTCCCAGGCTTCTGTCATGGAGTTAGTCTTAGCAATAGCATTGTTATTTTTCCAAATTTTGTGGATTGTATTCCATGGATCTAAATTCGGTTTATCTGCACAGAATTTATTCCAGTCATTCTTTTTAGCATTAAATTACCCAGTTTATATGTTTTTTTTGGGTTCCTAAATTTAAACTTATTTTCGAGAGAATTACAGGATTTAAATATCTGTAGTAATCGTCTATACCCTTTTCTAAGATCGGGCAATCTTGAAGCCCACCACCTGAATACTTTTTGGGAAAGCCAAGACTCACTGGAGTTGATTCATTGGTAGCTTTTTATATTAAGGATGTTAAAGCGTCTGCAGCCTTGTTTATTTCTTTACGTCCGTTGTAGGGAGGGAATATAAACCATCTATTTTATTTAAAATAACCTTACTAAAACCCTTCCAGTTAGTTTTTCTGTAATTATACTTTACTTTTTTACAAATTTACACAAAATCTGCCTCGAACACTTGGTGTAACTTGATATACAAGTGATCAGATAAGGATTTAGGGTCATTTGTCGCTTCCCAGCTGTCGACAAATTTTAGTAAGTTTAAACCAACTGCTGTGACGTAGGGGCTAGAATATGAAGATTCATAAGTTAACCTTGATTACCACGTTACAGATGCCCAAAAACGTGTGGACATTAGCAAGATGAATAACCTGCATAATAAGACTGTCTCTTCTGCTAATAAACCAAACGGGCTAATATAATTTCGGCAGGTTCTTGCCAATGAGGAGACAATTGTGTGTTTGAACACATTCGTGTTTCAACCAAGCTCCAACAAAAAAATGTTTCGATAATAGAGTTAAGGAAAATTACAGAAGAATAAGCAGGAAAAAAAGTGTAACATGTAAACATTTTAATCATAATCGCTGTAAATATCGTAAGCAGTGAAAGTTCTGACGTATTTGTCGTAATTTTATTTCAAGTATTTGTAGTTCCATTAAGTGCATTTCACCATGTAGAGCTTTGTGCCGTTTTAGCTTATGTTGACAAATGTTGTATTTTTGCTCATGTACCACAAGTAGCAGAGGGCAAGCTCCCTCCCTAGGGCCTGTTCCAGTGTCTCTGTCCAAAGATAAAAATTGTAAGTGCCACTCGTCTCCCTTCCGCCGTCCTTTATTAGTCCACCGCACCCAAGCAAAAATGTCTCATCGATGTTCTTCGAACATAGCTCAACAATTAATAAACCCTTCCCGATTACGAACTCCCCTCCATTACCCCTTGTTACCTCCTCCCCCTCCCCGCATACAGAAGCCTTATTTCCTCCTCACTTGCATTATGCTGCCCTATACCCTCTCTACTCTGCCGAAAACTGGCAATTTCTTGAAAGACCTGGAACACCATTCCCACCGTGGCAATTACCAGGTAACAGCCGTTTAACAGATCATCTCCATTCCACTGCGATTCCCAGCCAAGCTATTAATATCCCCGTTGAAAAAGAGTACTCTCCTTCCCCAGATCCACGCTTCTCTTGCTCCCTTCTGGCTCTTACAATTAGCAAACAAACAAGTGCTCGCCTTAGTAACCGTTTTACTTTTCCTAAGTTCCTTGTTACAAACGCTGAAAGCCTGAATTCTGACAAATTGACCGAACCTCTCTCAATTACACAAAATAGATGTGATTGCTGCAACAGAAGTCCAGGCACAGAATTCTGACACTTTAAAAAATTAATAACTGCTCCCAATTCATAAAACCTCGTTCTCATCACCAACCCCTTGGTAAAAAGTGAGGCGAAATATTATTATTTGTAGGTAACTATCTCCTCCCTAAATTAATTCATCCTCCCAACCTTTCAGATTATGATGAAATCATTTGGGTAAGTGTTAGACCCAAAGTTTCCCCTCGACATTTTAATTCGGTTATTTCCCAAATCAAAATGCTGTACAAAGACAGCAGTTCTTCCAGCAATGGCTCCTCTGTAAATTCCCAAACGGCGGTATTTTCCTAGTAGGTGATGCTAATGAGCTAAAGTTAAATTCCCTTTGCAGTTCCCTTAATTTAAAGCAGATAGTAAAAAATACCAACAACCAAAGGAAATACAGCTCTTGATCTGATTTGCACGAATATGCACACTTTCTATAGCTCACCTGTTCCTTTGCCCCCTTTAGGAGGAAGCTACCATTTTGTTTATTAATGAAGCCTCTTTCCAGGTTTAATCATACTTTTTTTGTTACCCAATTCTCTTATCGTCCAATTTCAAATGAAGGCCTCTTTGAGTTTGGATCTTGGATTACTAATGAAGACTGGCCAGCTCTTAAGGGGAATAATGGCATTAATGTTAAAGTGTCATACTTCCAAAATCTGATTAAAACCAAATACTTAGAATCCTCTCCTGAGAAAAAAGTAAAATCGTTTTCTAATGACAAATCTTACATTACTAGTCAGTTAAAAGAGCTAATTAGGCTTAAGATTAATCTTTTTCAGAATGGTAAAACATCAGAAGCTAACTCACTGCGTAAACATATGAAAAAATAAATAAGTAAATCTGCCTCTGCGTATTACAAATATAAAGTCAAGGATTTGTTTTCTACTAAGCCAAAACATTGGTACAAAAGTAGCAAAAAATAAATTGTGGGAAAACACATTATAATATAGATTTCAATAGTCACAGCCAATGATCTGAATAAATTTCTTTACACTCTCCCTATTTCCCTATTATTTTGCCCTCAGGTGTTGACGCAAAAATTAAAAACATTAACAAGTGCAGCACCTGTCCGCTGCACATCCCAACTGTACTGATTAAAGCCTTTGCAGACATTTTTTCAGAACCTTTGTCCGTACTTTTTAATGAAATTACCTCTATTGGTAAGTTCCCTGTTGGAATATAGGAATATATTGTTGGAATATAGGTTCTATTACTCCCGTAAAAAAGAAGGTAGCAAACAAGGTTGGTTCAAGGTTCAATCGGGTTTAATTAAAAAAAAGGAAATAACTAAACTTAAAGTACACTGCTCTGTGACAAAACTCACGTTGAGACCCATAAACATAAAAGATTCTTCACTAACACGCAGTACGGCTCCCACTTCACTCTTCGACACAACCACACGCCTCCTCATTATATAATTTTTTTTTTTCAAGGTTCCTCCCTCCCTCCCCAGACGTACAACCACCTCACCTGAATATACTAAAAAATCTAAGCTTCATCTAATTTAATTTATCTTTCTTTTTTCATCTTTCACTTATTGACCTTCAACTAAATATTTATTTAAATCATTTTTGAAAGACCCGAGGGAGCTCCTACATCTCAGCTCTTTTGGAAGCATGCTCCACACTTCAGCAAATGCTACATCCGGGGAAAAATCTGAACGTACTGTTGGAGTTCGTCTCACTTGATGGTCAAAGGCAGAGCGCGTGTTTTGATCATGTTGTTCAGATATCAACCGAAACAGATTGTGGAAGGGAGATGGAAGTAAACCGGATAAAAATTTAAAAAAAAACTGAGCAGGACAACGGTAAAGGGAACCAAGGGACAGATAATCTTCTACATTTCTAATGATTTTCAATGCACGCTTGTGGATTGAGTCAAGTCTCTTCAGGTGTGATTTGAGGGTTGACTGCCAAATCATGGCAGAATACTGCAGGTGAGGTTTCAGAAGTCCGTTGTAAAGTAGACGAAGGGTTTTTTTTAGGAAATACGTGCTTTAGTTTTCTGATGATGCCAAGATTGCGAGAGAGTTTCAGCTCCACAGCCTGGATGTGGTCTAAAAAGGAGAGGTTTTCGTCCAGAAGTACACCTAGATACCTCGCAAAACCCGTTTCTGGCCGCCTGATCATTCCTCTAGAAGTTGTGATTCCAGTTATATCTGGATGAATAGTTCCAATCCTTGAAAAGAATAGCAAACACGATTTGTCGACATTTATTACAAATCAATTTGCATCCATCCAGACCTAAGTTTTTTCTAAGACAATTTCTAGTTTTCTCTGGAGTGACGTCATGCCAGAGTCACAGGAGGCCATTGTAGTATCGTCGGTGAATGCCAGCAGCTCACTAGAGTCGTTGTCATTATTTGAAGTGTCTTCACCAAAGCAGAGTTTGCAGCACCGTGAGGTCCTGAAATTTGGGTTCAGAACACGACTTAGGTCATTCACATGAATCAGAAATAACAGTGGACCTAGGATCGACCCCCGTGGCACACCGAAACCACGTGGCCTAGGATCGACCCCTGTGGCACATTGGAACCACGATATCGTTCAAGGGATCTTCTCCTATGTACATGCGCCGATTGCTAAGGTAGGACTGGAACCATTTCAGTGCCTCTCCTCTAACGTCGATTTGTTCTAGTTTACCTAGTAGAATTCCATGATCCATACTGTCGAATGCTTTTTTGATATCAAGTAAAATAGCAGCTGGCAAAAGTCCCAGATCAAGAGCTTTGTTGATAAATAAGCTCAGTGACGTCAGCGCATCTTCAGTTGAATATCCTTGTCTGACGAGAAAAGAGTTAAGTTGATTCTTCATAGGTTTTTCGAAGACTTTGGAAAATACCGAGAGAATTGAGATGGGTCGAAAGTTAGATGGGTCATCTTGAAGGCCGCCTTTATGGAGAGGTACTATTCATGGAAATACCCCCTTCAGCAATGAGAGTTTTATCAAATGTGTTAACGGTTGGAATACAGACGGCAACACTGCTTTCAACACTTCGTGTGAATGCGGTCGAATCCGGACGCAGATGTACCTCTCAAGTTTTTGACAATCATTGAGACGTCGAGGGAAGTTACGAGAATTACTGCCATTGACTTAACACACGCTGGACCTAGAAAATCCTTGTAGGATTTTGCTTGGGATGTTACTGTGTTCGCCGTTTTCTCTCCAATGCTGGCGAAGAAAGTGCAAAGTGCTTTCGCAACTTCGGTTTGCTCAGTAAAGGTTTTCCCATCAACAGTAATTTTGGAGGGTAGTTCAGGTTTTTGGTCGTTGGGTCGTAACAGTGAATTAATTGTTTTCCAAGCTTTCCTTCCATCCTTACCACTTTCAGCCACTTTGTATTAAAATATTCTCTTTTGGCCTTTCTGAGAATTGATTGGAGGCATTTCTTATAAGATTCATAGATTTCTAGGCTAGCTATACTTGGTCGGTTACGGTAATTAGCCCAAAGCTTGTTCTTCTTATTAATACATCTGAGTAAACTCTCAGTAATCCACGGATAAATTGGTGTATTTTTTCTCCCATGTTTAGTTGCTTTTTCTTTAAAACAATGTGCTTTGTATAAAGATGTAAACGTATTATGGAATGCTTCGAAACCTTCGTTCAAATCTTCTTTTTCCAGAACACTATCCCATGTAATTTTCTCCAGTTCATCATTTAATGACCTTAAATATTCTTCACGTAGGTCAATAATCGGTACGCCTTCTCTTATTCTCGAAAATGATCTTGCTACTTTTGATGTCTCGAAGATGGTGAATAGGGGAAATGATCCGACATATCACTGACGATGACTGAAGCTGAGACTGGAGGTAAAGTCGAGAAAATATTGTCTATTAGAGAATTAGTATTTTCCATAACTCTTGTCGGGATAGTGATTGACGGTTAGAGGGTAGATCCAGACATTAGCGTGAGGAGGTCTTTGGCGCTACTTGTAAGGGGATGGGACAGGTTGATATTGAAATCACCCATAAAGACCACATCATGATTCTGTTTCTCCAGTAGCTGGAGTGTGTCCGATAATATATCCATAAAAGAAGAAACAGAGCCTGATGGGGATTGGTAAATTTCTCCAATGATTTCTTTTCTTTGTGAAGGAAGCGACATTTCAAGGAAAAGTGATTCAAATACACCCTCCACGTTCCGAGTCAGTTGGTCATTTATATAAACTGGGTATTCACTCTTTGTGTAGATTGCCAATCCTCCTCGTCTCGTATCTTTTTATGTATAAAATTCGATGTGCACCCGGGGATATCTAACAGGCTATCATTCTGTCTCGTCAGGAATGTTTTGCAAAGTCCAGGAACATCAGGCTGTACTTGCCGATACATAGTCATCACATCTGTCAGTGATGAACATAATCCTTGACAGTTCAGTTGAATTACAGTGAGCTGAGATTCGGAGCATCCTTGGGCCATATTTATTATTTGAGTATAATTAGTTCGAGGAAACTTACTACTACTAAACAAAGAATAGTCTGTTTCATTACTTATTACTCGATAAAAAATTTCTTCCAAGTTCAAAAACGATTTTTCCAACTGTTATAACCTATTCTGAGCTATCGGCGAGGCATTGCACCCCGGAGACAAAGAGTGGTAACTCAAAACTTACCTAAATCTTTCGGAGGAGTGTTGTCGTATCTTGAAGCGAAGTGAAGAGCCGTGAGAAAAGTATGCACCCGAATTAATTTCTTCCAAACTGCAATAGTAAACTAACGCAAACAAACATGAATAACTACAAAACACAGGAAAAAAGGAAAATCAGACATTTTTGGAAAACGCATCAATCACTTAGGCAAGTGGAAACAACTTATTGATCAATGACATTCTTGCCCGCTTTTGCTATTATAACCACAAAAAACTGAACTCAAAAATCTTTGAGAATCCGAATCAGGATCGTCAGGTTGTGCCGTTATTCTCACTGTAAACGAATCAAAGCACTCGTCTGAAAATTTTGACCAATCAGAACTTCACGACTTTTTTACATCCAACCACAGTCTTATTCCTCGTTGGACCACCCGCGTTTCTGCAACCTTTTCAGCTGCTGATTTCGAAGTTTTCAGCTTGTACCCGAGTGCTAGTAATTCTTTTATTCTTTTACCGAGCTCAGCTGGTAAGTCTGTTGACACACTGAAACCCGTCTTTTTCAGCTTTCCACACTCCTTCATTATGGCTGAGCGATCATTGTCACCAAGGCTAACAAAAATCGGCTCAACACCTTTTTGTTTTTGTGTATTATGTCGCAGATTCGGAACGGCTGAAGATTCAGAAGGAGTCATTTTTTTAGAAATGCGATATATGGTACTCATACCTAGCTGGTCGGCATTTGTAATTCCTAGCTTAGACTAGAGGAATGTCACTACGGTATTTTTCAGGTTTTCAGTTCCTTGTGGAGCCTCAACACTGTGTATCAGAATGTTATTTCTTCTAGCGTACATTTCCGACCGTAGAGTAGTGGCCTTGACATGAATCAGCTCAGTCTTTAGCAGTTTGTTTTCTGCTCTTAACACTTTATTCTCAGTCTGAAGTTTCGAAATTAGTTGTTGCAGCTCCTCCATACGGCCGTCGAAGTGTTCTTTCGTGACTGACATATTGATACCAGTTAATACCGCTCTGCCTTTTTAATCATGTTAAAAAGCCATAGAGTGAAAATTACACGCAAGGGCTAAATGTACTAAAACCAATTATCACTTAGAGCCCGCTTTCATCAAAATGTAGCTGCTCCAAATATCCTTTTAATTCTTTAGATATAGCGTCTATGCTTATCTCCGGCACGGGGTTTGGCTAATACACATTCATTTCACCGGGCAAGGAGAATCTCTCTGCGTTAATAATCGCAGGTAATCGCAAGCGTCCCTTTCTTCTAAAAATAAAAATCCAGAGGTGCCTGCTTTCAAACAAAGTCAAGATAAACAATAACAAGCCAGCGCTTTGATATGAAACAACAATAACCTCTGATTACATTAACTGTTATTTCACTTGGCAAATATCCATAAACAGGTAACACTGATGCAATTAGCAATCACCCGCTTAGTCGAGCGTTGAAATGTAATTTAAAATAGGTCAAATTTTAATCCTTAGTTTTTGTCTTTATTATAATCCACTTTCCATGTTAACTCAATGTTAATATCAATGTTAACATACTCTTACTCCAGTTTTCTCCAAGTTATATGAATGCTTTTTAGCTGATTGGTAAAAAGTAAGAATAATCCCAAATGTTGACCAAAGGCAATTCGCAAATTAGCGCTCTACTTCTACCACACACTATCTTGTTCACCTTTTGGACACTATATGTAACAAACCTGAAAAACCCAATATCTGACTCAATGTTATCGCAGTTGACTTACAAAAAGCTTTTTATTTAATTAGCCATAACACACTTGTAAAAGAAAAAACTGGCCAATGACTTTCTAGTTGACTGCTATTTAATAAGAATAATCTCATCCTTCCTTTCTAATAGAACACAAGTCGTCAAATACCTGACTTTATACTCTGATCGACTCCCAATTTATAATGGTGTGCCCCAGGGAACCCTCTTTGGCCCAATTTTATTTCTTACCATGATAAACGGTCTTGGCGTCGATTTCCCGGATAGACGGAAATGCGTTGACGATTTAACTGTCTTTGAAACATGTTTCAAAAATCTAAAAAGTAGCCCAATGGATATCTTGGAATCAATATGAGATGAAGCTGTTACTAGTGATATGAGAGTCAACCCTTTAAAGTCAACAGTTTTAAGAATTAGTTTCCTTGAACTCGCCCTTCTTTCTCCTGTCCAATCCCCCTTGAAATGTCTGTTAGTACTATGAAATTTCTGGGTGTTACCATCTCAAGCGGCTTTAAATGGGATTGCCACATTAATGATTTCTTAAAACGTAAAAATACTGCATTTTCTCTCCTTAAACTCCATTATAAATTTAAATGTCCTAAGTCGCATTGTTTGAGCAGTTTATTCCTCTTTTGTACATCCTACCGTTGAACACGCTTGTCCTGTTTGGCATCTTGTAAATCTCCCATGAATTGTGGGACAGAATAGAGGCAGTTCAAAAAAGGGGCCTAAGAATTACCTTCAATGAGGGTAAAGTGCATTACGTTTCCCTTCTTCGGAGAGCAAATCTAGTCACCCTTAAGGAAAAGAGAGCACAAATTCCCTTGCGTTTTACCCACAATGCCATTCATAGCCCTTGTACAACTTCTCTTTTCCCAAGTGAACATTTAATTCCCCCCTCCCCGAACTCGCCCTCCACATTCTGTTTCTAGAAAAATTCTCATTCTTGCCCTAATAAGAGTTTCTACTGAAAGATATAGAAGATCGTTCATCTCTAATTTAGTTGATATTTTTAATCAGTAGCCCCCCCCCCCGCTTCTCACTTCCCGTTTATCTTATAGTTTTAGTGCTTATTTTACAATTGTGAACTCTGTGATTCTTGCTTGCTAGACTTTTGTTTAAATTTTTTTCCCTGTTTTAATTTTCCGAGTTTTTATCATTCGACTTCTTTATTGATTGCAATTTTATGATTTTATGTCGTTGACCATTTCTTAAATTTTTGCTATTTTTTTTGTACAGACAATAAAGTGCGAATTCGGCCCTTCTGGGCTTGTGATAGCCACTTTGTTGAAATAAATCTTATCTTACTTTTTAGCTGTGCCAATTGTGAACTAATTAGCCATTTTTGTCTAACTATCGACTTCATGATGAGTCCTGTAGTCCTTCATGAGTCCTTGATGATGAGTCCTTCATGATGAGCAATTAATAAAACAAAATGGGATTTATAGGATTACTGGTAACTGATATATGGTTGTAGGTACTGGTAAAAGGCAACAAAAATGGGGCTAAGGTCGCCGTTAAAATATTTCAACGCAGCTGTTGAACCATCGTGATGCATAAATTTGTGAGCTTCATGATGAATAATCAGCGTTTAATAAACAAAAATGATTTAAAGGATGGTATTGTGGTATTTGTGTGAAAACACAGAAAAGAAAACCCTGAAATAAGGTCAATAACAAAATATCATCAGCATATGAAACAAAATCGTTTGTTGATGCTTTAAAAGTGCAATCTAGGATATTTTCTCTGTACGCTCCAAACATAGTTTTTATCGAGGGTAGAAGAAGTGACACCCTCCTATCCGGCTCCACTGCAAGAAGGAGGGTAATAAACGGGCACATAAGATGGAGGAATCTTCATATGGATGTTAAAGTTCGAGCATGTATCTTTTAATGGTGTAACAAATGACGTATGGAAACTGACATAACTCTTTTTTAGAATTGGAATAAGGTCTTCTATGTAAAAGATCGAAGGTATGAATCATCCCATTACATACAAAGATTCGAATGTTCTGTCGAAGAGCAACCACCCTATTTGAGACGCCGATAAGACTTCATTACTATGGGACTTCTTAAGTTCAGAAGGTCAACCACTTTTATAACAAGAGAACAGGAACAAAAAATTTTGTAATCCATTAAGAACAAATTCATCAAGAACGTGCACAAATTTGGTGTCTAAAGTGGATCAGGTTTTAAGAGTTCAGATTCGAAATGCTTATTTTCCCTTATTTCAACTTCTTAAAGAGCAGACCCAGTTTTATCATATTGCCTTTAACCCCTTTAAAGGTATTTGCGCGTAAATAGTCTTATATGGTACTATGTGGTAGGTGGTTACTAGGTGCTCGTATTGGAGAGCTAGTGGGTGGCAGAAATTTGGCTTTGTAAAAGACGCACAGCATTTATTATCCCTAATCGTTAACCCCAACATTTTTTTCAAATTCCAAATCACAACTTAGTAGAATAGCAAGCTTGGACAAGGATATAATTTACAAGCCACAAATAGCCAGAAATTTTGCGAGCTGTCCTTTAGTCCATAGCAGTTCTGCTATTGTCAAATTGCTTTACTCATTGTTTTACTTTCTTTTTTTTTTAGCAAAGTATATAAATTGTCTTCTTTGATCTTGTTATTAATAGGTGGAAATTAAGTTTTTTTTCTTATCAGTCTGAGTATATTATTAGTTACATTTTGTTGCGAAAGTAATCAAATTGATTTCCTTAAAGTTAAGCTCTATGGGAATGTAGTTTCATGTTGTTAATCTTTGTAGGAAACTGGATCATGCAAAGGTAATAGGTAATTAAATGCGTTGATGTTAAATAGTTTGTCTATACACGTGTATAAGATACCGTATGTACGTCTGTTATATATTACTCCTGACATTTCCATACACACGCCTAATACGTATTCTCTTTGTAGTTGAAAAGAAGCCGACTAGTAAAAAGGGAAAGCTACCTTCATCAAAGGTTGAACCTAATTTATCATGTGCTGCACCGTCATTGGCAAATTTTCGATTTGATCAAGCTGCTATTCTCAAGTGTTTCGATTTTGGTTGTGCCATTTCTTCATTTAACAATCCAGCCGTTGTGCTTAACAATTTTTTCTTTTAATTCAAATAAATTCAGTAATCAGAGTCATAAAGTAAAGTGGATGTAAAATTAGACAGTTTACTGGTGAAAAATAACCATGATGAGTTTCAGGAAACGGTTTTTTTTTCTCTTGTGTAATTATATTCGATTTCCTTTTGGTCTTAGTTGTGTTTTTGTTGCAGAAATAGGTTTAAGAAAAATTTCTAACTGTTTTTTGGGGTCTTCAATTTTAGAATTAATTCTAAAGACTATAAAGAAATTGCGAAGCAAAAAAAATTGTTTCTCACAAAAATTGAAGTTACTCTACTTTGACTCCAATGGGCTTTTCAAACTGTCCGAGCTTTCACTCGGACAGTTTGAACAATCTCAATCGCCCTCTCGCCTGCCAGTGGACATTTTCGGTCACGAGTCAACCCAGGTTCTTATACTTGTTAAGGGAGTTTGGAAGGGGAGTGTACAGGACGGGGATTATAAACCTTGGTCTTTGTGTTTTTAACTGTGAAGATTATGATAGCATATTTTTCATGCTTTCCAGCCTTTCCACTCAAGAAATGACACCTAAACTACTATTCTTGGGTGTCGTATGGTACTTTGTGATGGCGTTATCAACTTAAATTTATACAAAAAAATAGTTAGATAGAAAAATTTAGCCTTTAAATGAGCTCTTATTCGGGTCTAACTGTTGTTCTAATGCTTCACATAAAGGATCGGTATAGTTTTACAATAAAGTAAGTATAAAATGCTGGTTACTTATTTACTTGTACTTGTGGTGGGAGTCAGGCGTTTCCGCCTCGCCCGGCATCCAGGATCCTTTTGACTTCTTTGAACCAGGTTTCACGATCTGCTGCCTATTGCTCTACGAACGGAATCCACTGGGCCGACCATCTATGTCCAAATTTCTTAAAGCCACCAATTAGATCGTTTTTTGGTTTTCTTTTTTCCGCAGCTAGCCACTAGTTCTACTTTTGCCCTCCTTGATGCCTTTTCCAAGAGTCGCAGGGGCTCAACTTGAAGGATTCGACGGGGCTAGTATTCTGTGTGGTCGTCGCAGTACGTGACCCAGCCATTCTAAGTGGCGCTTTTTAACAGTGGTAGTGACAACTTTTCTAATCTTGCGGAATTGGTGAATATCGGAGTTAGATATACGATCTTGCCGGCGAATTCTAAGTATTTAGCGTAAGCATCCATGTTCGAAAGCAGCTAGTGCTCTTTCTCGTGCTGAAGCTTCAAGGACCAAGTTTCGTATCCATAGAGTTGGATGGTTTGGACCTTGGCCGTATAGATTCGACTTTTAGTCAGAATGGAAATTTCTCGGTGGTTCCAAAGGGGCTTTCCAAGGGATACGAAAACAAACTGAACATGATGTGTTATTTGCTGGATGTCTAAGTCTGAAGATCCATCAGTGCAAAGTATGGAGCCTAGGTAGGTAAAACACTCAACTCTTACTAGCCGAGTTGAATTCACGCTCAAAGATATTTGGGTTGGATGATTCATGACCATAAATCCAGTTTTCTCTACGCTTACTTTACGTCCAATCAGAGTTGTCCATTCAAAAATATCATATAGTATATTTTGATCATATTCAGAATCAGGGAGGAGTCCGGCATCATCATCGTAATCCAAGTTGGCCAAGGACAGATTTTTTCCAATTTGGGCACCATTGTGTTGTATTAGGCCGTTTTCTAGCACCCAGCCTATATAGTAATTAAAGAGGATTGGAGAGAGAACATAGCGTAATCATCATCAGCGTAATCCAAGTTGGCCAAGGACAGATTTTTTCCAATTCGGGCACCATTGTGTTGCATTAGGCCGTTTTCTTGCACCCAGCCTATATAGTAATTAAAGAGGATTGGAGAGAGAACATAGCCTTGGTTTACTCCACTTTCGACTAGGAATTTTTCGGCTTCCTCGCCATAGATTCGTATCTGGCTTGTTGAATCCGAGTAATATGCCTGAATTAGTTCGATAAACTTTACAGGGATGCCATCATTTTCTAGGATTTTCCAGAGTTTGTGATAAGTAATGGAGTTGAAGGCCGCGGTCTAGAATAAAACGAACTGAAATTACAACACAAAAAGATTGTTATAAAATAGCCTTGGATTCCCTCCCAAGAATCTTTCACTCGGTGAAAGTATTCTGGAAAGGAATCCAAACACGTGTCAGAAATCTGTAAGTAATCGTGCCTGATTTATTAAATAGAGCTCTATTGCAGAAGCTGGTTTAACAAGTATTCATTTGTTAGAAGGCATATGAGTTAGATGTCGCGTGTATAGCTTTAGAAAAAAGATGGTTTGTAATTTTAATGTTTTGTAGGATATACTTCAGAAAGTGAGAAGGATTTTATTTACGTCTTGAACTTTACAGCCTTTTTTTCAGAGAAGCAGGCTACATACGCTATCTTTGTTCAAACTGTCAAAAGAAACAAGCCATTATTTATTTTCCCAGCATGTTTTTTTGTTTGGTCGGGATGATGTATTTTTTTTCAATATACATATTAAACGAATTTTCTTTTAATGATGATTCTGAATAGGTATGATTTATTAGGTTTAACTAAACCCATCAAAAGTTACGAGACAATCTTGAATTTTTTAAATAGAACTTGTGAAGTCGCCTTGTGTTTGATTCCATGAAAAGTTTCCACTTGGCCCTAGAGACAAAATTACCTGTAGGCTAATTTAAATACAATGATGCTATTAGCTTCATTTTATGTGATTTTTTACCAAGGAAATATGTATTATGAACAATGGGTGGAATGTAAAAAGGATTTTATTTATGTGTTAAAATCTACAGACTACACAATATTTACAACTATTTAATTTTACTTTTTTCATATATTTTTCACGAGGAAAAAACTTTAATGCTTTGTGTGATTTATTTTCTGGTTTAGTTATTTCTTCATGAACGAATTCACCTGATTTATGTATAGCAAGCTATTCTAAATCGAACGAATAAGCAATTTTATACTCAGCCTTCCTTTTTGCTATTTTTATATATTTTCCAAGTATTTCAATCAGAACTGTCAAAAAACGTAAAGAAGCAAGAGGTAGCAAAGCAAAAGCAGATAATTATGTTGCACTAAATATAGATTTGGATACTGAGAAAGCGCTACTAATACTTCCATAATATTTAAAACTTCTACAATGAACAAATAATATCTTTTCAAATTCTTCTTCCATTTATATTTAAAATAAGTTTTAAATAAAATTCTCTGATCCATTCCCTTAAATCTTCTTTTTATATAATCAACACACAAATGACCACAATTCACATTGTTAAAATTTGGAACTTGGGTTGAATTACAGGTAATTTGTTTATTTAAAGTCTTCCAATTATTTAAAATTATTTAAAGAATTCCAAAAGAATCATAAAATCCTTCAAATGAGTACTTGAATCATTGAAGTAACAGGTCCAATGTGTCCCAGGCGATCCCATACATTCATAAATGATTACACCACTTTTTTTTTTTTTTTTTTTTTTTTTTTTTTTTATTAACTAAGTTATCTCAAGAAAAAAACACCTCAAAAATAATGAATATGACCTAGTTCATTCAATATATCAACATTTGTGAACGGTATCATGTATTTGGATTTCTTCTGACGTTACCCATTTTTTGGAAGCGAGCGTTCTTGGAATTGTGAAATCTCAGCTTCAGCAACTTTTCTACGTATTCGAAGCTGTTTAGGCACTATAACCACTTCTATTTGCATTTTCTAGGGTCTATCGCGTTTTTTGGGAGTTGCAACAACCACCTCCGATTAAGATCCATCAATTTCGTGTGTACCAGATGATTTCAAACTTCAACCTTTTGGTAAAGTCCCCGGTGTGTTAAACCTTTGCCTTTTCCGTTTGAAGAATCAATAATTTTATCAACAGTTATCTTTCCGAAGAAGGGAGAAGTCCCTTCGTTGTCAAACACCTTTGGTCCTCAGTTTTATCGATTATGAGCAAGCTTTCGATTCTATTGACAGAACAGCGTTAACAAAGGTCTTGTAGTTATATGGTATACCTGAAAAATACATTAAAGTGATTTGCGCTATGTACGAGAATAATACTGCTGCCGTTAAGGTAGGAAATGAGGTTAGCAACTGGTTTTGTATTAAATCAGGAGCTAAGCAGGGTTGTGTTCTATCCCCCTTTATATGGATCATTTTGATGGACTTCGTCTTAAGGAGCACAGGAAAGGCAATTGGAGACTATGGAATCAAATGGGGAGGAAGAACGCTCCTGGACTATGCTGATGATTTAAGCATATTAGATGAAAGTGTGAGCAAAATGAATGAATTTTTAGAGGTTTTACGAGTTCAGGATGCTAAAATAGGCTTGAAAATTAATGTTAAGAAGACTAAGTCACTAAGGCTAGGAATAAGTGAAGATGAACAGGTGACATTAGGTAACGAAAAGATTGATCAGGTTGGGAGCTTCAGTTACCTTGGTAGTATTATTAGTAAAGATGGTGGGAGCAGTGAAGATGTTAAAAGTAGAATAGCTAAGGCCCGGGGTGTTTTTTCACAGTTAAAAAAAGTTTGGAAGAATAGAAAGATAAGTCTACAAACCAAGATTAGAATATTGGAAGCTAAAGTGATGACAGTGGTCAAATATGGCTCTGAAGCATCGGCACTCCGAAAAGCAGATGAAAATTTACTAGATGTTTTGAAATTGCCTACGGATTGTTCTGGGTACCCGGCTGACTGACCGTATTTCAAACAGTAGGTTGTACGAAAAGCGTGGTTCCATCCCGCTTTCTGGGGCTATAATGAAAGAAAGGTTGAGATGGTTAGGCCACGTTCTACGGATGAAGGATGACAGATTACCGAAGATTGTCCTTTTTGGCCAGCCGTCTGGGGCTACACGAAAAGCAGGTCGTCCTTGTCTGGGTTGGGAGGATGTCATAAATAAAGATTTAAAGGAAAGGGGAACTTCCTGGAAGGGTGTAAAGAGGGAGGCTTTAAATAGATTAGGTTGGAGGAGGAGCGTGCGTAGCTGTGTTGGTCTCAGGCGGGTTGGTGCTGCAAATGAATTGTGTATTCAATAAATCAGCTTTTTTTATTGATGACAATTTATCAAGAAGTGATAAAAACGATAATCTTGGATGATTTTGAAGCAGTTGTTTGAAGGATAGATCGATATTACATCCTTTATTTTCATCTTTATATTTTTCAACCTGTCTCTTATGAAGTAGTAGTTTAAAAGGTTCTCGTTCATTTACAGGTTATAATTTTGTTTTTAAATTCTGATAAATAAATTGTATACTTATCCATTTATTACAGAATCCTTCTTATATACAAAAATCCAAGGTAAAAATTTTCGTAATACTCTTCAAAAAAACTTCATACCCTTGATTTTTACTTCAACTTTCCTCAACTTTTATTCTCTTTTGAAATGCTTTATCGGGAACTTTTTCAAGTATGTTTATTATAACATTTTTGAAATTGTCTAGACGTTCAGATAACTGCATAAAGCCATTCGAGTATACCAATAAAGTTGAAAAATTAACTGCATCTGCCCCACCTTTTGGCTTTGCAACATTTCTAATCCTTCTATTTTACCCATTAATAACTTCTATTGTTACTTATAAGGTACTTTTTTACTCTTAGTCCTTTATCATCAACTCTAGTCAATATATTGTCAGATGATTGATAAATTTTAGTTAATCTATTAATATTCCCACTTAAATACTGATTTGTAAAAATTTTTGGTTTACAACTTCACCCATGAAATCGTTTAATATAATTTTTACTTTTGTAAATTCATAGCACCTTTCTCTGGTTTTGGATCGCATAGATTAATTAATTTTTTTTCGTAAATCAAACTTAACATCATCATCCAGTAATCTGCTTTCATTACTTGTATACTTCCGATACTTACTTCCTAAGCTTCCAAACTTGTTCATTTAGAATACGCAAATTTTATTAAGCGAATATCCAATTTCTTTCTGTGCTTGAGGACTCCATCACTTGTTTTCTAGTCAATTAGTAAAAATCCATTATTCTTTTTGCCTCATTAAAGTAGTTGATAAATTTTCCTTTTTTTCAAGTCAGGTGCATGGTTTTCTTCGATTGTATCAATTTCTTTTGAATTACACTTGAAAAATGCAAAATAGTTACAGTTTAATAATATAATATTGATGTATCAAAATAGCTCCGAGAAATATAGACTATGGATGTATTTCGTTTTCTACCTCTCACGAATAAATCTTGAATTTTTTCTGATCTTTTTCTGTTACAAAATTGTCAAAGATAACTTAATTTTGAACCTTGGGATCTAGGTCATCTACATCAATGATATTGCTTTTATTCATTACTCGATAAATATCCGCATCCTTGCGCTAGAGTTTCGTAGCATTACGAATATACTTCTTATCTAATTTTAATTATAATTGTGGTATAGCAATCGTTCTTAAAAGAACTAGGACAAAAAGTAAAACTTAGTATAAAGAGTGGGGATTGAGGAGGGGATAGCCCTCCTAGTGTACTGAATAATTTTGTTCTTTTTAAGCATTAGCGCCCCTTTTTACTTTTATTTGAAAAAAAAAAACAAGTGTATTTTTTCATTTAATTACATTGAAGTATCAATGTAATACGGGATTATGAATAGCACAAGGAACAACAAAATCAATCCGGGCTTTATTTATCAAGGCTTTTATTTTTAAGGTTACGATATAGTGTTTGTGAATGAGTGGTTCTTGACAGTAAATACAGTATTGCATCTTATTTAATCCATCTTTAGCTTAACGGTTGGATTTATAAAAAAATTTTGCACCTTGTTAAAATAGTTGACTAGAACGGTCAGAAGTTCGTCAAAGCAATAGGTAAATTTGACAGGTAACATCCTGGTCTCACCACCTATAACATTGGTAGTGAGTAATGTAAAATTTTGAATTATAAAACCAAACTTTACCATTACCTGAAATGAGGAATAAATAAACCAAAATATGAACTCCGAAAATCTGGTTATTTCTCCCGGTGCAAAAAACTTAATTTGCAACAAATTCAAGTTATGATACAAATTCTGAAGCTGCTTTATAGATCTGATACTAACAAGACTTTAGACTTGTCTACAAAATATTCCTGAAATGTCCTTTTTAAGAAAAAAAACGAGGTATAATCATTGGACTGATCACTTTGTGCAAAGGTGATAACACATTAGTCGAAAAGAGGATCAATCCTATAATGATTTATTTTCATATGAAAGTATTCTTAATAGTTTTGCTTTTACTGTACCAAAGCTCTTCTATATTAATGTGTTTTTAGTAGGGTGCTAATTTCTTATAAGTATACAAACATAGGGAAATTACGGGAAAATTGTCAATTGGTTTATTTCTTTTTTATAAATATATGCTAGATACATTGCGAAGCAATAATTATAGTTTATTTTAAGTTTCATTATCACTCTTTACTTCCCTCACCAAAACTTTTTTTTCCAAATTAATCTAAACATAAGCTATAAACCCAAAGGGAATATCGTCCGTTTAAAAATGTTTATGGGAAGGGCGAATAGGTAAAAATGTATTTTTTTTTGTTGTTGTTGGTTTTTCTGACCAAGGCAGTTCCTATTGAAAGAGTTGTCATAAAAGCTTCAAAAGGAGCTCATCCTATTGGGAATTGAAAGTTATAACGCTCTTTCGAAGAGTCAGAAGTGAATGTAGAGCATCTAAGCTTATTTGGCGTTCTAGAACGTCACATTAACCCTTGATTGTACCTTATGATATACTTGAGAAATACTCTGATTGACATTAAGCTTACAAGGAAATGAAAACGTTAACCTTCAAGACGACCATGCATGTCAAGATATCCTCAGATGAACCTTAAGCTCCCGCAAGTGTTTTTTTACTGTATTTTTTATGAGTTTTGTGCTTTAACACTAATTCGTTGTGTATGGTAATGTTAAATGAATATTTTCGTTTTGATTATATTTAATACTATCTGGCCGCTTTGAAAGAAGTTTGCTAAGTATATTTGGTCAATAGTATGTCGTAAAAAAAAAAAGGTTCAGGAGATTTCAAGATGGACATATTATAGACAAAATATTGGCATAATTTGGCTAAAAATTACACATTTTTGGTTGCTCAGGGAATGTATTCTCAAAAGAAAAGTCGACACCCGACTAAAAAGTTTAAATCAGCTCTAGCGTGTCTTATTGAGAAAGAATATTACCTTTTGATTAAAAACTGTTCTAGTTAAAAACATGCTAGTGGAATTAAAATTTTTATGCAGCATTTTCAATCAGGGTGAATATATGCGAAATTTTATTATTGATCCGCTAGTTTATGGTTGTGAACTGTCAGTAAGGAGCAACTGACCAAAAAAGTGTAAAAAAGAACCTTGCTATCAATAGAATCATCAAAAGAATTGAATTTTTATGTCAATTACAAATATATAAGATTCATTAAGGGTAAAATTCTAGTTAATTGACTACTTGCTATCTCAGAAAGGGTTTAGGTTAGGAAAATGAAATTTCAGGGATGAATCTACAGGCTTAAGTATGTCCTGGAAAGGTATTTTGAAGCAATTACCTCCACTCCTTCTCCCTCTAGAGGGCCCTGAAATTTACCTACATGACAGGTCTAGGCCTATACCTATTGAAGTTTTGACAAAAAACATTTTACCATAATTTTCAGTTACTAGTTGCCTTTTCTCTGCTTTTGGTTCCAAAAATGCAATTCCTGTTATTTGAGTAGAGCTTTGAGCCATATCAATGTTTTTTTCAAAATTTAGGAAATGTATTTGCATATCTTTAAAACCTTAAAAAATGGGATTAAGCAAAGTTATGAAGCTGAAAACAATTTTGTTGTACTCCAATTAAGCAGAAAATCTATTTTGCAAGGTTTCACTTTTATAACACACATTTTTATAGGTCATCAAAGGTCAGGGCCCTCTAGAGGGAGATGGAGTAGAGATAGGTACTTTAAAATACCTTTCCAGGACATACTTTAGCATGTAGACCCATCCCTGAAAGTTTCAATTTCCTAACCTAAACTCTTTCCAAGATAGCAAGAAGTCAATTAACTAGAATTCTACCCAAACTTTGACCATTGTTTACATAAAGTAATGGTTATTGAGATGTGTACAGATGTTTTCAGTGGGGCTTTTTCATGTTAAAGAGGGGTCAGAGGAAGGGGGTTACATGGAAAGATCTTTCCATAGAGGAACCTATCATGAGGGAAGACATTTTCCATCAGGGAGCTGCAGAATTTTCTAGCATTATTTAGAAAAACAGTGAGAAAATTAATAAAAAAAACTTTTTCAGGTGAAAGTAAGGAGCAGCATTAAAACCTAAAACAAATAGAAAATATTGAATTTATAAAGGGGTTTGTTCCTCCACAATACTTCACTCTTTACACTAAATTATTTTTTTTGGAATTTTAACTATTTATTTTAGAGCCTTTGTGATTCAAGGGGTCATTCTTAAAGAATTGGGACCAAATTGAAGCTTTAATGCAAAGAGCAAGGTATTGACAAGGTGGTACAACCCCCTCATATCTATATATATAAAAATAAGTTGTTTGTATGTAATAAAAATATACAAATATAGAATTTCATCATGTAAGTTAATTCATGAGTTACATATATTTATTACTAATAAAAACATTCATAAATAAAAATAAAAAGTTCTAGTTGCTGTTTTAAGTAACCAAAAGTTGTAGTGCAACTAGGCATCCTTCCCCACCTCTTTTTTTTTACCAAAATTGTCTGATCAAAATTATGAGAAAGCCATTTAGCAAAAAAAAAGTTAATGTGCAAATTTTGTTTCAATTATTGATGTGAAGTGAGCCAGAATCATGTATTAATTAAAAAACGTTGAGAAATTAAATTAAAAAAAAAAGTTTTTTAACTGCAAGTAAGGAGCAACATTAAAACATAAAACAAACAGAAATTATTCTGTATGAAAAGGGGTATTCCCCTCCTCAATGTCTTGCTCTTTACACTAAAGTATTTTATTATTTTGAAAAGTAGAGTTGTGAGAGAGAGTCAAACTTTAGCATAAAGAGCAAGGTGTTGAGGAGAGGAAAACTACTTTTGTATATAGAATAATGTTTGTGTTATGTTATAATGTTGCTCCTTACTTGCAGTTAAAAAACTTGTTTTTTTTTACTTTTGATACATTTATGCATATAGTACTGGATGACCAATGGCTAAACAACAGGCTTTTAAATATTGATTATTATCTGTCTTTTATCTGAGGCTGTTGCCCCAGTAAAGCAACAGTTTGATTCAAATCATTCTCTACTTCTTGCATTTTCATATAACCTTTAGCATAGCATATAGTATAGTTATATATATATATATATATATATATATATATATATATATATATATATATATATATATATATATATATATATATATATATATATATATATATATATATATATAAATATATATATATATATATATAATATATATATATATATATATATATATATATATATATATATATATATATATATATATATATATATATATATGCAAGTTTATTTGATTGTTTTGTTGTTGTGATAAATATTTTGTCATTCTGCTTTGTGTGGTTGGCTGTGGACTTGGGTATTGGATCTTCAACTAGTTTTATTTATGTTTTAAATATTGATAGGATCACCAGAATCTCTGCCTCTCTGTGGTGACCCAGTGTATTTTATTTGTTATATGTATTATATTAATAAATTAAATTGAATATTCTTAGTGGTTTGTGCCTTGTAATATTTTTCGAATTGGGCTAAAAGAGATCCAATTATGTAAAGGATGAGCTTCATCCTTTTCATTTATCAGCTTCATCAGGGTTTAGAAAGTATATTTGGTCATAAGAATGCAGTTCAAATTCACCTTTGGGGTCTATGATAGATGTGCCACTAAATGGATTTTGTAATAAACTTTTCTAGCTACTTTAAAGCTAAAACCATGTTTATTAATGCTTCAATCATTGCTTATATTGAATCAAGCTAAAGCCAGACATGAGTTCAAGTTTCTTATATGTTTGTGGAGCTCCTTAGAGAGCAAGTGATGTTGTTCTACAATAGACCAAACCAATTCATTTGGAAATTTTGGAGGCAGCAATGCAAGTTGACAAAGCAACCAGGAATCCTCAAATAAATCAGCTTTGTTGGCTACCTTTTCTATGGAAGAAAAGAGTACTCCACAGTAAATAAATACAACATTGAAGAGTCCCAAGAACTTGTAATTGTTACTTGCATAGTTTATAGCATCTTTGTAGGTTTTTACTAGATTTTTCTCCACAGTCTGCTGGTATTGAAGATTGCAATTGGTGGTGCTCTTCTAACATAATATTTTTTGTACTTCACTTTGACTTGACTCATTTTGATTCTTGTTGTTGCTTGTCATCTAACAGCACAATTCTTTGTTCTTCACTGTTGTTTTTGACATGTTCTGATGCTTGCTTTTGTTTTTTATTAACCCACAATTCTCTGTTCTTCATTTTCATTTTTAACATGATCTGATTCGCACTGTTGCTTGTAATTCTCACAGTTGCTAATGTTCTAACTGCACGTTTCTTGGTTCTTGCTGTTATATATCTTCAAACCACACATTTCTTTGTTTTCACTTTTGATTTGCTGTAATTCTTGCTGTCACTTATTTTTTAAACATATCTTTCTTTGTTCTTCAAGTAGCTGTCTTGTTGTAATTGTTGTTTTCACAAGTATTTCTAATTACATATTTCTTTTTTCTTCATTTTCATCATTGCTTCAGACATGATTTTTCAATAAAACTTGCCTTACTTGGATGAGTTTTGTCACTTTTGAAGTTTTGATGGTCTTGGTTGTTTGTTTCCACCCATGCATTTACATCTCTCAGGTTGTTCTCTTTATCTTGTCTCATTTGATGATCCACTTTCTTGGTTTTGAGCTTACGTTTTGCCCTTTTTTGCTATTTTTTTCTTATTTTCAGCTTATGTTAATTTACTTTTTTGTCCTCTACATATTATGAAACAGTTGAAAATACATTTGAAATTTACATCACCAAATATGAATAAATAAATTTACTCTTTGGAAAGCTTTGTCCTAGAATTCTTCTAAAGCCGTTTGAGTATCTGATCTTATTGCATCTTCAGTTACAATCAACATAATTGCTAAACTATTTAGTCTTTCTCAATTCATTGTTGATACTGTAGAATTTGGAATAATTCTTTTATTCAGACCCAAGCACCTATAATATAAAACACACAATAAGCAAAGTAAACAATAAACAAAGTAAAGACATGGACATCTTGCAATCACGTAAGCATGGCACACATAGGGGCAGGTGGGTATTACTACATGTCCCTTCTTCATGCCTAAGCTTTTGTAATGGCTGTCTACGCAGTCCAGATCAAGTCACTTGTAAGTTTATTCTTCTCACAGGCTTTAAAGGTCTACTGTAACACATTTGCTTAAGGCTTGTGACAGATGTACCAGACCATGATTGCAGACTGGCCTGATGTGTACTGGGAGTGTGAAATGGTAGCGTTTGATAGGTAGCAGTTGCTTCAGAGTGTCTGCAGCCTTGACTTAATGGCATCATGGCTCCAGCTGGAGAGCATAGCTTGGATGCAAAGCTGACCTCTGGCAGTGTGGCTTCTGTGTCTGATCTTGATAGTCAGTTTGTTGCTCTTCTTCAATGTTTAGGCAGAGAACAGTAGATTATATTTTCGGTCAGGTTGAGTCCAGGTGAGGCCCTGGTTCTTATGTGGAGGGTTGGGAGACATGGAATGCAGTTTCATCTCAGTAGGGACCCTGTTGCTGTCCTGACCATGTATGATCTTGGGTTCTCATTGTAAGAGACTATTTCTGCCTTAGTCTAGCTACTGTCTTTTCTTTCTTGCACATAGACTTAGTGTCCCATATGTAGTTTTGGCTGTAATTTTGTTCTTTTGTCATAGTATGTGCAGCTGATGTTTTGTCTGGTCTCCCATGAATACCTTCTGAAAGATTGTTTTTGGCTTAAGATGTTTGTTGGTACATGGTAGGACTGATCTGAGTTGTCAACTCATAAGAAGTTATGATGGTGAAGCCAAACCGTCAACAGGGGTGTTTTGTTCTAAAAATCCAACACATGGATCTGTTCTGCTTTCAAGCAATTTTGACATGATTCTCTTGCAGGTTTGTATTGTTTTCTCTACTAAACTGTTTGACCTTAGGTATATGGAACTTGATGTCTTGTGTTGTATTCCCCAGGGTTTAGTGATGAGTTTCATCTGTTGTGATGATAGCTGAGGGCCATTGTCAGATATTATCAATTGTGGTATTCTGTAGTGAGCAAAGTATGTTTTTAGTTTCTGGATGTAAATTCCTGAAGTTATGTGTGACAGCTTGTCTGCTTCAAAATATCAGCTATGGTAGTCCACAGTAATCAAGTATTGCTGCTTGTTCCACTTCGTCAGGTCAATCTCTACTTGCTGTGATGGTAAAATGAGATTGGCAGAACTTATCTGTGGTTCTTTTGGGTTGTTTGGCTCAAGTTTAGCACAGGTTCCACATTTCTTGATAAATTTCTCAATAACCAGCATTGATGCCAGGCTAATAAACAAGCCTGCAGGCTCTGCCAAGGTGGGCTGTGTGAAGCTGTTCCAAGATGTTGTTCTCAAGGTATGCTGGTATGATGATTTGGAGACCTTTGAATAGCATTCCATCAAAAGGTGATTGCTCTTGCAGAATGTTCCAGTATGAATTGATGTCAGGATAGCATTGGTTTGTAAAGATGGCCAACCTTCCTTGAGGGTAGTTTTGATCTATTTTAACTGTATATCCAATTTGGTCTTGTCCTTTATTTCCTGAAGTTTGGCATAGCTGACAGGCAGACAGTTTGCTACTTTATGCGCAAATACCTTGATGTCTGCATGTAGTGTATTGTCTGTGCTGGAAAGGTGTAGCTGGGACGAAGCATGCAGTACTGGGACGTTGGAGCTAGGTAGGTAGTGGACAGTGAGGTAGTAAGGCTGAATTTGGATCATTAGTCCCTGTATCCTGGGAGGGGTGTTGTGTAGTGGGCTTCAAGAGGATGGTTTTTAAGGGATGATTAGTTATTACATTGACTTTTCTGCCATATATGAAGTGTTGGAAGTGCTTACATCTCTAAACTATTGCGTAAGGCTCTTTCTCCAACTGGGAGAAATTTTGCTCTGTTTTGTGCAGGGCTCTTGGTGCATATCCCAATATATTGTTGTTGGCTGAGATCTCTGCTCCTAGGCTGTGTTTTGAGTCATCAACTTTAAGTTCAATAGTTCTGCAGCTATGGTCAACGAATACTAATTCAGACACAACAGACTCCTTGATACACTCATGATGGTTATTCTGGAGGAGGAAGGATTCTTGCTTTAATAAGTCTCTTAGGGGTTTGTTTTTGGATGACAGTTTAGGGATGTATCTTAATAGGAAGTTCAACATTCCTAATAGAGTCTGATCTTTGTTTTTTGGTTCAGACATTTCGTTAATGGCTTGTAGCTTTTCAAATCTGGTTTTATACCATCTTTGCTAATCTTGTGGTGTAAATTTAGCATAGCCTCCGCATTTTTCATTAAATTTCTTGATGTCTGCATTGATACCAGGCTAATAAACAAGTATGCAGGCTCTTTGTTTTTTGTTTTTTGCCAAGGTGGGCATTGTGAAGCTGTTTCAAGATGTTGTTCTGAAGGCACGCTGGTATGATGATTTGGTGACCTTTGAATAGCATTCCATCAAAAGTTGATAGCTCATGCTGAATGATCCAGTATGACCTGATCTCAGGATGGCATTGGCTTTGAAAAGATGGCCAACCTTCCTTGAGGGTAGTTTCAGTTTTAACTATAAGGCCAATTTGGTCTTGTCTTTCATTTCCTGAAGTTTGGCATGGCTGACAGGCAGATAGTTTGCTACTGTGTGTGCAAATACCTTGATGTCTGCAAATAGTGGCCAACCTTCCTTGAGGGTAATTTCAAGCTGTTTTAACTATAAGTCCAATTTGGTCTTGTCTTTGATATACTGAAGTTTGGCATGGCTGACAGGCAGACAGTTTGCTACAGTGCAGACACATACCTTGATGTCTGCATATAGTGTCTTTTCTGTGTTAGGGTGGTGGAACCAGGACAAAGCATCCAGGACAGGGTTATTGGAGCTAGGTAAGTAGTGAACATTGAGGTTGTAAGGCTGAATTTGGATCATTAGTTCCTGTATCCTGGGAGGGATGCTGTGTGAGGGATGCTGCTTTGAGAAGATGGTTTCTAAGGGATGGTGATCAGTTGTTGCATTGACGTTTCTGCCATATATGAATTGGTGGAAGTGCTTACATCTGTAAACTATTGTATAAAACTCCTTTTCCAACTGGGAGTAAGTTTTGCTCTGTTTTGTTCAGGGCTTTTGATGCATATCATAATATATTGTTGTGGGCTGAAATCTGTGCTCATAGGCCATGTTTTGAGGCATCAACTTTAAGTTCAATAGTTCTGCAGCTATGGTTGAAGGATGCTAATCTTGACACGATAGATTTCTTAATACACTAACGATGGTTACTCTGGAGGAGGAAGGATTCTTGCTTTGATAAGTCTCTTAGGGGTTTGTTTTTGAATGAGAGTTTGGAGATGTATCTTCATAGGAAGTTCAACATTCCTAACAGAATCTGTAGTTCTTCTTTGCTTTTTGGTCGAGGTATTTCGTTAATGGCTTGTAGCTTTTAAATATCCAGTTTGTGCCATTGTTTCTAATCTTGTGGCCGAAATAGCTTACTTTTTTCAGTCCAAACTGGAATTTGATTTTGTTGAATTTTATGCCCAACTTTTGGCCTGCTGAAAGACTTCTTTTAGAATTTCATCGTGCTCGTTCTGAGTTCTGCCATATATGAGAAGATCATCAACTAGTATGCAGAGTCCTTTGAGGCTGTCAAATGCCTGCTCAATTCTCTGCTGGAACACATCTTGCACTGATATAAGGTCAAATGGGTATCTCTTCCAGTGGTAAAACTTATAGATTGTACTTAATGTTGTAAGTTAAGATGCTTTTGTGACAACTGTAGTATTCAGTATCCTGACCATGCATCAAGCTTAGAGAAATATGCAGCTCCATCTAGGTTGCTTATGGTATCATCAAATGCTGGGATTGGGTAATATGGGGGTTTAATTGCTTTGTTGAATTACTGGGTTGATACAAAGGTGTATGCTCTCATCTTTCTTCTCAACAATGGCCATTGCATTTACCCATTTAGTATGCTCGATAACTTTTTCGACGATACCCAACTGTTTCAGATGTACAAGCTCATTCCTGAGCTTATCTTTCATTACTCTGGGTACCTTTCTTGCTGAGTGTACTCTGGTTGTGGCATTATCTTTTAGGTGTATCTTGCAATATCCTGAAAGCATCCCTATCCCTCCAACGACATCATCATGTCCTTTTGGTGCGCTTGTTGACTAATCTGTTTGTATTGGAGCCTCAATGTTGTGGACAAGCTTGACCAGATTCAGCTCCTGGCTTGATTTTAGCCCAATAATAGGGGCAGTTGTGGATGCAACCACATAGAATGCTGGGGCTTGCTGCCCCCATTTTCGTACCTGCACTGCGGTTTGCATGTCCCTAGGGAGGGTATCTGGGAACCATAGTAGATGGTGAGTCTATGGTTAATTGTCTGTAGTGTGGGCTTTGTGGGCTTTGAAGCCTCATTTTTGAGGCTTCATTCTTACTGTCATTCTGGCTAACTGCATACAGAAAGCTCTTTGTAGGGCATAGCCTACATGGTTTCTTGCATATTGCCAACCACAGAAGTAGCACTCTGGAGTTTTAAAAGCAGACCTCTTCCAATTTTTTGATACAGGATTTACCTCTTGCTTTGGGTCTGACTCTTCGCCTGAGTTTGAGTTGCCTTGGAAGTTACTTGCTCTTTTGTAGGGCATAGCTTACATGGTTTCTTGCATATTGCCAACCACAGAAGTAGCACTCTGGAGTTTTAAAAGCAGACCTCTTCCAATTTCTTGATACAGGATCTACCTCTTGCTTTGTTTCTTGTTTCTCTTCAAACATTTTCAGTTGTACTTGGGTTGTTTCACAGGCATGGCAGATTGTTATGGCCCTTTCGAGTATCAGTCCATCTCCTTTTGCCAAAAGCTTTTTGCGAATTATTGCGCTCTTGACACAACACACAATCTTGTCATGGATCCTTTCACTGTCGTTATTGTAGCTGCAGGTTTTGACAAGACTCTTAAGTTCAGTTATGAATTTATCCATATTTTGTGTATCCAATTGGTCCCATTTCGTTTTGGTGCATCATAATCTCAAAACTTTTTAAGGTAGGGAATAAATTTGTCTTTGTCTGTCTGTAATGTGAAATGTCTTGAAAACTTCACGTCCTCTATCCCCGACCCAGATGAGGAGGTATGTACATTGGACCTTTTCTGGTTTTCCAGCTGAGGGGCCATCAAACATTCGTTTTGCATGGTTTTTTAATTTTGTCCATTAATTGTCCAAATTATTTGCATCCCAGTTGATCAAAGGTTTTCAGACATCCATCTCAGATTTTTTGCTTCTAATCCCACTCCTGACACCATGTAGGATTTGGAATAATTCTTTTATTAAGACCCAAGCATCTATAATATAAAACACACAAGAAGCAAAGCAAACAACAAACAAAGCAAATGCGTGGACATCTTGCAAGCAGGTAAGCATAGCACACACGGGGGCAGGCAGGTAATACCAAATATATCAGACAGTTTTTTATTGGTTTTAGTCCAGAAATATATTTCTCTTCAGAAGCAACACATACCAGAACTGCCAAGAATCTTTCACAATTTCGAAAAAAAATGTTCATTTTGATTCCAGTGCAGGGCCTGATTGAGTCACACAACTCAATGGCTTCTTATGCTCTTTACAAATGTAGGCTAACACCCATATGGTGGGGAGAAGAAAAAGCCAAATATAAAGCTTAGGAAGTTGTTTTCAAGTATCTGGATTTATGTGGCAGGTTATAAGTTTATTTTGTATCATGTGGAAACTGCAGCCAAATTGTATTATTTGGCTACTGTTTGCTAACACAGACAATTGCTGCAGATGAATAACCTTCTACCAAAAGCAAGATAAGTGATACATGATCAAAGTCAGTGAATACTGAACAAAGTGACAACCGAGCAAGCTAGTGATTACACGGAATTATTGAGTGATACAAACGCATATGAATTATTGGTCAAATGCATCAAACTCCAAACAACAACAGATGTTCTCAAATATCCAGCTCTATGAGAATAGACCTGCTTGAAAGTGTTCTTCCTCCTTAAAGGGCAATGCTTGTTTTTTTAACCTGGAACAATTTTTTTTTATTAGTGAACTGAAACTTTAGGAATGGATTGTTAATCTAAATATGGATACGAAGTGTGTTTACAGCCTCATATGTCCACTTCTACCCTAGTTGTCATGTTGAAAATAGTTTAGAAAAATTAATTAAAAAAAAATAAATCTAAATTTAGCAGAGAATCCACCTCCGAATCTTGGAACTGCCTTGCCAAGACCTACAGAGAAAGATGGATATAGGAGAAAGGAGAGAATAACACCATAAGGCGAGACGATATGGACAGAGAGAGAGAGAGAAATTAATGCTACACTAAAAAAAGAAGAATTATATATAGAATTTATGCCAATAATCGGATGGCTTTGGTTGTTTGCACATTCTTGTTGCTGACATAGGCTATATTCTTGTCAATTTTGTTTCTTGAATTAAAAGCTGTCAAGCTGGAGACACATATAGCTTCTGATCAATGCTAGCATGAGACTTTCAAAACACGTTGAAGCAGCCAAAGGCATAGCCTAGTGTCAATCAGCAGAATTTTTGTGTGTGGCTTTGTTGTTGTTTTGTACCTACTTTTTCTTTAATCATAAAAAAAAAAAAAAAAAACGAAATAAGGTCTAAAATAGGCTACATATCATACTAGAATTTTATTTTAGTTTTGATTTTCTATTTTTTTGTAAAAAATGTAAACAAAGATAAAATTCTGATAAAAAGTTTTATTTTAAAGAAGCAAAAGTTAATAGGAATTCACAAATGTAATCTTCTTAGAAATTGATTCCGCCTTCCTTAGAAACTTAATCATAATTGTGATTTTTGTTGTTTGTCTGATGGGAATAGAAGATAGGCTGAGGGAGATTCATATTAGCTTAATGCTCAATTGGATAGTCTTTAAGGATTTGAGTAAGCAGTAGTCCCACTATTACATGGGAATATTGTCTATTTGTAATTTGCCTTTCTCCATCCCTTATAATTTTGTTTGTCTATATTTATTGCATTGAATAACTTTTCTGCTTATTTAGGTTTTAACATCACCACATATTTGTTTTTTTCTGAAAAAAAACTTTTTAGACAATTTTTATATTGATAATCGTGAAACACAGATACTAGGTTTTACTGTGTCCATACAGTATTACAAAGATAGACTTCATCCCCTGTTCCCTCATACCTATGTCACTGAAGTTATCATTGAATTAAAAAAATCTGTTATATTGTATGTTAATATGATGTTTTGATTCATTTCCCCACTTATTCACATTGCTTGAGAAGACTGGCTTAATGTGCTTGTTTAAAAATTTTTGCTTCAATGTGTTATCGATTGATCAATATGACAATCTTTAAAATACAGATGAATAATTTGCTTTGCGAATTTTGTCTTAAAGTCTGCTTTTTAAGGAGGCTAACTGTTGTTGTTATTCTAATTAGTATCTTGTCATGGTGAGGAGCTTGTTGATCAGTTTTTCTGTTAAAAAGCTTCTCAATGGAGATGAACATTGCGTACTGGCTTTTGTTCTTGCTATAACATCATTCTGAGGATATTTTCTTCATTCTTTTCTGCTTACAATTATGTCTGGATGATAGTATTTGAACTAATTTACTAGAAAGCTCAGTATAGTTATCTTTAAAGTATATTTTTAGCTATAAAAACTTTACCTCTTCCTCACTAGAATAAAAAAGGACCTGGAATGTTCTGAAAATGGTATATTTACTTCTAGCTATTGGACACTTTATCTTAAAAATTAAATTTGCACTATCTCACCTTCAAAAATTTCCTGCTTTAAAACTATAACCCAATGATTTTTAAATTATCACCATTTAATGTTCTAAAAATAATATATGTACTTATAGCCCAGTGTTTCTCAATTGATTTTGGGCTATGCCCCTCCTAGGCGTTCCTAAAATCCTCCTGCCTTCTTGTGATTAAGTAAAAAAAAACAAGTTTTTTAAACTGAAAGTAAGGAGCGACATTAAAACTTAAAATGAACAGAAATTACTTCGTATATCAAAGGGGCTGCTCCCTCATCAACGCCCCGCTCTTTACGCTAAAGTTTGACTCTTTTTTTTCTCAACTCTACTTTTTAAAACAGTAAAAAACTTTATCGTAAAGAGCGGGGCGTTGATGAGGGAGTAGCCCCTTTGATATACGGATTAATTTATGTTCGTTTTAAGTTTGAATGTCGCTCCTTACATTCAGTTAAAAAAATCTTGTTTTTTTATTTAATTTCCAAATGTTTTGGAATCAATGCATGTTTTGATTTTGACTCGCCGCAGATGAATAATTAAAACGAAATTTGCATATTTATTTTCTTGGCTAAATGGCTTTCTCATAGTTTTGATCGAATGATTTTGAGAAAAAAAAGGAGCAGGGGAGGAGGCTTAGTTGCCCTCCAATTTTTTGGCTACTTGAAAAGGCCACTAGAACTTTGAGTCTTTTACAAACTTTTTTACTAGTAAAAGATATATGTAATTTACAAATTAGCTTACGTAACGAATTTCTGTATTCGCATGTTTTTATTACGTATATGAGGAGTTTCACTCTCTCGTCAGTACCTCGCTCTTATACTAAGGTTAAAATTTTATCCCGATTCCTTAAGAATGACCCCTGAATCACAAAGGCCATAGAATAAATAGTTAAAATTACTAAAAATACTTTAACGCAAAGAGTGAGGTATAAGGAGGAGGTGAGCCCCTCATATGCATAATAATTTCTGTTCGTCTTAAAGTTTTAATGCTGCTCCTTACTTTCTGTTGATTTTTTTTTCATATTTATTTTTTCATTGTTTTTTTTAATACTGCTAGAAGATCCTGTGCTCCCTTCATGAATTTTTTTTCCATGTAAGTTGTTCCCAGAGATATAGTTATAAGGTTTTTCGACTATGCCGAATAAAATGGCTATTTCAGAATTTTGATCTGGTGACTTCGGGAAAATAATTAGCATGGGAGGGGGCCTAGATGCCCTCCATTTTTGGTCACTTAAAAAGGGCTCTAGAACTTGTCATTTCCGTTAGAATGAACCCTCTCGCAACATTCTAGGACCCCTGGGTCAATACGATCACCCCTGGGAAAAAAAACAAACAAATAAACACTTATCCATGATCTGCCTTCTGGCAAAAAATACAAAACTCCACATTTTTGTAGATAGGAGCTTGAAAATTCTACAATCGGGCTATCTGATATGCTGGATCTGATGCTGTGATTTTTGTTAAGATTTTATGACTTTATTGGATGTTTCCCCCTATTTTCTAAAATAAGGCAAATTTTCTCAGGCTTGTAACTTTGATGGGTAAGACTAAACTTGATGAAACTTATACATTTAAAATCAGCATTGAAATGCAAATCTTTTGGTGTAACTACTGGTATTAAAATTCCGTTTTTTAGAGTTTTGGTTACTATTGAGCCGGGTCGTTCCTTACAACAGTTCGTTACCACGAACTTTTTGATACTTAGATTTTATTATTCAATTTTTTTTGCATTTACCTGAAGGAAGCTTAGAAGACCTTTAATTTAGTATATTTTTTTGGGTTGTTCACTAGGCATATTTTATACTAATGAAAAATATTGTGCACAATACAATATACCTGAATACAACACCCTTTTTTTCAATGTATTACATCATTTCAATATTATCATGTATTTTTATTTTATGTTCAAATGGTTTTGAATGTGACATTACTCACAGGGAATAAAAAATAAGTTTTTTGCCCATGACCCAGTAAAATATTATTATGCCCCACTGTTGGGGCTTGTGTTTATGTTGGGGATCATGGCTCTAGCTATTGAATAGTTCACCTGTAAAGTTAAATTTATTTTTATCTAATATTCATTCAAAGTATTTTTTTTTCAGGATTACAATCAGAAAGTTTCACCCAGAAATAAAGACATGGAGAATTTCGGATCAAAAAACAGAAAGAAGATCATAAACCAGAGAAACAAGCTGAAGGAGGAAATGACAGGTCACCTGAATATGCAAGGTATGCCATCACCTAGAGCCAAAGAAATAGAAATGACCCAATTGAGAAAGAACAGTAGCAGCACAACAGATAAAAAGGATCCAAACCCTGAAGTACCATTAAAAGGCCAGAAAATTTCAGAAGTGCCACTGCATAGAGATTCAGAAATAGAGCAGCTTAGCTCAGCAACACATAAGAAGGGAAAAAAACCAGGCAAGAGACAAAAGCGAGCACAAATTTTATCGCCATATCTGAAGAGTGAAACCATGTCACAACCAAGATATGAAGAAATAGCGAAAGTCCAGTTTACAAAGAAAAATAAGAATGTGATAATGGCAAGGAATTCAAAGAAAGAAATGCGAAAAAATAACCAAAAAATATTGAAGGTGGTCCCAGGAGATAAAAAAATGAGGCAGCCCATTTCAGGAACGAATATTGACTACAAAATAAAGGAAAAGACACAAAAGGAGACAATGTCACCTTATCACAACAAGATTACAAAAACCATCAAAAACAAGGAAGTAAAGAAACTTGGGTTAACCAAAGAAAAGGCAGGTGCAATAAACAAGAAGGAATTAAAGGAAGAGATGGCACCAGGTTGCCAAAATGTATCAGATATTTCACCCTGTCAAGATGAAGAAATAGAATCTCCCTATTTAATAAATAAAAATAATGACACAACAAAAGAAAAAGAACAAACAAAGGAAATGTCATTCAGTGGCCAGAAAACTTCAAAAATACCCATACCAAAAAACAAAGAAGTGGAGATCGTCAAATCTGTAAAGAGAAAAAAGAGTAAGAAACAAAAAAATCACTCAAAGAAACAAAGCCCACCAGGTCACCAAAAAGTGACTAAACTGTTACCAATTATTGATGAAAAAGTTGGACTAACTCTTGTAGCAGAGGAGGTAAAGGGAAAGAAGCCAAATACAGAAATGTCATCATATTACCAGAAAGCATCAACTTCCATAGATAAAGATAGAGAAAAAATAAAATTTAAACCCTTGAAGCAAAGGAACGGACAGAAAAACACTCAACAAGAAAAATTGTTGCCACCCCATCAGAAGATATCAAAAAGTTTATTATCTAGAGATAAAAGAATGGGGAAGATTAACTTCAAACCTTTTTTCAAGAAAACTGAGCAGAAAAAGAACCAAAAGGAAGTAATGTCTCCATGTCCCCAGAAAGTATCCAAGATGTCATCACATAAATACAAAAAAATAGAGAGAATCATTCTTAAACCTTTGACCAAAATTGTTTATGCACATACAGACAAAGACAATATCAGATTGAGGCCTCTATTCATGAAGATCAAACATACCAACTGTGAAAGAGCAGAGTTTCCTCAGTCCTATGAAGAAGTGCCACCTTCCAGAAATATGATAGGTGAGAATATCATAATTAAACCTTTGGTCAAGAGGATAAACCCGAAAAAAGATAAAAAACAAGAAATTTTACCATATTGCAGGAAAATATCATTGCCCAAGAATAAAGGCATAGAAGATATTGAATTCAAACCGTTGATAAGGAAGACCAAACAGAAAAAGAATCTTATCAAATCATCTTATAAAAAGAAATTGTCAAAAATGCCACAATCCAAGGATAAACAAATGTTAGAAACCAAGCTCAAACCGATGAACAGTAGGAATAAGAACAAGAGTCAAAAGCAAGAAATGTCAATCTATCATCAGAGAAACTCATTATCCAGTGATGGGATAGGGAAGATTGAGTTCAAACCTGATTTCAAAAGGATTCAACAGAAGACAAACCAAAAGGAAGAAATTTTGAAATTTAATGAGAAAATATTATCACCCAAAGATAAAGAAAAACAGAAGAAGAAAGAAAAGACTACTCAAGAGGTAAGTTTTTCTCTTTTATTCTGACTTTAAATTTCTTTAACTCTTCTTCTTCATGATGCACTTAATGGCCCAAGGCACTAAAAACTTGGGTCTGATATGAAACCACCTGATATGGTAAATTTTTGCTGAAGCATTTTGTGCAGGATTGACTATACTAGATTTGTTTGGTATTTCAGATTCCCTTCCCCCCTAACAAATGTTTCCTTTTAATATAAATTCTAAACTTAATAGTAAATTTTTGATATTTAAGGCGTACCCTCCTAAATAACATTTGGATGGGTACATTTATTCAGGGATGATCATTCTTGAAAGATTCTTTTGCTAATATTAAATATATATATATATATATATATATATATATATATATATATATATATATATATATATATATATATATATATATATATATATATATATATATATATATCTACTTGAATCTAGGGGTATGATTTCTGTAATAAAATGTCTAAATAATTTATCCAAGAGGAATTTAATCAAACTTTTCTGGATTGTTAAGAATAATACAGCTCTTGAATATAATTTTAAAGTATTATGTGATACAATTTGCATTCTAACTAAAACGAAATTTATTTCAAAAAAGAAAAAGTTTGATAATATTGGTAATATTGGTAATAAGGATAACAGATTATATTTACCTATTAATTTTACTTGTAAGCTGATTGAAGATATTAATTTACCAGAAATTTTAAATCACCGGCATGTGAAACAGGCCCTTCCTAGTAATTTGAATTATAATGATAGTCCAGTTTTAACTTATAAATTTTCAAAAACTATTGGGCAAATTATTTTTAATTATAATTTAATATTTAAAAGATTAGATAGTGATATAAATTGGAAACCGGTTGGTAATTGTAAGCAACTTGGCCCATTTGTAAATCCTACTTACAAACATGTTATAACAAGGGACTTGTCAATAATAGAGCAAGATGGTCTTCAAATTATAATGAATAAAGGGGCTAATTTCCGTCTTTCTCATCATCTGAAACCATCGAGTGTTCTTGATGGCTTGGAAAATGATCTTGATTTATTTATTGATAAGTGGTGTAAGAAAGAGAATAAAAGTAAAGAGAGTTTTCAAAGTTGGAAGAATTTAATTATTAGTAGAATAAGAAATAAAATATATTCTAATTTAAAAAATAGTAACACTAAATCATTATGTTATAATGCGAAGATTAAACAAGCAATTGGTAATCTACAGAATGAATTTGTAATTGTGCCAGTGGATAAAGCTAACAATAATTTTGCCATAATTTGTCAGAAGCTGTATTGTGATATCTTAAAAAGGGAGTTATGCACAACTAATGTTTACGAAAGGTAAATTTAGAGGATGAGAATTTAATTGACAAGACTGAAGAAATACTTTTTAAAAATTTTAATATTAAAATAAATGACAATGATAAAAAGTTCCCTTTCTTATATTGGACTGTAAAATTTCATAAGAATCCCCCTAAACCACGGTTTATTGCTGGAGCAGCTAAATGTCCAACTCGCATTGCTGCTACTGACCTCTCTTTAATTTTAAAGGAAATTGTAAATAAACTTAAAACCTATTGTTCTGGTATTAAAAAGTTTTCGAATTTTAATCCATATTGGAGTGTTAATAATTCACTGCAGGTGATAGAGTCTTTAACAATGGTTCCAGCTAAAAGAATTTAGTCTTTCGATTTTGCGACAATGTATACTAATTTATCACTTAATGTAGTGTTAGATAATTTAAAAACTGTTATCAAGAAATCTTTCCTCTTATCTAGTAAAAGGTTCTTAAAAATAGACACTTATAATAAAAAAGCTATATGGACAAATTGCTTTAATACCACAGTTAACTTGAGATGTTACAGCTTGGATATGATTTTTGAATTATTAGAATTTGTTTTATACAATACTTATATAAGATTTGGTGGTGATTTGTACAAGTAAATCGTGGGAATTCCCATGGGGGGGGGGGGGAATGCCAGCCCATTTATAGCTGACTTGTTTTTATGTCAAGTAGAATATAAATATATGATGGATAAGAATAATCCAAATAATTTAAAACATGTTTTGTCAAATAATAAAAGATATTTAGATGATATTTTGGTCTTAAATTGTAAGGATTTCATTGATATTTTTAAAAATATATATCCATCAGAGCTTACTCTTGAACCTAGTCATGGCGCTGGTCATGAAGATCATTTCTTAGATTTAAATGTTAATATTTGTGATAATAATAAATTAAGTTTTAAAATGTATAATAAAACGGATGATTTTGATTTTGAAGCGATTAGTTTCCCATTCCCTGAAAGTAATATACACTCAAATATCACATATTCTGCGTTTTTCTCACAGTTACTTCGTTATGCAAGGATTTGTAGTAATTATATTGATTTTAAAAATAGATGTAAAATCTTAAGCCAAAAATTGATATCAAGAGGTTTTTCTGCAAATAAATTAACTTGGCAATTTAAAAAATTTATTTTTCATTATAACGAACTTTTAAATAAATATCAAACGAATTATCTGGAAATACTTAAAGAAATTTTCAACTAATTTCAGAGGTTCGACAAATGATGATGTAGCGCCATTTATTTTGAATTGTGTTTCTAATAGAGCGGATTTTTAAAAAAAATAGCCACATGGTAAAGATGAATTCTATAATTGTTTAGTTCATTAATTTTTTATTTTTTTTTTCAATGTGTTAATACTTGTGATTTGGTAAATTTTATCATATTTAGTTTACCTATTGTTGCTAAAAAGAGGGATATATTAACAGGATAAGCTTGTTTTGGTGTTACTTGGTTGTTTTACATTTGCTGTTTTTTTTCATAGGCATGTATTTTGGGGGTGATACCTGACACGGGGATGCCATGGATATTCTGTGGTAGCCACAACACTTGGCTGGGTAGAGAATTTAAAGTGGCGAAACCCTATAGGCCAGTGTATTCTCCTGATGAGCCCTTGTGTTGGGGTGTTGCCTCTGAATTATTTGTCTTTATTATTTTTTCTATTGTTTGGTAAATGACGACTTATACTTATTGACGACATGACTGCCTGTCCATGGATTATTCTTTATGGTTGATTGTGTTTGGCTATGCTGTTTGACCTATGTGATTGTATGGATGAGTAGGGTTAAGGCCTCATTCAAGTGCTCTAATTTAGGAAAACAGTCTTCCTTTTCTTCTTCTGTCTCTCTTTTTTTTTTTTATGTGTTTCTGCTGTTGCATTGGTGATTTCTCTTTTCATGATATATATATATATATATATATATATATATATATATATATATATATATATATATATATATATACTACAACTACTACTAACAGCTCACTGCAGCACCAAGCCGCCCCTGGCCAACACAGCTACGCACGCTCCTCCTCCAGCCTAACCTATTCAAGGCCATCCTCCCAACCGAGATAAGGACTGTCTTATATACATGATGCATACATATGTATCTATATATATATATATATATATATATATATATATATATATATATATATATATATATATATATATATATAAATGTATATATATATAATTTATATATATATATATATACTGTCTTATATATATATATATATATATATATATATATATATATATATATATATATATATATATATTTGCGTGTGTGTGTATATATGTGTAGAAAGAAAGAAAGAAAAAGTTTATTTGAGCCCTACGGCCATACACAACATGATTTAATAATACAACACTGCACAGAACACACACTCAATATAAAACAACACTTATTATCATTCACTCAGGCTCGTCTGAGCCTCTCCCGCCTTTTCTACATATCGTGCCATTTTGCATATGGTTCCAGGCTTCGAAGACCTCAGTATATCAGAAAGTAGCACCAACCGATGGTCCCCCAAATTTTATCCCTAAGACTTTCCAGCTCCTGGCACTCTATGAGGAAATGGGCTAAATTATTATCCTCATTTCCGCAATAGCCACACTTGCCATTTATACCCTTATTTTTTTTATTTCTGTTCCCCTTTGTAATGGAAGGCAATTTCCCCTCAACTGGATCCATGATTTTAAATATTTAAAAGGTAAATATAACTTAAAATAATTTTCTTCCCCAAAAATTTCTTTTACTTTACTATATTCATTCTGTGTTTTTGATGAATCTACTAAACAACCCCACTCTTGTATCTCTTGGTCTTTCAATCTTTGCATAATTTCTGGAAGGCATTGTGTGTTTCCGGGTCCGTTTTCTTCCATCTACAAATAATAGAAGCCTAAATTTGCCGAGAGATTTCTTGATTTGTTGAGTCCAAGTAGTTTTCCTATTAATTCGAAGCAAATCATTTTAAGCTTGCTTACCCAATCGGTCCTCAGGAAATTGGGTTAATATCAGCCAAAACTCAAATACTTGATAAAGCCGGTGCAGTTTCAGTGAGAAGATGTCGAAGTATCCCCCGAAAAGTCTTTTGTAGTATCTAAGCTGGACTGATTCTAGCTTCTCCGCAGCCTCCAGGCCCCATAGCTCAGCTCCGTAATGGATTGCCGGTTTAATTCTCGAATCAAATATTTGCTTAAACATTTTTAATGACTTCGACTTTTTCACTAGGTCATTACGTAATATCGCACCCACTGCTGCTTTCCCTCGCTTTGACAGTTCGCTCACGTGTTCCTTCCAATTGCCGTTAGGTGTCAGGGTAAATCCCAGATATTTCGCCTTTCCCCTACTTGAATCTCTTGGCCTTTGAACCGAAACTTCTCGTTCTCAACTAAATTCCTTCTTCCTCCTTTATTGAAGATCATTATCTCCATCTTCCCGAAGTTTAGACGTGGTTTATTCGATCAAGGTATTCTGCCATCAGGTCAATTAAAATTTGTAGTTCACGAGCTGTTTTCACTACCACTGTCATGTCGTCGGCGAACAGCAGAGCCGAAGTCGTTCTGTTGCCAAGCTTAACGGTTAGGGCCCATCTTTTCTCCAAGAATTCTACAATGTCGTTTAGGAGTATTCCGAATAGCCGAGGTGACAGAGCACTTCCTTGTTTCACACCTCTCTTCTGTTCAAATATCTTTGAAACTCCTTTTCCAAACACTAACGACTGCTTTTGTACTTCCATACATATTAGCTACCAGCTGTGCAAAATGACCTGGTAGTCCAATTTTAATTAATTCCATTATCAGTAATTCCCTATCCACGCCATCGAAAGCTTTTTGGAGGTCTACGAAAGCCACGTAAAATTTATTTTTTCCTCTTCCATATTCTTCAGAAAGGGCATGCAGTACAAACATTCTGTCCGCTGTATTGTATCCGGCCCAGAAGCCTCCTTGCTCTTCTTTAATTTTTTTGTACACTTCAAGCCATTTTGACAGTCTCACATCGACAATTTTTCCAAATATTTTACTCGTCGTTGGTATTAGGGATATGGGTCTATAGTTGGAGTGTTCCTCCGCATTTCCCTTTTTGAAAAGTGGCGAAATTACCGACGTCTTCCATGCTTCGTGCCACTTACATGTTCTAAGAATTGCATTGAGAATGAGGACTATTGTGGCAACGAATGACAGTGAAAACTTCTTATATACCATAATAGAGATTCCATCCAGCCCCGGCGCTGTGCCCCCTTTCTGATTCTTCAAAATGTTTTTTATTTCCTCCTCCGTTGTTTCCTCCAGCAAACTGTAGTCATGCTCTTGGAACGGGAAACAAGTTCCCTCCGTAGGTATAGAATTTAGCACTCCAAGAGGTGCTGTATCGTTTCCTATTTCAAAATATGGTGGCCATGTTTCTGGTTCCGGGCATTTTTGTTGGGTAGGTTTTCTTTTCTCAGGATCTTGAATTTTCCTCCAAAATACTTTCATGTCATTCATTTTAAAACTCTCCGATAATTGTTTTATATCCCTTATTTCCGCTTCTCTTTTTTTCTGTTTCAATAACTGTGTATAATCTCGCCGGATAGCTTTCATCTGGAGAACTACTGTCACTTTTAGGGGACTCGCTTTGAGGGCCTTCAGTTTTTTTACTATTTGCACAAACTCTTTTTTCCTTGCTAAACATTCATCATCAAAAAATTCCTTTCGCTGGCTCTCAGGGGACACTTTAGGATTTATTTCATGAATAATTCCGTTTAGCCTGTCGATCATCTGGTCGACTGGTAATTTACCTTCTTTCAAGACCTTCAGTTCTTCTTGAACCTTCCTATCAAGTTATCTTACTTCCATTTTATGTATTTCTGATTTCGACATTTCTCTTTTTAAAATTTCTTTTCCCTGGAAATTTCTTCTATGCTGAGTTTGTAGAACATTCGTCGAATTTTTCAAGATTTCTATTAAAACTGGGAAATGATCTGAACCTACAAAGGGGAGAACTTTTACATTTCTAACACCCATCGCGAGGGAAACATCCATCAGTACCTAATCAGTAACACTCCCTTTCGCATCCGTAAAACACGTAAAGTCCCCCTTACCCGTATCTTTCCCAAACCTCCCATTCCCTATAACTAGCCCATTTTCTCCACAAAGATCCAAAAGCCTTTTCCCTAAAATATTCAACTTCCTACCTTCATCCATGCTACTTCTTGTAATCGCGTAAGCCTTCGGAGCTGGAACCACTTCCTCACAAATCACTGTATCCACTACTTCTCTTTTCATGCTGGTGTACGCGTTAAAGTCTCCCAATAGCTTTAAACTGTGGTCATGGTATTTAAATTTCATTTCTTCGATCTCTTTTTCCAGAATATCCCAAGTATCTTAATTTGTGTAGGAACTGTTCTGTGGTGGTAAGTAAACTGATCCAATAACTATCTGCCATCTGTCAGAAAAAAGAACTTTGACCCAAATTATATTCTCCGACTTGCTACTTAATCTCTAGTATTTCGACACACTTTTACACTTTAGCAGGACAATAACATCCCCGTAATATCTTCTGTTTGACGACTCTCTTCTTGACACTTTTTCTACATAAAATCTGTCAAACAGTAGCGTTTCATTGGGGTCATCCCAAGTTTCCACTAAACACATAGCGTCAAATGCACTCACGTCTTCCGATACTTGCTTATATTTGTTCTTTAGCCCTGGACGTTCCATGTGATCATTTTCATAGTTTGGGCATGGCCGTCAGTATGCTAGTTCGAGTCTTCCATATTTTCGTCGTACCGGTCCCTGGTTGGGTCCGGATAATTGATCCTGTAGTAGTCTCCTGTGCTTCTGCCTCTTCTGACATTGGGGCTTTCGTATCTCGGACCTCCTCTGTTTTCGTGCGCGTTCCAAATTGGCTCTCTCTGTGGCCTTTGTGCGCGATTATTCAGCCTATTGCATTCTTCCGGGCTGATCATCTGATCTGCTTTCCTGGCGGGCTTAGACCTCGGGTTCAACCCAGATTGTCCAGCAGTTACTTTTGTATTACTAGTCTGACTGTCCAGCTAAAACTATCCAATAATTTACGGGTCTGACCAGCAGTGTTATGTCTTGAATTGCCATGAAGAACGACAATTTTCTTTGGCAGCATGCCAAGTTGACCAAGAAAACCCCATGCCTATTCCCAAACACCGATGCCATGAATTGCGCGGGGAGAGGGGATGTTCGGCCTTCAAGTTTTTAAGGGGAGTGGGTGTGTGTCCATTTCATGTTATGTTGCCTTGATTTGGGTGTGATATACGAAGCCCATGTTTTGTCTCCAGCTCAACCAGTTGCCACCTCAGTGGCAACTGTTAAAAAGATGAAGACCACGTAAAAACAGCAGAGAACTCTTGGTCATTGGAGCCGGCGGCCAGGTCTTATAAAGATTCGACTTTAAAATTAGTTGAGAGGCATGGTAAGTGTTTCAATAAACTTGGTAACTAGGTCGGAAAATAGAGTAAATTATGTACTTTCTGAATAAATTTGCTGCTTTGAAATAATCTTTCGTTGTGTGCTTATTTTCAAACGGACCTTAATTAAAAAACACGCCTTAATATATATATATATATATATATATATATATATATATATATATATATATATATATATACTGTACTTACTCCTGTTGAAACTCTTAGTCGTTTCGTCAAAGAAAAGCAGTGTGGTCTTTGAAAAACACTCTAAATTTGCTGTTTAAAACACGATTTTGTAGTTTACCAAAGTGTTCTGGAGGAGGGGAGCCCTTCAGACTTCCCCCCTCTTCTCTGTGCTTTTACGCCAGCTTGTAACAGTAACGGTATCTTTACCCATTTTTAGCCATGCAAACTTTCCCATAATCTATAACAAACGATTACAACTATGAACTATAACAAATTTAATCTGTAACAAATACTTGTAAAATTTGTAAAATTTAGCTTATAGAATAGACTAAATTAGCTTGATGAAAACCAAGATCCAAGTAAAAACTTTAACTAATTGAACTTTTTCCTTTTGCGTCTTCCTCTGTTTTAATTTTATTGTGGTTAGCACAGAGTAAAGGCGTAAAAATAAGAGGAAGATGAAAACAAAGTAAAAGTGTCAGGCATGGATACATCGATGGTTTTAGTTGGAGGAGGGTGATGGTATAACATGTATTTTTTCTGCGGTGGGGGAACCCGAAGGTCGGTTTTAAAACCTATTTTAAAAAATCATTCATTTTACCATGGCTCGAATTATCTTGTCTATGGCAGACAACCCCTTACTATGTTTTCAATCTATATCTGAATTTTATTTTCCTTCTTTCATTTTATTTTCCTGTGGAATCTAATTGGACCCATTTTATATAGAGCGAAATATTGCAAAGTGCAGAGAATCAACAACAAGGTTCACCTGTCAAAGAAACTCAACCAACAAAACGACAAACCCCTGGTAGATCAGTAACCAGCGAAGAACGGGAACAAGAAGGTAATGTGGATCAAACCTGAACCCTTATAGTACCAAGAACATTAAATGAAAACATTTTTTCTCTCTGGCTCCATCTTTTCTCTGTTGATTCCTGTAAACTGGGCTTTTCTACAATTTTTCTTTGGTTGTTATACAATTTTTAGGATTTTTTAGTTTTGCGAAGTCTATCCTTATCGTCACACTGATTCATGACAAGGAACAAGCGAAAGCTTTCCTGTTTGCAAGACAAGCCTAAACAAACAATTATACCGCTCGAAATACCTATATCTTGTAGCCAAGTATTATAACCATCAGTAAGGTGCCAAAACTGTTTGTTCTTGCACATAGGCCAGTCGAAATATGTGATAAGAAATTGATATTCTCAGAATCAAACGAAAACAAGAATTCTATACATATTTTTAATCATTTAATCACCTTTTTTTACCCAATTTACTGCCAATTAATGGCAGTATTTGTCTTTTGCTATGGCAATCAGGAAAGTTGAACTTTCTAGAGATCCATGATGACCCATTTTTTCGCTTAGGCCTACTTTCAGCTCATTTTTCACAAGTGTTCCTTATTTTCATATTTGGGCTCCCGCTAAGTGTTAAAACTGCATAATGGCATATGGCTGTCTTTCCATTAAAAATTGAGCTGATGGGTTTTCCTAGTTTTCAAGATGTGGGCTACATGGTTGTATAAGTTTTCACTTAATCTATTCGAAGAATCGAATTTTATTTTGTTCTCCTTTGTATTTTAAAAGTAGCGTCAACTAAGTGTACCTAGTAAGATATTGCTGATAGCCTACTTTTTTCAAGAATCACGATAAAAGTAGTACTGGGAAGAAGTAACTTTGGAGAAGAATCTATCCTGAAATTGCTCCCCCCCCCAAAAAAAAAATTATGAAAGGAAAGAATTGTTCCGTGAAATGTCGTAGAATTTAACCCGATACTCCCCGGCGAAAGATGTGGTGCTTAAAAGTAACGTCTCAATGGAACTAAATATTTTAAGAAGGAAATATTTTTCTTGTATATCTTTAAACTATTAAATAGAAGAAGTGGTCGAATATGGCTCTGAAGCATGGGCGCCCCAAAAAGCGAATGAAGATTTACTAGATGTTTTCCAGAGAAATTATCTACGGATAGTTTAGGGTACCTGACTGCCTGATCGTATTTCAAACAGTAGGCTGTACGAAAAGTGTGGTCCAATCCCGCTTTCTAGGGCTATAATTTGAAAGAAAGGCTGAGATGGCTAGGCACGTTCTGCGGATGAAGGATGACGGATTCCCGAAGATTATTCTTTTCGGACAGCCGTCTAGGACTCAACGAAAAGTGGGTCGCCCTCGTCTGGGGTGGGAGGATGTCATAAAGAAAGATTTAAAGGAAATAGGAACTTTCTGTGAGGGTATAAAGAGTGGGGCTTTAAATAGATTGGGATGGAAAAGAACCATGCGTAGATTTGTTGGCCTCTGGTGGCTTGGTGCTGCGGTGGGCTGTTAGTAGTAGTAATAGTATTTTTTAGTTTTAATTTATGCGGTGTCAAATCAGCAATTTCTATTGAATTAAGAAATTCTGGTGTAAATTCAAATCCTCCTTCCTGTTAATGTATCGAAGAATCATTAATTTAATTGGATTCGCTGTCTTCTGGTACTCCTTGTGATTCTCACTGTTATTTCTTTTCTAACCGCAGATGTAATTTATGATTTAATGTGTTTGGTCTGATGGTCTTTTACTTGTTAATCTCGTGTGTGCTTCATTTTTGTGCATTATCTCATACAGTTTTTTATGTCTTTTACTTTAGCGGTTCGGATTCAATCAAAATCATGGTAATTCCGTCTGACGTCACAGATACCCAAAACTTCTTTCCCAGCTTTTTCGTAGTGGTTATATTTTTGATTTATTTGTTTTGTTATATAAATCACTTGCAACCAGGAATTTTTCAGTGACTATCCCCTCTGAAATATTTAAAACACGAATTGGCATAACCATCGCTTTATTCTTTAGTTTCAAGTCATAGGGTATCAAATGACAATTTCAGTTGAATTAAGAAATTCTTTCGTGAATTCAATTCTACTTTCCTGTTTATTCTTTACAAACACTGTTTCAATTTTCCTGTTTTCAATTACAATTTCTTAAATATCTACATTATACAATGGCATAATTACAATGTTATTTTTTAGTTTTAAGTTGAATTTTCGTTTGGCATTAAATTGGATTTGCTGCTGCCTCTTGTTCCATGCCTTATTCTTTAGCTGTTTAGAGTATTTTGTCATTTTGTGTAAGTTTGTACTAAAAATTATGTCTCCTTCCTGTTAATCGATTACAGGCTCACATACGCTAAACCAACACGTTCCTTCATTCCATTATGATAGTGATTTGACTTATAACCGCAGACTTTGTTGTGCAACGTATTCCTTTGCAATTCAATATAATGTTCCTATTCCTTGTTCTATGCCTCTTTTTTTAGCTTTTCAGAATCATTTGCCATCTCGTGTAATTTTGCATGAGTCTTAGATACTAAAACCAGAATATATTGTCTTGAAATGTGTATAAATATAACATCACTCACATGTTTTTTGAAAAATAAGGATCTAAACGACTTTTCTTAAGTTTGTGTCATATCGTAGATTTTGTTTATTAATTGGTCCCAATCAGGAACGTACAAACGCGATGAATCCCTAATTCGTTTACGCTTTTCTGCCTTTTAATTACAGTAAAAACTTTCTAATTTTTTTACATCACCTTTTACTTGGTATTACAATGTTCCATTGATCTTCTGTCCTTCCTTGAAGCTTTCTTTCACTTTTTTTTAGGTAAGATGAAACTTATTATTCAAGACGAAAATCATCATTTGTTCAAAATTGAACCAAGTTTGTCATGTGCGGCACCATCGCTCAAGAATTTCCGGTTCAACCAATCTGCTATCTTCAGATGTTTGGACTTCCATTGTGCTTGATTGCCTGATTTTTCGCGCACAAGGAAGACTGGGTGAAATGTGTTAGTTATCAGAGTTTAAACTTGAAACCGAATTTAATTTTTGGATAATGTGGCTAATTTATAGTTTTGCTTAATTGTTTTTGAATTTTTAGAGAGCTGCTACTTTTAAAAAACGAAATAATGGTCACATTTTCATCATAATGTGTATTCTCTGTTAATAATCATGTACCCAGGATTTATTTTCAGTATAAAGGAAAAAGCCTGTCGCCCAATATTGCAGTAGCTGGGATCGAACCTTAGGCTTCGCATTGCCGAGCAGAGATTAATTCAACGTGCGATATTTTTTCTTTGGAGGGGGTTAGATATTTTGAATAAAAGTACCCTTAAATTAGAGAAAATATGATTATATATTCGATATAATTAGAGTCCCAAATTCCCCCTCTTGGGTACATTCTTGCTCTAGTTAATTAAATGGTCAACCCCAAACATATTATCATTTTGATTATCTACAAACGAAAGTACTTATTCTTTAAAATAAAATCGAAACGTGAAGCTGACATTGAATTGCTTATTTAGATCCATGGCTTCTATGGGAAAGTGTTAGCTCCGGTATGCTTCAGAAATTCAATGTGGGGTCTGGGTTTCCATTTTGTCGCCGTCACGTCTCAATGCCCTATCTACCATGAAAAAAATGGATAGAAGCCCTTTGCTAAGCTGATCTAGAGGGATCAGGATTGCAATCTATATAAGGAGAATCAAAATACGATCGAGTTAAATTTTCCTGTTGATCCGTCTATTGAGAACAGCATAACGTACGGTTTTTGACAAGTATCATAGACATGAAAACATTTCAGATATGACCACTAGGCATGATAGTCGTAGTAATATTTGTTTCAAGGCTAAGTAGTTGTTTTACAGGCTCATATATATGCATGAGGATCTATGTTTTTACGTTGTTGTTCTGTCATTTGGTTTTGCTGTACTTTGAAAGTCATTTGATTTGTAATAGACCCTGCGTCCAGGGCTTATTTAATGGGCTTATTTAATTTTCAACATTCAGTAAGGAATTGCGATTATTCGATTTATGTCCTAAATTGCTTATTGCAGCGTACTGGATTTATTATTTTCTGATTGTTTTGTAGCTGATGAGCTGCAATCCGTCCTTTTACAGACAATCCCTCTTGGTGTATTCTAAGGTAAACAGGAAGGGTGTGCGAAAGCACAGGATGGTTGGCCTCCAACCCCCCCCCCCCCCCATTGCACTTCCTGGCTGAATGGCCAAGAAACGGAGATCAGCACCGCCGGTAGGGACTGCAAAGTCCAATGCCGTTTTCTTTACCCTTTTTAATCAATAGAACAAAAAAAGTCAACGCACATTCATTTTATTGCCAAAGCTTTGATTTTTGGTTCCGGCCAAATGTTTTTTTTTTATATATATACTGTTATGCTATTCTATACCGAAATCACATGTGGTCTGTTTTTTTCTTGTGTGTTTGAATTTTCCTGCCTATATTTGAAACCCTAGAAATGTGCCTGAAGAGCTGTGCAAAATTTTTGTATTAAATGAATTTCATATATCTTCTTCATCTTGGTCACTTTATACTCTTACAGGTTTTTACTGTGAAATTTCGTACTAAATTAGGATTATGATAGGTTTTGTATCCTTGTAGCATTCCCGAGGGAAATTTGAGCATGTCCTTGTTCTACACTGAAAATAACATTTGCTGAAAAGAAACTGTTTTACGGAAAAGAAAGAATTGGTGCTGCTTCTCAATGCTTAAATATTATTGTTATTTAAACGTCACTACGTCAAGGTTAAAAACAAATTCCTGACACTGTTGTATGGATAAACTTCCTGTATATCTGAACCGTTTATGGTTTATTTCCATCTAAACTATGCTGCCACTTCCTTTTTCTCATTTTTGTCATTTATTTTGTTATTATCCCTTTCTTCTCTACTTTTGGTTGAATTTTTTTTCTCGTTTTCTTTTGATTTTTCTCAACTCCTGCAAAGAAGAACAATATCTTATTAGTCTCTATATTGTATAATTACTTATACCCTGTATTTCGGAGAAGAAAAGCTAGATAGACAATCACTAATAAAGGCGCCTATCTTTTTGCGTTTTGCTTCTGATTGTCGAGGACTGGCCAATGAATAAGCAAAGAGAAGCGAACTAATTTGTACGAGTCTGTGGACTTAAAGCCCTAGCAATAACAACTGAATACTGAGTCAAAGTTCATATATTGTCGGCTAAATTTTATTTTGTTAATATTGAAAATGAATGAGGTCTGAGGCCCAGATTTGCAAGATTGCACGAAAGCATAGGTGGTCGAAGATTTCCAGAGCATGCCCCTGAGCTGCTTTATGGGGCTGGATTCAAGACCATAGAGAAGAAACTGCCCTCACAGTCGACTTATAAATGCTTATCTTTGTTCTTCAGCTAAAATTTCGACGAGTCCGACGGTACTTGTGGAGTTGAGCAAATACTACTTGAGCTCTAGATATTTTTCTGGTGATATCTTGAAAGTCACTTGATTTGTAATAAACCCTGCGTCCAGTTGGGCTTATTTAATTTTCAACATTCAGTATGGAATTGCGATTATTTGATTTGTGTCCTAAAGCGCTTATTGCAACGTACTGGAATTATTATTTTCTGATTGTTTTGTAGCTGATGAGCTGCAATCCGTCCTTTTACAGACAATCCCTCTTGGTGTATTCTAAGGTAAACAGGAAGGGTGTGCGAAAGCACAGGATGGTTGGCCTTCCCCCATTGCACTTCCTGGCTGAAGGGCCAAGAAACGGAGATCAGCACCGCCGGTAGGGACTGTAAAGTCCAGTGCCGTTTTCTTTACCCTTTTTAATCAATAGAACAAAAAAAAAATCAACGCACATTCATTTATTGTCAAAGCTTTGATTTTTGGTTCCTTCTAATTTTTTATTTTTATTTTATATATATTATTATGCTATTCTATACCAAAATCACTTGTGGTCTGTTTTTTTTGTGTGTTTGAATTTTCCTGCCTATATTTGAAACCCTAGAAATGTGCCTGAAGAGCTGTGCTAAATTTTTGTATTAAATGAATTTCATATATCTTCTTCATCTTGGTCACTTTATACTCTTACAGGTTTTTACTGTGAAATTTCGCACTAAATTAGGGTTATGATTGGTTTTGTATCCTTGCAGCATTCCCGAGGGAAATTTGAGCACGTCCTTTTCTACTCTGAAAATAACATTTGCTGAAAAGAAACCGTAAAAAATGCGGATAACCAAAGCTTCATTGATATTCTCAATATCAGTTTTACGGAAAAGAAAGAATGGGTGCTGCTTCTCAATGCTTAAATATTATTGTTGTTTAAACGTCACTACGTCAAGATTAAAAACAAATTTCTGACACTGTTGTATGGATAAACTTCCTGTTTATCTGAACCGTCTATGGTTTATTTCCATCTAAGCTATGCTGCCACTTCCTTTTTCTCATTACTGTCATTTATTCTGTTGTTATCCCTTTCTTTTCTACTTTTGGTTGAATTTTTTTTCTAGTTTCTTTTGCTTTTTCTCAACTTCTGCAAAGAAGAGCTTGAACAATATTTTATTAGTCTCTATATTGTATAATTACTGATACCCTGTATTTCGGAGAAGAAAGGCTAGATAGACAATCACTAATAAAGGCTCCTATCTTTTTGCGTTTTGCTTCTAATTGTCGAGGACTGGCCAATTTATAAGCAAAGAGAAGCGAACTAATTTGTACGAGTCTGTGGACTTTAATCCCTAGCAATAACAACTGAATACTGAGTCAAATTTTATATATTGTCGGCTAAATTTTATTTTGTTAATATTGAAAATGAATGAAATATGTTTGGGAGCAGTTGTATCTGACAGAATACTAGTATTAACAAGCAGTTTTATGGTATCAGATTCTACAGAAGATTGGTGGTAATCCATAAAACCTAAAGAAAGAAAACTAAATAATTCTCGATTAAGAATGGAAGTATACCTGAATATCGTCGATTATTTTTTGGACAGATTTTTCGGGATTAGTCAGTGAAGCCGGGACTTAATGTCACTTTAAAACTTCATTGCAAGCAACGCTGGACATAAAGCAAGTAGTAGAATGTCATGTTGCAAAATACGGGCCTTATTCTCCGCATATCACTTAAACTCATTCATTCCCATCGTAGGGGGTGCAAACATAACACATAATATATCCAAAAAAATAGCTTGGGTACTTGATGTACTTTTCAAGCTAATAAAACTTGTTGGGTTTGAGACAGTAGAGAATGAAAATATTTTTAAGAACGCAGCGCATTTAGACTGTCTTTAGGGAACATAAAACCACTTTTATTTTAAAAAGAATTCTTCTTGAGACATACATTTCTTAAAGTTTCAAGGAGTAAAAACCTATGACATTTAATTAATGGCAAAGACACAAAATAGAAGGGTTTCTCCTGAAGCATTTGTCAATGGAGTCAACCCAACACGCTTGACGCTTATTACAACGCTTGACGTTACCCCAGAGACGTAAATCTTGCTTCCAATGTAATTAATCTGACTTTATTTGTTAATTGCATCTTCTATTCGTTTCCAATGTTCATTTCTTCATTAATTGTAATTTCTGTTTCTTTTATATTTTTTATTCCTATATACTGTTCGCGGAAAATGTGTTTCCTTTTTAAACTAAAAAGGAAAAGAAAGCCGCACTATGATGCCACTTGCTGTAATTCTTATTTCTGATTGAAATTTTAATATAAAAAGTTGTTTCCACAATAAGCCTAAAAGCCTTATATTTGCTCCCCTATGCAATCCTAAAAATGTTATATATGGTTTTTCGCTTTCCACACGGTGATTTTTCCTGAAAAATTGGTTTATCTGTAGAAAAAGGACCTAATGAAAAAAAAAAAAAAAAAAAAAAAAAAAAAAAAAAAAAAAAAAAAAACGCTGCGTAAGGAGCGTAGAATGATAGTCTTAGCGATTCTGCTGACAGTGAGAAAATTCGAACAGAACTTTCGACTGAAAAGTGCTTTAGAAATAGAAGCAGGTATTAATAGTTTTATCTCTTTGAATAACGTCTCATATTTTAATTAGATGTAAAGAATTGCATCTTATGAACTGATTGGTTCATTCAATGCTCTCGTCAGAGTAAGACACATTTAAGACCTCTGTGTGGATTTATGTGAAAATATTATTTCAAGAACTTTTGGATATTCTTTCAATGCTGAAACTAATATTTCAAGAACTGTTGGATATTTAGTAATACGTATTGATATTTGGATATTAGTGTACTAGTAGAGTTTTATTAATATACAATGGGACGTAAAAGAAAAATCCGAAACAAGAGGATATGAATATTTCATTAGACACCTGAGTAGAAAGCTCTAGCTCGAAAACGGAAATATCAATAATAGCTGCAGATTTTAAGCAAATTCTCGAAGTCATAAAAGAAAATGGTAATAAATCAGACAATATATGCAGTCAATAAGGTACTCTTACTTCAAGGGTCGATAATCTGGATAAAGAACATTTGCTTCTTAAAAATAAGATGGTTAATAGTTAATTGGAAATTGGAAAAATTGAAAATGATACGTCCTGCCTCAATTTGCAATTAAAACCTTGTACCGATGAATTAATAAAGTTAAGAAGAAAAAATCAAGATTCAATGTGTCAGATTGTGAAATTGGAAGCCGCCAAGTTAGAAAATAATGTCATCATATGGAATGCAGTTTGCGAGGATATTGATAACGCTAAAGCTTTATTCACAGAGGTTGTTCGCCATGGATTAGAATTAACTGAAGTAAATTTTACAGTCTCGCATTATGACAGAAATCGTAAATTCTTAAAGGTGACACTAAATAAAAAAGACAACAAGTTCTCTATCATAAGAAATGCCAGCAAGCTTAAGGACAAGAACATTTCATGGAAACAATAGCAACTTGTTTATTAGTGATGATGTGCCAGCCGAAATTCCAAAAGATGTAAGCTGATTTTAGTGAAACGGGATAAATTGCAGAAAATTCCTAGATATGAGGCATGGATATCAAAGAGGATTCAGATAAACTTGTCTGTGAAAATATCTGACGGCTCAATTACAAAATGTTTTAAACTGTACAAGTAGGAAACGTTTAATCTTGTTTTTTCTCGTATTTATTTGTTTTTTATTTATCTTCTCACTAATTTTTGTTGCTCTATATATTTATTACTATTCTTTCTCCTTATTTATCTGTTTTTCTTTACTACTTCTTTCGAAACACATAGAGGTCTTCATGAATAGCGGTAGAGTATTGAAAGAATTTATCTTAGAATGAAGACATTTTTCTTTTCTTTTCTTAGTTGTTTCTGTGAGCGTTACCTTTTATATTTGTTTATTGGGCGCACGGGTCGTGGTGTGGTTATTCTTGACAGGTTGGTAATATTTGATAATGGACATATTCGGTATATGCGAAACATTTTTAGATGAGTTTTCAATTGAAAGTAATCATGTTGATAGTTATCAATTGTTTCATGTTGGGAGGAGTATGCAAAAGAAAGATGGTCTTGGTGTTTTTATTAAAAGTTGCATACCAACTCGTGGAAGACTAGATTTTTTGTCAATGAATATTGAAATGCTATTTGACTCTTGTATTGTTGAATGTTTTTTTACCAAATAATAAGAAGATTGTAATCGCAGCTATTTATCGTAGTCCGTTAGCTAGTCAGGTAGAATTTAGGAGTTGTTTTGAAAATTTTTTGAATAAATTAGCTAGTCGTAATACTTCTTATCTAGGAATATGTGATCTTAATATTGACTTAATGAACCTTGTTTCTGCTAATCAGAATAGATTTTATAGTAATACTCTGAAGTGTTTAGAATGTCCGCTAACTCATGGATTATATCCTGTATGTTTTGTACCATCCAGGATAACTGATACTTCATATTCAATAATTGATAATATTTTTTCACCTGAATGTGCTGTTAGTACATATGTCATTCCTGATGATTCATCTGATCACTGCATATTTATGGCTGATTTTTTGCTATATTTCTCGTATAAAGAAAAAAAGTCAACAAAGCGAAGAGTTTGGGGAAAAAAATTTGTTAAAATTAAAAGAAGAACTCGGTGACGTAGGGTGGAGTTCGGTAATTGATGAAATGGATCCAAATCAATCCTTTGATAACTTTTGCAATATATTGACTGAAAAGTTTGATCAATTTTGTCTGTTTAGAAATCTAAAAGGAAAGAGGCCTACACAAGGAAAACCATGGTTAAATGCATCGCTTTTGAGGTCTATTAATGAAAAAAATCGTTTATATAAAATTAAAATGAAGTATCCCACTGAAATAAATATAATACCTTTTAAAAACTATAAAAATCTGTTAGTAAGGATTCTTAGAGAAAATGAAAGTGTGTATTATGAACATTCATTTAAAAATTCTGATTCTCCCCGATAAACTTAGAATTTAATTAAGGATAAAATTGGAAAAAAAAGTTATCACATCCTGAGGTATTAATTAATACAAATAACGTAGAAGTTAGAGGACCGCAAGAAGTTGCTAATATGTTTAGCGATTATTTTGCTAGTGTTGGTAAATCAGTTGTTTCAGCAGGAATAGATTTGTCCTCTTGCAGGTCGTATAAACAATATTTACCCTCGAATGAATGTACGAACATATTTCTGGCCCCTGTTAGTTTTGCAGAATTCCACAAGGTTATCAAAAATATAAAAACGGTAAACCAGTTGGACATGATGAACCATCAACAAATTTGTTAAAGCCTATTGCTGGAGTTATTTTTGAACCGCATATCCACATTTTCAATTTGAGTATCAATTCAGGTATATTTCCTAGTAGATGGAAAAGTTCCCGAGTAACTCCGTTGTATAAATAAGGTGATAAATCTGATGTAAGTAATCATCGTCCAAATACAATTTTATCACCATTACATAGTGTTTGAAACAATATTAAAAGAAAGGATTTCTAGTTATTTGGTTAAAATAAATTTCTTTACCAAATATCAATTTGGATTTAGGGCAAACCGTTCGACCGATAACGCAGTTGCAGCACTTTCATTAGAAATAAATGATTGTTTAGATGATGATTTCCATGTGGCTACTGTTTTCTAAGATGTGAAAAAAAGTATTTGACACTTTCAATCATGAAATTCTTTATGACAAAATGATAAATTCCAGCATAAGAGGGAACGGATTACAAATTATTAAATCATACCTGTGCGGACGCAAATCCCAGTAGATGTCGGTGGGAATATGACTAATTTAAAAAGTCTTATTTATATTGGTGTTCCCCAAGGCTCAGTATTAGGTCCACTTTTATTTTTGATTTATATTAATGATCTTCCACAGGTCTGCAAGAGAATATTAGCCATGCAATTCTATTTGCAGATGATACAGATATAACAGTTATAGCTAGGGATTCATCGACATTGATCGAAAATCTGACTATGTGTTACCTCGGTTAATTGATGGTTTGTTTCCAATCATCTAGTACCGAATTTGAAAAAAAAATAAATTTATGGTTTTGGTCGTTCAAAACGTGCGACTCGAGAGACTTATTTCAGGTTGGTGACAAAAAAAAAATTCGTAGGGTCCAACCACATCGTTATTTAGGAGTTTTTGCTGATCCCCTTTTGTCATTTCACAATCATATTGAGTATTTAAGATTAAAACTTGCTCAAAATATTGGGTCGATGGATGGTGTGAAGAATATTTTTCCATTTACCATATTAAAAATAATTTACCACTCCCTAATGGCTTCTTATTCGAATTACTGCTCAGTTGTGTATCTTAATACCTTTTAGAAGCATATAAAACCCTTACAGGTACTACAAAATAGGGCAATAAGAATACTTAACACTTAATTTCTTTCCTTAAATTTGTTAGATTTAAAAGATATATACTTCCATATGGTATTTTCAAATCCAAAATTCAAAAAATTATTTCTATGACAAGTCTCCGTTAATTTTACTTCCTCGTTCGGATTGTCGGAGGTCTGGGATGTACCGAATTCCATTTGTAAGTTCTGAAAGGTCAAGGTTTTCGATTAGGTACCAAATGCCCTTCATTGCAAACAATTATAAGCTGAATGACAAAATTCTGTTTGATTCATCCCAAAAATTTCAGCTAAATATAAAAAAGGAAATACCAAAGATTGTTGGCTAAAATTTTGATTATTCACCATTGATGATGGAAAGTTAAATTATTTGATCTTCACAGAAGATTTTGTGTCCCTGTGTTTGGGATGGCCTCCCACGCCCCTCCTTCCCGATGTTTATTTTTTACCTATCCTCGTTATTTCTCTTTTGTGAGTTTTTTTTCCATTTTGTTTGTTTTTTTTGCCGTGTAAAATTTTGGAATTACTATTATAATGAGATATTGATTTTTTTTTCTATGTTTTTGCACTGTCTTAGCCGTACGAGCTCTGCTCTCTGTTGGGACATAATGTTGTTTTTGTATTTTTTAAGTCGAATAAAGAAAAAGTTGAAAATTGTATTGGCTAAATCGTGAATACCAAAGTTTGGAGCCAGTTCTTGGAGACTGATTGTATATTTAAGACACTCAGCTTTAATCTATTTTGTCAAAGAGCCATCTCAGTAATATGCTATTATATTTGGACACCAGGTCTTAGCTACGATTATAAGCACCAATGCTAAAAGTTTAGCAGATGTCGACCCCGTATGGAATCTTAAATCTGTTAAAACACACATTAGAAAATAGGAAATTGCTGTCCTTTCTGTTTTTGGCCCTATGTGGGAGTTCTTTCAGGTTCTAAAAATAACTTTTAAAGGAATGTTTACATCAAACACATACAAAGAAAAAAGAACAAAAGAAGCATAGTGAATCCTATAAGCAGCCGTAGGAAAACCTATGAGAAGGCTTCATTCGGCAATTAGTTGCCACGTGGAACAAACGCCTATCAGAAGTGATCATCATCATCATCATCCGGCCATTTAAAAGCTCTTTTATGAGGGGCACAGCTGCTCTTTCCGGTAAGATAAAATTAGGTTGCCTCCTAACCTTATTAGGTTGTAGATGGCTGGATTAAGCAAAACAAATTGATACTAGTTAGTGCGTAAAAGCTTGAAAATTATTATATTTAATTTGAGTGCTTGGGGCGCTAATTATGCGTATTTTTGACAAGACAATTAAATCTCATACTTCAGCACAGATTTGGAAGCACTTGTTGCTTTTACAAGCACTTGTGAGGGATTGCCCTAAAAATTACCCGAAAACCAACGTTTTTCTGATTTTGCCCTCCCCCTTCCCTTCCAAAAGGCTGGAGCTATGTGAAGCTGTATTGTGTCCAACTATTAACAAGTATATTAAATAATACTATAAAAAGCGTATATCGTGAAATTTTGGTAGCAGGTATTTCAGTGGATACTTGAGAGATTCCGAAAAAGAAAGAGACTAGAGTCTGAAGAATACTGGAAAGAAAAGAGATTCTCTTATTAACCAAAAGAAATCCTTCCAGAAACTTTATGGCTAGGACCCGCCTTTTGAAGGCCCTATACTACACTTGGAAAAACTCATGGTAATCTCACCTAATAATTTTAGTTGTGGGCATTTATGCTGAAAATAAATAAGGATAGTAACAATTTTTATCAAATCATACAAAGAAAACAAACATTAATTTTAATGCAAAACACATCATACATTTTATACAAAAAACACTATGGCGTACCGTATGCAGGAGGGATAACCATTACCTCACGATGAGGCAAACACCCTGACTTTTTCCAAGAGTCTACAACATTCATAGGCGACACATTTGCTATGTCCTGGTTCACTTTAAGCATTCTATCGTTTTTTTCATCACAACTTTTGTGCTTTAAATTGAGCTTCTGAGCAACTTTGTGAATAATTTTTCTTTGCTCAGAAGTAAACTCGGATGAAAATTTCATAGTGCTAATTGAGCCTGATCTGATATACTTTTTTAGATATTCTCTAACATCTTTCCTAAAGTGTTTTTCTGGGTGTGCTTTATGAACTCGGCCCCCATTAAAACCTAAGCCCTTTCTACCTAAAGTTGATGCGACACTAATTGGTGCTTTCATACCTTGTCCATATTTACCTAATCCACCCCCCTGCCATCCAATCAAGCGGAGAAGTTTTTCACCCACTGCAACTCCTTCATCTTCTTTTAAATCCTGGATCCCTGTCAAATCCTCTATTGAAACGTCAATCTCAGTTGTATCTACCTTATATCGTACTGTATACTGATATTTCTTTAAGTATCTGTATACATAATCATATGCTAAATCAGGAAGATTAGTTCTGTTTTCGAAAATACATGAAACTACTGAATAATCCCCTATAAAAATCTCACACTTTTGCCTTTCCCCAACTTCACTAAGATTGAAACGTAATTCAAGCTTCCCAGCCTTAGCTGACCTACTCAGTATTTCACCTGCTGTTTCGGAAAAATTTGTCGTCTTTTCCACTTCAAGAATGACAAAATCTTTCAATGAATCGACAGGGAAATAATTAATTTCTATTAAAGTATTTAAGGGTTTATCGATTTGAGCTGAGTTTTTTGGGAAAATATTATATTCTAAAGATTCATTGCACACAATAGGCTGTTTATGTTTGTAATTAGACCCCTCACAATTCGGCTTAAATCTAGTAAATTTAGCTTCAGCTGCTTTTCCAGCAAATGCTAGTATCGGTTTGATTTGTCCGTGAGTTTTTGCCTGAAAATCTGTCAATATTTCACCTCCCATATCCTGTAAAATTCTCATGAAATCAGCAGGGTAGGTACATCCCAGAAAATGAACGTTCACGAGTGCACGAGATAGGCACAATAATCGATTTTCTGGATATTCACCCCAATGCATTATCAAAAACCTTCGCCGCATCTCCCATTCTTCACTTGTTTCGTACTCATCTCGAAATTTTCGTACTTCGTCCAAGGCCTTGAAATAAAATAAAGTATATATTAATTGCCCTTGATATGTGGTAGTTCATTTACGCTGATGGAAAGAAACCCTCAGCTAGATAACGTAAATTTTAAAGAAGAGCAAAAGAATCATTAGTTTCAGTTTTCGAATGTTATTAGTGAAAAAAAAAATTTAAACAGTCAATATTGAACGTTCCGATTTTCATACAATTTTGAAGCAAGAGACTGAGACATCCTTTAATAATGCACATCTAAAAACTTTTACTTGTAACAGTGGTAATTATAGATACTCGAAAAGAAAACTGGACATTTGTGGTCTAATGATTGAATAGTATTTTCTTTTACTCATCGTCAAGTTTATGCTCACAGTCAGAGGTTTTTTTAGTAGTTTCTCCAAATGTAAAGATATGAAAGGGACAAGAATAGCCAAAATATTTAGCTTTGAAGTTAACAGGATGTATTTTTGTTTTTAAGGTGGTTAGAGTGGCAATACATGTAAAATTAGCCTGAAGATTTCACTAGTTACTACTTTTATTATAATTTGATCCATATGTTCCACTAGATATTAACATATTTTTTAGTATTTTTTGGAACGAGGCAATATAGGTAGCTAAGCCGAGTGGAAATTAAACATAGGAAAGTAAGGTCGAACTTTAAAGCAAGAACCCAGGATAGATGGCTCCCACCCAGCTTGGGCGGACGTGGACTGACCATTCCTCCCCCCTCACCCTCAGGAGCCTAAGCAAAACTTTTCGTCCACACCAGACAAGATTAAATAAATAAATAAAGCTTTAGGACAAGGGTCTCAACCCTGCCAAGAGATAACTACAATGCAAGTTAAGTAAGTAAGTATGACGGCAATAGACCCTTAAGGTCCAAACCGGCGGTGCTGATCTCCGTTTCGTGGCCCTTCAGCCAGGAAGCACAATGGGGGGTTGGGGACCAGCCATCCTATGCTTTTGGAAACTCTTCTTGCTTACCTTCCCCAGATTTCTCCAGTTACCCATTTAGAACTTGGTCGACTATGGCTGAGCTTATAAAGTAACGCCACTGACCCCCGTCCCAAACCAAATAACTGGCCACGCCAGGGATCGAACTCGTACCTTGGACAAAGAATTCTAAACCAAGTGCACTAACCACTTAGCCAAAAAGGCTATCATAACTACAATGGAGAATGATTATAGTATTACACATGTCAGAATTAAGGAAGTGGTAAGTGTGCAGATAATGGAAGCTTCAGAAGACTAGTTTTCCGTAAGCTTTGGAGAAACAAATGCAAGATCACAACTTGTCAAACAAGCTCAGTCAAAGATAGATAATCTAAATGAATTGGAAACGCTTATTTGCTTTGAATAAACCCCTTTAGAGCTAGAACTACCCGTCATCAACGGTTGTCTAATATTTATGGTAACAACTTGATACCATGACAACGATTGATTTGATGCAATTTCGAAACACTGAAACAAATCATAAACTCTATCAATCTGTAAAATTTTAGAGAGAAAACAACACAAACACATTGATATGAAACACAATTGAAAACAATATTCTCAAAAAAACAGGTAGTAAATTTGACATTTTTTTCCCTTTTTGGCTCAGCATCAATTTCCCTGGAGATCTTTCGTTTTTTAATACATAGACGGCCAATCCCACAGTTCTAGATAAAGAACTGTAAGTAAGGAGGAATTAGGCCCAATAATATCCAAAACTCAGAAAATCTAAATTTTGATACCAATAGATGCATGAAAAGAATTGAATTTGTATGCTGATTCCATATATATGATATTCGTTAAGTTTATTGTTACCCATTAAAAAGCACAAGCCTTAAAAATTGCCTCGTCTTCAAAAAACAGGCGAAAATCCCCAAGGAGCCAAGAAATCTCGATGAAAATTGCACCACCAGATTCAGCATATCAAAGAAACCTTTTGCAGAGGTTTCCAGCTCCAATCTACAAAAATGTAGAATTTTGAAATTTTTAACTGGAAAAAAGATCACTAATACATGTTTTTTCCAGGAGTAATTGTAAAACAATAGTCCTAAAATATCGGGAGAGGGCTCATTCCAATAAAAAACAAAAGTTCTAGTACCTTTTTTAAGTAGCCAAAAAGATAGGAGGGCGTCTACGCCCCTTTTTTCCAAAAGTCATCGGATCAAAATTTTAAGGTGGCCATTTTGTTCAACATGGTTGAAAATTTTAATAGCTATGCCTTGGGGATGACATTTACCCCCCATCCACAGGGGAAATAGCTGCAAGTTATGGACCTTGTCCACTATATATATATATATATATATATATATATATATATATATATATATATATATATATATATATATATATATATATATATAGTATTTGTTATTGGGAAGCCCACAGACTTTTTTTTAACAGAGGGGAGATTTTCCAAGGCAAGAATCTTCAATAGAGAGAGAAGTTTCCAGGGGTGAACTTTCCAAGGAAAATTTTACACAGGGGGAGTTTGCCATAATTACTCCAAAAAAACTGTTTACTTGTCTTACTTTCTCTTTGTTGGCTCAAAATTTTACATGTTTAGACATCTGAGAAATTGTCTGGGGCAAATTTATGGAAGAGTCGGAATTGTTCAGAGGATTGTTTCGATGGGGAGGAAGAAATTTCATAGGAGAATTTATGCAAGAAAACTTAGCACAGGATGGGGAGGAAATTCCCAGAAAATATTCCATGTTTTTTTGAGGTCTTTGAGGTCCATGATGAAGTTTTTGGGGCATGATTTGAGAAATGATCAGAAGTTGAAGTAAAAACTATTTTTTTTTTCAAATAAAAGCAAAGAACAACATTGAAACTTGGAAAGAACAGAAATTACTCCGTATCTGAGGGGGATATCCTCTCCTCAGTACCTTGCTCTTTACTCTAGTTTGACTTTTTGTCCTAATTCTTTAAGAACGACTCCTGAAAAATAAGGACCGTTTAAATATGATTAAAAAGTTTTTTAAATGAAGGACAAAAAAATTCAGCATGAAGATCACCTTATAGAGGAGGGGTAGGGAAACCATCCTCAAATACAGAGCAATTTCTGCTTGTTTTAAGTTTTTATGTTGCTTCTTACTTTCAGTTGAAAAAAAACAGTTTTTCTTTAATAAATAAAAAAACAAAAAGCAAAACAAATACTACCTCTTCTTTTTGAGCCCTTTCCTTCTTTATCTGTTTTGATTTAGTCTTCTGAATTTCTTTATCTTGATCTGGGTACCTTTCTACTATTTCCTGGGAATGTGGAAACATTTCTTTGTCTTCTATTTGTTCATCCAGACATGGCAACAATTCCTGCTGACGTGGCGAAACGCCTCCTTTGTGTTCCTTTTTCTGTATCTTGACTTTATTTTTCTTTTTTGATTCCTTCAATAACTTTTTAAATATCTTCTCTATTTCTTCATCTTTGGGCGGTAAAATTTCTCTTGTTTTGACCATTGCAGCTTCTAGACAGATGATCAGTTTTAATTACACATGGTAGTTGAAGAAAGAACAATGAATCATTTTATTTATACTAGACAATTTTGGTAATACACATGATTTTGATGTTATTCATATAACCCAAACCAATCATCAGACAGTTTTCATGATTTAGCCTACTCAATTTAAAAATAATGCTATGTTTTACTAATTTATCGAAAACATACACACAACTGATACAAGTAACAATACTTTATTTTAACCTCCTATAAAACAGAACAAAATGCAAAAATTAAAATAACAAAATACAGAACAAGGACGAGCTGTAAAAAAAGTTTTTTTTTTATATCAAGATATTATATGTAACAGAAACCTTTTATCTAGAACTGTCATTACACCCCTTTAAGGAATTAGGCCCACGACTTTTCGCAAAATTACATCTTTCCTAGAAATTTAGTAGATTTTTGTTGATTCCTTGCTTTTTTGTCCTACTAAAAAAAAAGAACAACTTCTGATTCTATTCAAACAGTCCATATGTTTCAGGAGTCATTCTAAAGTAATTGGAACAAAAAGTCAAACTAGCGTGAAGAGCAGGGTACAGTACTGAGGATGGGGCATCCTCATAATACACAAAGTAATTTTTGTTCTCTTTAAACCTTTAATCTTGTTCTTTACTTTCAATTGAAACAATTTTTTTTTTATTCTAGTTTCTGATCGTTTTTTATATAGTGCTCAGAAATCTCACATCATGGAATTTTTCCCTGATAATTCCTCCCTCCCCATCCAGTGAAAACTTGATTTCTCAAAATTCACCCATGGAAAATCCCCCTCCTTATCGAAAAATCCTCCAGACAATTCAAACCCTGCTGCAAATTGCCCCAGACAATTTTCCAGACATCTCAACATGAAAAATAGAGACAGCAAAGAGAAAGTAAGACAGATAAAAAGTTTTTTCTGAGTAATTATGACAAACTCCCTCTGGAAAGTTCACCCCTGGAAATTTTCTTCTCCATGGGGGATTCTTGCCTTGGAAAATGCCCACGGCAGAAAATCCTCCCTCTCTTAAAAATAGTCTTTGGGCTTCCCAATAATAAATACTATACATAAAAAATTGAAATTTTTCATAAATTACAGTCTTTTCCCCTGGGGGGGGGGTCGACGGTATCCCCAAAGACATAGTTATTAATATTTTCAACTATGCTCAAAAATTGGCCACCTACAAATTTTGATCAGGCAACTTTAGGGAAAAGGAGGTATGAGAGGGAGAATAGATGCCCTCCCTTCTTTCTGTTTACTTTAGACAGGTGGTATATTATTTAATTTCCATCTCCCGATATTTTAGGACCATTGTTAGGTACGATCCTTCCCGGAAAAAAACAAATGAATTAGCATGCACCAGCAATCTTTCTTCCGAAAAAAAAACAAAATTCTACATTTTTGCAGATTGGAATTATAAACCTCTGCAATTGGTTTCTCTGATATGCTGAATCTGATCGTTTAATTTTCATTAAGATTCCTTGAATTCTTGGGGATTTCTCCTATTTTTAAAAAATGAAACATATTTTTCAAGCTTATAGCTTTTGATCTGTAAGGAAAAAAAATCAAACAAGTTTTATATATTTGGAATCACCACTCAAATCCAAGTCTTTTTATGCATCTATTGATGTCAAAATTCCGTTTCTAGGAGTTTTGGATTCTATTGGGCCTAGTTACTCCTTACTTAGAGTTTGTTACCAAGAATTATGGGATTGACAGGCTCCATATTAAACAACAGCTAAGAACTCATATGGCACTTGTGACGAGGTCGGAAGAGCCAAGGGCTCATATGGCATGATCTCTAGTAAAGTTCTAAGAATAAATAAGCTGATTTAAAAGGAAAATCAGAGGCTTAATGCCGGCCGGAATTTAAAAAGAGAGCTCTGAGACACGAGGTCCTTCTAAGTATCAAAATTCATTAAGATTCGATCACCTAATCGTAAGTTAAAAATACTTCATTTTTTTCTAATTTTTCCTCTCCCTTCAGCCCCCCAGATGGTTGAATTGGTGAAAACGACTTTATCAAGTCAATTTGTGCAGGTTCCTGACACGCCTATCAATTTTAATCGTTCTAGCACGTCCGGAAGCACCAAATTCGCCAAAGCACTGGACCCCCCCTTAATCCCCCACGGAGAGCATATCCAGTCCAGTAGCGTCAATCGCGTATCTACGACATTTGCTTATCCTACCCACCAAGTTTCATCCTGACCTATCCACTCTGAGGGTTTTCCAAGATTTCCAGTTTTCCCCTCCAACTCTCCCCAATAGTACCACATCTGTTCGTGATTTAAAATAGGATCTCTGAGAAATGATTTCCTTCTAAATATGAAATTTGATTAAGATTCGGTCACCTGTCCTTAAGCTAAAAATACCTCAATTTTCTAATTTTTTCAAATTAACCGCCCCAACTTCCCCAAAGAGAGCGGATCCGTTCTAATTACCAATCACGTATCTAGAACTTGTGCTTATTCTTCCCATCAAGTTTCATCCAGATCTCTGCACTTTAAGCGTTTTCCAAGATTTCCAGTTTCCAAGATTTCTGTTTCTGCCTCCAACCCCCTATGTCCCCGGATTCGATTCCAACTGAAAATGGAGCATCTAAGACATAAAAACTTTCTATATATCAAGTTTCATTAAGATCTGATCACCCATTCGTAAGATAAAGATACCTCAATTTTCATGTTTTGTAAGGTTTCCGGTTTCCCCCTCCAACTGTCCCAATGTCGCCGGATCTGGTCAGGATTTAAGATAAGAGGTCTGAAGCACTAGATTCTTCTAAATATCAAATTTCATTAAGATATGATCGTCCACTCGCAAGTTACAAATACCTTAATTTATCTAATTTTCCGAATTACCCCCCCCCCCCTCAAAGAGAGCGGATCCAGTTCGGTTATATCAGTCACGTATCTTGGACTTGTGATTATTCTTCCCACCAAATTTCATCCTGATCTCTCCATTCTAAGCCTTTTCTAAGATTTCCGCCCCCCCCCCAACTCCCCCCAATGACGTTGGATTCGGTCGGGATTTAAAATAGGAGATCTGAGTTACGATGTCATTCTAAATATGAAATTTCATTAAGATCCGATCACTCCTTCGTAAGTTAAAAATACCTCATTTTTTATTTTTCAAAATTAACCCTCCCCCCAACTCCCCCAAAAAGAGCGGATCCATTCCGATTATGTCAATCACGTATCTAGGACTTGTGCTTATTTTCTTACCAAGTTTCATCCCGATCCCTCCACTTTAAGCGTTTTCCAATATTTTAGGTTTCACCATCCAACTCCCCCAATGTGGCCGAATCCGGTCGGGATTTAAAAAAGAGCTCTGACACACGATACCTTTCTAAATATCAAATTTCATTAAGACCAGATAACCTGTTCGTAAGTTAAAAATACCTCATTCTTTCTATTTTTCCAAATTGACCATACCCCACTCCCCTCCCCCAGATGGTCGAATCGGGGAAACGACTATTTCTAATTTAATCTGGTCTGGTCCCTGATACGCCTGCCAAATTTCATCGTCCTTGCTTATCTGGAAGTGCCTAAACTAGCAAAACCAAGACTAACAGACACACCAACAGAATTTGCGATTGGTATATGTCACTTGGTAAATACCGAGTGCCATAAAAATGAAAGATATCCAGGGAGACTAATACTGAGCGAACAGGCAAATAAAAGAAAAAAGTTAGTTTTATTATCTGTATTTCCTAAAATATAGTTTTCAATTATGTTTCATATTCATGGTTTTGGTTTCTCCTGTTTTCTCTCTAAAATTTTCTAGAGAGAAACAGTTTATGATTTTTCTTCAGTGTTTCGAAATTGCATCAAATCAATTGTTGCCAAGGTATCAAGTTGTTACCAAAACCATTAAACAACCATTGATGACTGGTAGTTCTAGCTCTAAAAAGGCTTCGTCCAAGCAAGTAAATGTTTTCAGTCCATTTAAATTATTCCTTTTTGACTGAGCTTTTTAGACAAATTGTGATCTTACATTAGCTTCTTTAAAGTTTACAGAAAGCTAGTCTTTTGAGTCTTGCATTATCTCCACGCTCTTTTTAATCCTGATGTTTCAATAGAAAAAGAAACACTGGCATGTATATAGTGCATTGCCAAGTGCTGAAAATTGCACCAAGTCTCCAATCATAGTGAAGGTCCCTGGGACTACTTTTCGCCTGATTCTAAGCTGGCCTAGAAGCTTCGTGCAGACTTGAGAAGATGTATTAGTCCCTGTCCTCCACTGGTTTGTGACAACTAATTTTCCAGAGATGATCATTCTTTCAGTGATTTGAATAATAAGAAAATTGTAAGTTTGAACGTAACCCATTTAAAAAACAAGAGCCAGAGCGTCACTTGTGACGAGGTCGGAAGAGCCAAGAGTCAAGAGCTTCTTCTCACTGAGTTTCATTACGATCTTTTGACTCTAAGCGTTTTCCGAGATTTCTGGTTTTCCCCTCCAACTCCACCCAATGTCACGGGATCCGGTCGGGACTTAAAATAAGTGCTCTGAGACACGAGGTTCCTCTAAATATCAAATTTCATTAAGATCTGATAACCCATTCGTAAGTTAGAAATACCTCATTTTTCCGAATTAACCGTCCTTCCACTCCCTCCAGATGGTCAAATCAGGGAAGCGACTATTTCTAATTTTATCTGGCTGGGTCCCTGATGTGCCTGCCAGCTTCCAACGATCGCTATATTGATCACGTATCTAGTTTCGGATCTTCTTAATGTAAAAATTGGGGTGGTCCGAGATTCAAACCTGAGAACTCTCATACCCTAAGCGAGAATCATACCCTCAAGATCACAAGCCATATTTAAGAAGAACAATCATTCGTTTCGTCAACAAATAAAATTCTTCTCAACTATCTTGTTTGCTCACCCCCCCCCCCAGACAGTCGAATCGAGAAAAAGACTATTTCTAATTTAATCTAGTCTGGTCCCTGATATGCCTGCCAACTTCCATTGTCCTAGCTTATCTGGAAGTACCCAAACTAGTAAATCCTCCCCGACTACCCCAAGGAGAGCGGATCCGGTCCGGTTACGTCAATAACATATCTAGGGCATGTGCTTATACTTCCGACCAAGTTTCATCCCGATCTTTAAAACTCTAAAGGTTTTCCAATAACAGCTCTGAGACACGAGGTCCTTCTAAATATTATAGTTCATTAAGATCCAATCACCCTTTCATAAGTGAAAAATACCTCTATTTTTTCCAAATTACCGAATTAGGTGCCCCCCAACTCTCTCAAAGAGAGCAGATCTGATCCGGTTATGTAATTAACGTATCTAGGACATGTACTTATTTTTCCCACCAGATTTCATCCTGATCTCTCCACTCTAAGCATTTTCCAAGATTTTGGATAACATAGATGTTATTTTATGCAGGGAGGAAGGATGGGTAATGTGGCAGGGAGTAGGGCTCATTATAAATAAGGAAGCTGCTAAGTCTTGCTTAAGCTGAGAAGGTATTAATAATAGGATACTAATTGTTTATTTTATGACAAAAAAGAGCAACATAGTAGTCATATTAGTTTATGCCCTCTGTAGAACCAAGTGATAAAGGTGGTAGTGACTCAGCTGAATTGTATTTACAGTCACAGGAACAAATAGACATGATCCTTGGTAGAAAAGGATATTTTTGCTAGGGGAATTTAATAACCACGTTTGAAAAAACAGACATAGAAGGTGTGCTAAGTTAGGCAAATTTGGTATTGAGAAATAAAATAGTAACGGTTATAGACTGCTCCCCCAATCAAGCTATAAGCAATACAGTACTGTTAACGTGGTACTCACATGATGGTATGACTGCAAAGCTTATTGTTTTTGTTATTATTAGATGAAGACTGGCAGGATAAATATAGCATACAAGAATAAAAAGATGGTTTTATTAACGTTAGAAGTTATCTTCACTCTATAATAGTGTCTAATGTTAATCTAAAGCTAAAATTTACCAAAAGCTCTTACCTTCCAGGAAGCTAAGACGTTGGTAGACTCTAGGATGAGAATTTGATATAAACTTCCCAGGAACATTTGAATGATAAACTAGAGAGTCTGTAATTTGAGAATGGAGAAGATGGATAAAATAATTCTAGTGAGGTAATTTATGAAGTAGCAGATGCTGTCTTAGAAATGATTTCCAGAATATTAGTGGCAGTGATTTATGTCTAGTAGAGAAATGGAGGGAATTATTCAAAAAGTATTTAAGTGATATATCATAGGGAAAGAAGAGGAATGTAAGGAAGAGAAAGTATTAAAGTATGAATCAAAGAGGTAGAAAGTGAAGGTAATGGATAAAACTGCTAAAGATCTAGAAGATAAGGCAAGAAAGCATAATAGTAAAATATTTTGTTGTGTTGACATATTAAAAAAATCAAGAGGAGGTTGTCATTCTGGAGTAGTTCTAGTTAAAAGATATGAATGGGGCCACAATTAATAATAAAACAAATTGAAGAGAGATGGGATTACTTTTGAGAATGGGTTTAACAGTGATAGAGTTAAAGGAAATGATAAAGAAAAGAATGAAAATGCTTATAACATTTTGGAAAATTTATGTCATAAGAGTTTACATCACTATTTACATATGGAAAAAGCATGCAGCTATTGACTAGTTAAAGGAAATGATGCAGAAAAGAATGAAAATGCTTATAACATTTTGGAAAGTTTATGTCATAAGAGTTTACATCACTATTTACATATGGAAAAAGCATGCAGCTATTGACTCTTATTTTATTCATCTGCTACTTCACAAATTACTTCACTAAAATTATTCTATCTAACTTATCCATCCTCAAAATGCAGACTCTACAGTTCAGTATTCAGCTGTTCTTGGGAGTTTATATCAAAGAGTCTACCTAGTATTTCTAGAATCTACCAACATCTTTATTTCCTGGAAGGTAATCACCTTTTCTAAATTTGAGCTTTAGATTAACTTTAGGCACTATTAAACGTTGAAGATAACTTCAAAAATTAATAAACACTCTTATTATTCTAGTATCCTGTATTGATCCTGCCAGTCTTCAGCTTAAAATAACAAAAACAATAAGCTCTGCTGTCATACCATAGCATGAATACCATTTTAACAGTACTGCATTGGTTATAACTTGATTGATAAAGCAGTCTATAACCATTACTGTTTTATTTTTCAATGCCAAACTTAACTAGGCAAGGAAAAATCTATCCCCATTTCTTCAAATCTGTGCATTAAGGTCCTCTAGCAAAAATACCATATTTCTACCCAAGATCCTATCTATTTGTTCTTGTGGCTGTAATTAAAATTCAGTTGTGTCACTACCACCTTTATCATTTGATTCTAAATGGACATAAACTAATACTGTTGATACCTTGCTCTTTTATATCATACAATGAGCAAATAGCATTCCATTATTCTATTGATGTCTACCAACATCTTTATTTCCTGAAAGGTAATTACCTTTTCTAAATTTGAGCATTAGATTAACTTTAGGTACTACTAAATGTTGAAGATAACTTCAAAAATTAATAAAACACTCTTATTATTCTAGTATCCTGTATTGATCCTGCCAGTCTTCAGCATACAATAACAAAAACAATAAGCTTTGCTGTCATACCATAACATGAGTACCATTTTAACAGTACTGTATTGGTTATAACTTGATTGATATAGCAGTCTATAACCATTAATATTTTATTTTTCAATGCCAAACTTAACTAGGCAAGAAAAAATCTATCACCGTTTCTTCAAATCTGTGCATTGAGGCCCACTAGCACAAATACTATATTTCTACCAAAGATTCTATCTATTTGTTCCTGTGGCTGTAATTAAATTTCAGCTGAGTCACTACCAGCTTTATCATTTGATTGTAAATGGACATAAACTAATACAGTTGATATCTTGCTCTGTTATATCATATAATGAGCAACTAGCATTCCATTATTAATACCTTCCCAGCCAAAGCAAGACTTAACTCCCTTAGCTTCCTTATTTAGTGTTGTGGAAGTAACTAATTATAAGTATTTTATTGTTTTTCAAAGTATTTAAATGCGCATTTATTTACAACTTAGATCAAGTAATTTAAATTAGTATTTATTTTTTTTTCCACACTTCCTGTTGGGAAAAAACTATACCGCATTTCAATGGAAAAGTGTCAAGCACTGCGAAATGCAACAAGGCAGAGCTCAAAAACCTCTAATAAAGTCAAAATTTAATGTCAAAGCAGCTGATGGTTTCAAACACAACTAGATGAGATTCTAAACATCATGCTATGAAACGGATTGCTGAAGTGCAGGACAAGATTAGGCAGGTTTGAACCAAACTGAACCTAATGAAGGTGAAAGCAATTGGACTTGAGGAGTATGCCAAGGTAATGGAGCCTGCTGCCAGGGCACTTGACATACTACAGGACAACAAGGACTGTTTTCTGGGAATGCTGTTGCCCATATGTATTGCACTAAGAAAGGAAATGATTGACATGAAACAAAATCGATCCATCAAACACACACAAGCTCTTGCAGAAGTGATCTTGTATTATACATAGCTTTGCAATGCAGCAAAGTGAACTTAGTTTTAAGGAGTTAGCAACAGCTAATGGAAGCCACCCTGGTTTCAAGGGAAAATGGATACTGGGAGACTTGCTAGCCAAAGCTGATAATCAGTTGACTGATTGTGATGCTGGGTGTAGCAGTGTTGTAGGTCAATTCTAATTACTTTTTTACTTTCAACAGTGGTGGTATAAGGACAAGCACAGATTCTTCTTTTGGATATAAAATGAAAGTTTAATTATTGAGGTTCTTGGACAATAAAGACCATCTAATCAAGTCCTTGAAAAAATAACTGGACATTGCAAGAGTTTTCCAAAAGTTCAATACTTCCAAACCACTGTCAATTCTAGTATAACTTCTTTTTTTCTGTTGAGGTGCTTGGTTTCAACTGTAAAGCAGAATTAGCTGGGAGACATGAAGTTTGAGAAGCTTTTGTTATTGAAAGCAAACTTTTGTAAGAACTTTCATCATAAATTGTATATTTTGAGAAAAAATTATTTTGTAGCTAGAATAATTTGTATTTTAAGTACATATTTTCTAATTAAATACAAATTACTTCCCTGGTAATATATTTTCAATTACTAATTAATTATTTTATGATATGATTAATTTGTATGTGTAATTAAATACATTTCAAAAGTATTTCCCACACCATTGCTTATTTCTCATGAGCCCTACTCCCTGCATAATCACCCCATCCTTCCTCCACAATAAAATAATTTCTATATCCCCCCAATTTTTATGTTTCCAACCCCTGGGATCTGAGCTCCTGAAACTCCTAGCAAGTCCAGTTCTAAACTTCATAAATTTGCCATCAAAATTCTACCATAATATTTGTTTTTTAGTGTTGTCAGGTCTATACAAAGCTATTAAGCCACCTTAGAATCAGGCAGAAAGTAGTGACAGGGACATTTAGTATGATTGAAGACTTGGTGCAATCTTGAGCGGTTTTAGTAACATATATCAAATCCTATGCTATCAATCTTATTCTTCTGCCTTATTTCATATTCATGACTGCAAATATTACATCACCATGGCAAGGTAGGTCATTAAAAATAACTTAGCTAGGAAAAGTTTTTTTCAGCACAGCAAAACAGATGAAACAAAGAAAATGATTTATCAATTGAAATCAAGTGCAAATTCTGTGTTGTTTACTAGGCTAAAATTTCCTCAAGGGGCCCTACTCCTCAAGTCACCCTGCAGCTTTGTTTGAAGCCATGGTTTTGGGTAAGCAAAGTTGTAAACAGTCTACCCTAATGAAACTATGGGGTCAAGCAGGGAAGATTTCAAGTATTGGGGATAGGGAGAGGGGAAGGACTTTATGACAGAGCAGAGATTCCAAACCATATAGCAGTACTAAATCAGCTCCAATATTTTACACCCAGCCAATGATGCTTGTTAGAAGTAATATTGATGTAGTGCAAGCACTTGATGCCTGTGTGATGAGATCCCAGTATCAGATGCACTGTCTAGGCTGCAATTAAAGCACAAAATGCACATAAAGCCAAAGAATAACCTGAGCTTGCAGTGATTTCCTTTTTTTAGATAAACGCCTATCAAAGAAAGTAAACTAAATGGCATGCAAAAAGAGACAAGGAAATACAAATCTTGGCAAATAACGTCACAAAAAATTGGGAAGACTGCCCATCTGTATTAGTGTTATATTGGAATTAGCAGGATGATTTAGTAGCCCTGGCATATTGATCAAAGGTGATAGGATACCATTCCCAGAATCCTGAGGGGTGAAGTCATCAAGCAGTTGCATGACTCCTGTCTTAGCATTGCAAAGATAAAAGAGTGAGCCCAAACAGTCATATTTTAGCCAAGTATTCTTAAGAATGTAGAATACATGATACTCAACCATGTGGTATCCACAAAACATAAACCCAACTAGACAAATGAGCCAATGCTTTCATACTGAATTCCATCATTTCCTTTTGAACAGGTGAGAGCAGACCTGTTCAAAGTTTAAGGACAAGACACCATTGCAAATTTTAATAAAGATGATTTCCTGCCTGTAACTTCTTCTCATGTGGTGATAGCAGAACTTAGAACACAGTTTTTAGACAAACTAAAACACATTTTTTCCTGAAAACTAAAAACATAATTTTCTAGACATGTTGCCCCAGTGACTAATGAAATGCCCACAGTTTTAGTATGACAAAGTTTTAGACATTTACCAAAGATCAGGAAACCCACTCCACACTATGCTCAGTCAAATGAAAAAATCTGTCCAGTTTATTGAGAGACTGATGACTAAGGCACTAGACAGAAGGCAGATCTCAACTTTGCTCTTCTGGAATACAGAAACACTTCCCTTGATTGTCTAGCATCACCAACAGAACTACTCATGAGTCACAAACTTTGATCTTTGGTACCAAAACAGAAGTAGACACTAATCCCAAAAAGCATGGAGCACAAACTCTTCACACACGCCCAAGGAAGATCATAATTGTACCAGGCAATTGGTATGCCTGGTACAATTATGCTGCTATACCAGGCAATTGGTATAGTAGAATTAGATCCTCCAGACAGTTGGAAAATCTCTCACCAGGAGACAAGGTTTAGTTTAAACTGAACAAAACCTCACACTGGCACCCTTTTGAATCAAAATGAACAAACACCTTGCTTGTTTATTGTTAAATCAGATAATAGACAACATATGAAGACAACTAATGCTTTTTTGGAAAAGATAAGCATCATTACTTGACAAGCACATATTTGGAAAATGCAGCTCTGAATCTTCCTAAACATGCCACAATAGTAGAAGATATTTACAGCCAGGGCTGTTACTAGCCAAAATATTTTTTGTGGGGGGGGAGATATTTTAATGACTGGCTGCTCATTTTTACTGACTTTTTGTCAGTAATTAGCATAATGTATGTTTCATATAGAATATGTAAAATCACTGGATGAGTTGGTAAAAAAAACTGCATTTACAAACCAAGGCTTAGGATTTAGTACATATTATGTCAATATTTTAATGCTCTTTATTTAACCAAATGGAAAATTGTGGTACCATCTGCAAAATTGCATAAGTCAGTAGAAACCACATTTACCAACCAAGTTTAAAATTTTGACGGAAGACATGGTAAAGGATATGGCATTAGACTTTACAGTCTGTACTGGTGGTGCTGATCTCCGTTTCTTGGCCCTTCAGCCAGGAAGTGCAATGGGGGGTAGGGGGCCAGCCATCCTGTGCTTTTGCACACCCTTCCACAGAAGACATGTCAGTATTTTTGTAGTCTTTAGTTAACCAAACAAATATATTAGCCCCAATACATGACAGCCCTGGTGAAAGCAGCAACAGAACCAAGCCTGTACAAGTCAAGATCCAAAAGCTGCCTTCAGGGTGGGATGAAAGTCCACTAGTAGTCTAAGGCTAAAGCAAGCCCTAAGCATTGTGATTTGCTTAGATAGTGATATTGGCTAATTTTTCTCACTTCAGTCTGCAATAATTCTTTATCTTTCATTTATTATAATGCAATGATAAACTGTTTCATTTTTGTTGGCCCAATATGAATAAAAAAAAACACCCTGGCAATTATTCCTCTCACACTGCTTATTAGAAGGATTAAATATATTTTCAGATTTATCTTTCAAGTAGGAATGTTGCAATAATATTATTTTCCTAGATAAATGACCATATGGATAAAGGTGATTTTTTTTTACATATATAAGTCCTAAATAGTAATACTTCATTTATCATGACGAAGAGAAATCAGATGTAGAAAGAGACAGGTGTACTGAACTTTGTAAACCTGAAGATGTCAGGAAAGCCAGATCTGAGATGCCAACCCCTGATCACAATAATGTGTGAAGGACCAAAAACATACTCCAGAAACATATCTCTAAGTTACTACGTTGACCCTCTTCTGATTTCTAAGTCTCAGAACCTATTGTAATTTTGACAAAACAATATTATAGTTTAATTTATTGTTTTCCATTTCTTTTTCTCTTTTTTTAATTTTGATATTGCATTTTCTGCTATTTTAATAGAATTTGAAGATATACCAATTCATTTTTTTTTGTAAATCTAGGAAATATATCAGCCTATTTTTTTAAAAATCATAAATTGGGATTGAGCAGAGTTGTGAAGCTGAAAATACTTTTTTTGTGCTTCATTTAAGCAGAAAATCTGTTTTGCAAGGTTTTGCTTTAATAAAACAAATATTTTTGAAGGTTGTCAAAGGCCAGTGCCCTCTAGTAGAAGAAAAAGTCTTCCCAGGACATACTTTAGTCTAGAGATACATCCCTGAAATTTTCAATTTCTTAACCTAAACACTTTCTAAGATAGGAAACAATAGCTTCTCTAGATTTTACTTGTGCAATGTTTAGTGTGACTGCAAAGCCATGTGCTTAAAACAGGTGTATTTGACTTTTTTTCAGCTTGCTCTTTTTGTAGGTACATGGGTTTTTTGTTAGCCTATGTAAAAGCTTGAATCTTGCCCAAAATTGCATATAATATTCAAGATTAGGAGCCTTCTGTCTGTGTTTAAAAAAAAAATACTTTATAATTCTTAGATTACTTTATTTTATACATTTGTTCCAGATTATGCAATGGCTGAGTAGGCTACTGCAAATTTCTCAACTAAATCTTTTCAAATTTTTTAAAAGTTATCATCTTAATTTTAAAGCATTTCCTTCTGAGGAATCATTGTAAAGTACTATCTTATTTATTTTTTATCCTTAAAGTTTGTTCAGAAGACCTATTACTATACCTATGCATTCTTACCAAAGACTAGTACATAACTAACCTAGACTATTTCAGATAAAAATCTATCTGTATAAAATTAACTTTGGTAAACATGTAGGCTAAATCAACAGAATATTCAGATAGCTAAGAAACAAATTCAACTCTGAAGTCAGAATTTCATCATCAATAAAAATATGACATCCATTGCAAATTCATTCTAACCTTGCTTCAATATATAGCCTATATTATTTATTTCCTGTGTACTTATTCATTCTTGATTTTATCAATGCCAATTCAATTTGTGTGTAAACTGGTATGAACAACAATATCACTAGCACAGTTATATTAATTGTGGAACTTATGTAATATCCCAACCTAACTCAAGCTCTTGATCTGTGCAATCTGAGAAAAACTGGTATTTCTGTCTGCAATAGGTTACAATTAGTGATAAAATTCTGGTTTAACAAATTTTTACCATCTTGAAAAGGGGTT